>NC_090354.1:28279539-28593204 GCF_035084215.1 Heptranchias perlo
CAAAAACTATTAAAATATGAGACTTCACATTTTTAAAATTTAATTTTTAGTTGTTTTGCAATCATTAAGACTAACCATGCTTTTAAAACTTAGTTTAGACCTGGCATTTTTAAGCGTACCTTTTGATGGCGTAATTAATTACTTTCCAGCTGAGCAGATGAGCAAGTTGGCGATTTTTCAGTGATTTCACTGATTGCAGCGTGCGTTGCCTTTTAATTTGAAGCTGTCAAATCACCGGCGAACCAATAGGAGCAAGTTCACGATTTCCTCGTTTTAGTGCGCATATGTAAATGTGGGAGCTTACTCCTTCAATTCGCCATTAAAAACGGAGAGCGCTGTTGAGCTCCTCTGTTATTTCGGGAGCAATTTCTGGCCCCTTATTTCCTGTTGTCACGATTTTTGGTCAAACTTTTCTGTCAGTATTTACCAGTGCAATGTCAGCAGTTCCCAATCAGTTTTTCTATGTCAACTGTCACAATGTAGTTCCAGGTTCTGGCCCCTAGGTGGCTCAGTAGAGCAAGACTCTAAAATCTCTTTCCCAATTGTGCTGCCATCTTGAATATCAAAAACAAATGACTGCGGGTATGAGCACTTGCAATTTCTATATGCTCATTAAAATGAGCTGGAACACGATGCAGTTTTCTATTTTGGGGACCCAAGATCAGCATCAAGCACTAGCCATTCCTTTGGCTTCTCAGACTGTGTTCGGCAATTTAGAACCAACTGTAATATTGGCCTCTATCCACTGGGAGCTGGGTTGAGACTGCTCAAATTCATTTCATTAGGGTTGCCAACCCTCTAGGATTGTCCTGGAATCTCCACAAATTGAAGATTAGTCTCCTGGCCACTGCTGCGAGTAACTTCAGGGAGAAAAATCATAGGGACCTTAAAAAAAATTGTGTTTTTTTTTCATTTTCTTTGAACACTTTCATTATTAAGATATTGGAGATGAGAATAAAGGCTGTTTGACTGGGTGGGGCAGTTGAAGGTTGGAGGTCATGTGATGAAACCTCCAGGAATACGTCCAACCAGAGTTGGCAACCCTACTTCGGACCCTTCTAGCCATCAGAGGAGACTTTCGTCCTATCAATTGGTACCAACCCAAGTCACAGAGGGGAGAGGACAATGTGGGGGTAATGAGCAATTCCCTTATTTTGTACGTGGTCAAAACTCTTCCAGGAAGAGAGACTTTCAACACAAAACTAAGATTTATCTGATGTGGGAGACAACTGAGAGATCTGCTGCCAGGAAGAGAGAAAAAGAATCAAGGGTGCAATCTGGAGAAAGACCTTCATACAGTAGAGTGTGGGTGTATCATCTGTCCATGCAGAGCACCACTTTCTTAAAGGGACAGTGACTTCAGGAAGACTCCAACCCAGTGCAGAGCAGTGATTGGCAGTACTGTGCTGGACCATGCACACAGGATGGCCTGGAGGGGTAAAGAATTCCACTGGGTGCGTGTAGCGGGAATTTGCGTGCTCCCAGTCGGTGATCTTGTGTCAATTAAAGTTAATGGATGAAAATCATGGGCCGAGGGTGCGCAGTTTCCTGATATACCCCAGGAGTGGCTCGGAGGAGTTTTCTTCTTACAGAGTGAATATTGACACCACTATGTCAGCCAATGAGTTGGAGGCAGGGGCGGGACTTTGGTTTTAATTTACAGAATCTCCAAACTCATGACCGAAACTATAGCAAAACAGAGTCTCCCGATTACAGCAGGATTATTTCCCCAGCAAAGTGCAATGAGTGGAGGATAGTTACATAATACAAATTATGTGCGTAAAATCAATCTCAGTCACTCACAGCAGTGCACTCTTCAGGTGTGATTAACAGGGGAATTACCCAATCATCTCCATTCTGGCCAAGACTTATGGTGTCTCTATATGCAGCCTTGCTTTTATTAATTCTCGGGATATGGGCGTCACTGGCAAGGCTGGCGTTTATTGCTCATTCCTAGTTGCCCTTGAGAAGGTGATGGTGGGCCGCCTTCTTGAACCGCTGGAGTCCATGTGGTGAAAGTACTCCATATCAGAGGGCAGTTAAGAGTCAACCACATTGGTGTGAGGCTGGAGTCACATATAGGCCGGACCCAGGTAAGGACAGCAGGTTTCCTTCCCTACAGGACATTAGTTTTTACATCCTGATGTTTTAGGCTGAGTAAAAAATAAAGAACTTTCATTTATATAGTGCCTTTCACGACACCCCAAAGACGGGGCCTCGGTTTAAAATCTCACCTGAAGGACAGCACCTCTGACAATGCAGCACTCCCTCAGTACTGCACTCGAGCGTCAGATTAGATTTTGTGCTCACGTCTTTGGAGTGGGGCTTCAACTCACAGCCTTCATGGCCAGGATTTTAACTCGGAGCCAGGAAGGGGGCGGGGGAGGTGGAATCACAGACAGGAAACCTGGAAGTACAGGTTTCCTGGACATCCTTACGATTTTGACTGGCCTTAGTCAGAGCAAGGAAGAGGGTGTGATAAGGTAAGTCTTAGATTGTATGGATGGGGGGGGGGGCATGGGTGGGCAAGGGGGCATCGGGGGCATGGGTGGGCAAGGGGGCATCGGGGGCATGGGAGCATCAGTGGGCATGGGGGTCACCGAAAGTGGGGGGGGGGCAGTCATCAGAGGTTAGTCATGGGGGGGGGTGGGATCGGGCGTCAGTCACCGAGGGTCAGTCACTGAGGAGGGGGGGTCGGGATCGGGATCATGGCGGGGGTCCGCGATCGTTGGGGCGGGGGGTGGTCGTGATAGTTGGGGGGGTTGCAATCGTCGGGTGGGGGGAGGTCACGATCGTTGGGGCGGACCTGGGGGAAGCACTGCTGCTCCTCCGGGCCCACAAACTGTGCTTTAAAGGCTCTTACCTGCAGTTTCAGGCCTTCTCGCCTCCTCTCACATGGGGTGAAGGAGAAGGCCCGGGAATCCCAGCCCCCCGGGGTTGAAATCGCGAAACCTGAAAAAATGGAGACCCGCAGCCCCCTTGAAAGGTTTTAGTGACCAACCCGCCTCCTGAGAGCGGATTGGTTGCCTGCCCCATGTCCTGCCCCGGTGAACTGGCGGGTCTGAAATTGTTGCAATTTTGAATGCCCCCCACCTCGCCCACAACAAACCCATTTTTCCCTTTCAAAATGCTGCCCCATGAGTCAGAGGCGAGGCCTGAGGTCCATCGACATGAGGAATGTGCTCAGTCAGTGAGTGTCTGAACCACAACGAGCTGGAGCCGAATCCTATTCATTCCTGAATGGCAATACCTGCCAAATACTGTTTAAAAGAAAGGTTGTTTTTTGATATATAAAAACTGGATAGATCAGTGAGACATAAAAGTACAAAGACTTGCATTGAAAGCACTTCCCTATTGAGTCTCTTTTAAATTCTGATCTGTGACGATTAACATGGAGAAAAGTAATTAGTGCTTAAACAGCCGCCAGTTACAATGCACAAAACATCTGTGGATCGAAATGAAAAAACAATGGAGCAGGCCATAAAAATTTCCTAGAATTACAATTGGAAGGTTGAGAGTCCCTATTGGAAAAGCAGGTGTTCAGTCCGATGGCCATTTAATTACTGATCGATTTAACTAGCGGGCTTATCTTGTTTTGTGCAGGGCTCTCTCCCTGATGAGCTGAGGCTGTAAATTTTAACTTCATCAGTGGAATGTCACATTAGATGCTTTTAGTGACCGGACAATAAAGGGGAGAGATAGTAGAACTGTCAGTGACTTAGAATAATGGGACAAAGGGGACTTTTCATTCCCAGCTGGTTAACCCCTTCTTAGTTCAGTTCAGAACTGAGGCAGTGCTTCACTGACGAAGGTGCCGTCTTTCGGATAAGATGTCAAACCGTTAAGTCTGCCCTCTCAGGTGGACGTAAAAGATCCCACGGCCACTATTTCGAAGAAGAGCAGGGGGAGTTCTCCCTGGTGTCCTGACCATTATTTATCTCTCAACCAACATCACTAAAACAGATTATCTGGTCATTATCACATTGCTGTTTGTGGGATCTTGCTGTGCGCAAATTGGCTGCCATGTTTCCTACATTACAACAGTGACTACACTTCAAAAGTACTTCATTGGCTATAAAGCGTTTTGGGACATCCTGAGGTCATGAAAGGCGCTATATAAATGCAAGTTCTTTCTTTTTAACCGTTCTGTTATTTAATGTTTTTCCATATTCCTGCCTTCCTCTCCTGAAGACACTGACTCATGCTGGGATACAGACAGCCTTAAAGTACATTATTCCAAAGGCCTTTTCCATGCCTAAGCCCAGATGCTGAGCATCAGCTGGCTGCGAGGGGCATCGCAACTTAACCCTGGGTTTCTCTAATATTGATACGCAAACATTTTAAGGAAATGCCACTGGAGTTTTCTCCTCCTTAGCTCAGGAACGCTGAAACCAATCATTACTTACCCTATGAGCACCGCAGTTAAGATCATTTGACTCAGCTGAGACCAGGAATGTGGATCTGGATCTCCCTATTCTGTATTGAACAGTTACCACCACATGTAGTGCAGTGAATGTCTTCAATAAAATCTTTTTTCTCAAGTTGAAAGAGCAGTTACTGTAGTTAGTGTGGTTACCGTGCAGTGTAAGCAGTTAGTGTGGTTACCGTTCATTATAAGCAGTTACTGTAGTTAGTGTGATTACCATACAATGCAAGCGGTTACCATAGTTAGTGCGGTTACTATGCAGTGTAAGCAGTTACAGTAGTTAGTCCGGTTAACATGCAGTTTAACAGTTGCTGTAGTTAGTGCAGTTACCGTGAAGTTTAAGCAGTTACTGTAGTTAGTGCGGTTACTGTGAAGTTTAAGCAGTTACTGTAGTTAGTGCGGTTGCAGTTAGTGCGGTTACCGTAGTTAGTGAGGTTACAGTGCGGTATAAGCAGCTATTGTAGTTAGTGAGGTTACCGTGCGGTGTAAGCAGTTACTGTAGTTAGTGTGGTTGCAGTTAGTGCGGTTACCGTAGTTAGTGAGGTTACCGTGCGGTGTAAGCAGTTACTGTAGTTAGTGCAGTTATTGTGTAGTGTAAGCAGTTACTGGAGTTAAGTGTGGTTACCGTGTGGTGTAAGCGGTTACTGTCATTGATGAATCCTACGGAATAATCAGCTCTTCATTCCCTGTTGCTGTAGGTGGCTCACTTGTCTGGACTGATAAGACGGCCCTGAACTATTCAAACTGGGTTCGTGAAACTGAAAACATGAGTTTAATGAGTCCGAACACATGCTATTGGATCAACAGTAACACTGGCATCTGGGGAGTTGGCCCCTGTACCAGCATCACACTAGGCATCGTCTGCAAAATGCCAAGAGGTAAGAACTAAAAGGGAAGAGAATTTTTTTGACTAATAAAGACTGACGTTGCTCCAGGACAGGCAGACTCCTGGGCAGATGGACACAAGACCGTGCTCACAGCAGATGTTACAGTGTGTACACGGCAGTGGGAAGTGAATCTTTTTGTTGTTTTCTCTTGAGAAATTCTCCCCTCCTGTGGCTCATACTGCAGTATGGAACAAGAGGAGGCCATTCAGCCCCTACCATGGGTTCCATCCCTGCCCTCATCGAACATTCACATTTATATTGGTGCACTTTCCAGCAGGGGTCAATGGATTAGCAATGAGGAGCAGAAACCCTGGCTGGTTTCTGTCCCCCAATAGCCTGCATATACTGAGTCTGATTATTCTGCCATTGCCATGGTCCCAGCTGAGATCAGCTAAATCAACACAAACCAGGGATCGAACCTGGGATCTTCCTGATCTGAGTGACTGAGGACCACATCAGGTCGTTCATTTACAAAAGAGTCTCTTATGAACCCATCACCCTTTATTCTTTTTCACTGCATTCTCCTCTTGGTTCTTTTTAAGTCCACTCTGCAGAGATGTTATCTGAGACTAGATCATGTAAGGATGGCAAAGGACTCTTAAAATTTGAGCACTTCGTTACAGATGCAAAACAAGCTATTTTTCAACAAAGAAAGGCAGCCAGGGACTAACAACCAACTGCCAATCTACAGAGACAATTGTCCTCTAAGTGACCCCATGAAGTATTAAGTAAGGAAGTGTCCTTTCGTTGACCCAAGAAAGTGCCTATTTACAGCAATTAGACCATGTGACTTTGAAGGGTCCCTTAGAGTGACTTTAAGGTTCCGCCTTAGCAGCAGAATAATACGCGGTGTGCTACATGTTACGATGCTCTGGTCCGTACAACCAACCCGCCAAGGGACACCCTCGCCATTATTTTATTTTTACTGAGAAAAATACTGTATTGTATAACCTTGCTGTGATCCAATCCTTTCAACTTTACGGGGTAGTTTTGACTTTGTGCAATGGCGAGAGACCGGGTGATGGAGTCAGCAGCCCGTTTTCCATCTCTCCCAATTGAAGTCAATGGAAATAAAAATCGAGAGAGGTGTAAAACTGGCTGCCGACTCGCTCTCGCCCGTTTTACATTATCGCACAAAGTCAAAATCCCACACTGTCTTAGATAGAAGGCCAGCTTGTTAGTTCCTTCGTTGCCAACTAAGTTAACATTTTTTTTAAATTTCCCCACACAGTTCAAGAAACCAGTCTTGCTGTTTCCTGTAAGTAAAACTTTTCTGTTGCTCATTTGCACTTGAATGTGGTGACTCGATTATGAGGCATTATTTTCCTTCTCCTTGTCCGTGTTTGTTTTTGCAGCCGGCCTGCAGGGGCACACGTTAGACATCATCCTGTACGTGCTGGGCGCGTTGGTGCTGCTGGCTGTGGTTGTGGTCCTGCTGCTCCTGTATCGAAGGCGGGCAGCGTCGGGCTCCCGTCGGGGGGCCTTCGAGAGCGCGAGGTACAGCCGGACCTCCTCAACACCCAACGAATCCGTGGAGAAAAACATCCTGGTGTCAGACATGGAAATGAACGAACAGCAGGAATAACACTGGCACCTGCTCCTCTGTCTCTGTCTCTCTCTCTCTCTCTTTCGAGCAGTGTGGAAAACACAGACTGGTGTTCAGAACATAACGCAGGTCAGCACAGAGTCCCAGCACAATCTCACGTTGATACAGTTGAAACCGCTTAATGGGGACTTGCCTTTATAGGATATATTTCTCAGGCACCCAGTTATCTCCCTAAATATATTTACATCAATACTGGTAGAGTTTGCTTCAGAGGGATGATCTGACAAATGGGGCAATTTGTATCCACCAGGGCACCCCAATAAACAGGCTTCAACTGTGTTATAGACCTTTATACAGGAGCGTCTCTATGTAAAAGTGCACAATTCAAAGAATAAAATCGTCAGGCACCCACTGTGCCTGACGAACCTTCCCTCAGTTTCAGCATGGTAAAAATGTTGGCTGCAGTGTTTCCCCCAGTCTGTGCGCTGTTTTTGAGGCCCGCACGCCTCCACAGACGGGAAGGGAGGTGCGAGTGAACGGGATCTGGGTTGGAGTCAACACTGCCTTTGAAAGTGCTTCTGTGAGCAGCTCGAGACAGACATCCCGTGAGCAGCTGTTAACGTCCAGGTGACTCCAACCCAGAGCAGACCTTGAAAAGCTATTGATGCAGAGCAGCACACAGAGAATAGCCAGAGGTTGGCAGCAGAGCAATCGGAGAGGATGGGACATGTGCCCGATTAACACTGTGTGGGTTTGTACCTCCTCTGACCCAGCACTTGTTACCCACTTAACTTGTGTTTAAGATGATTAAAGGATTTAATAGATAGAGAGAAACTATTTCCTGTGGTGGGAGAGTCCAGAACAAGGGGCATAGCCTCAAAATTAGAGCTAGGCTGTTCAGAGGTGATGTCAGGAAGCACTTCACACAAAGGGTAGTGGAAATCTGGAACTCTTTCCCCCTGTTGAGGCTGGGGGTCAATTGAAAATTTCAAAACTGAGATTAGAAGGTATTGGGCAAAGGTATTAAGGGTTACGGAACCAAGGCCGGTAGATGGAGTTAAGATAGAGATCAGCTGTGATCTAATTGAATGGCGGAACAGGCTCGAAGGGCTGAATGGCCCATTCCTGTTCCTATGTTCCTAACTCACAATCAGAAAGTCAGGAGTTGAAAAGCCTGTTTTTAAAACATGTTTGAATAGTTGAGCGAATGTGATCGACACGATTGACCTGTTAGATGCGCTGGGGGAGGAAATGAGAGAAACAATGATATAGAGTAGTAGAATCATAGAAAGTTACAGCACAGAAGGAGGCTATTCAGCCCATCGTATCCATGCCGGCCGGAAAAGAGCTATCCAGCTTAATCCCACTTTCCAGCACTTGGCCTGTAGCCCTGTAGGTTACGGCACTTCAAGTGCACATCCAAGTACTTTTTAAATGAGTTGAGGGTTTCTGCCTCTACCACCCTTTCAGGCAGTGAGTTCCAGACCCCCACCACCCTCTGGGTGAAAAAGCTTCTCCTCAGCTCCCCTCTAATCCTTCTTCCAAATACTTTAAATCTATGCTCCCTGGTCACTGACCCCTCTGCTTAGGGAAATAGGTCCTCCCTATCCACTCTATCTAGTCCCGTCACAATTTTATTTACCTCAATTAAATCTCCCCTCAGTCTCCTTTATTCCAAAGAAAACAACCCCAACCTATCCAACCTTTTCTCATAGCTAAAATTCTCCAGCCCCGGCAACGTCCTCGTAAATCTCCTCTGTACCCTCTCTAATGCAATCATATCTTTCCTGTAATGTGGTGACCAGAACTGTATGCAGTACTCAAGCTGTGGGCTAACCAGTGTTTTATACAGTTCGAGCATAACCTCCCTGCTCTTATATTCTATGCCTCGGCTAATAAAGGAAAGTATCCTGTATGCCTTCTTAACCACATTATCTACTTGTCCTGCTATCTTCAGGGATCTGTGGACATGCACTCCAAGGTCCCTCACTTCCTCTACACCTCTCAGTATCCTCCCATTTATTGTGTATTCCCTTGCCTTGTTTGCCCTCCCCAAATGCATTACCTCACACTTCTCTGGATTGAATTCCATTTGCCACTTTTCTGCCCATTTGACCAATCCATTGATATCTTCCTGCAGTCGACAGCTTTCCTCCTCACTATCAACCGCATGGCCAATTTTTGTATCATCTGCAAACTTCTTGATCAAGCCCCCACATTCAAGTCCAAATCATTAATATATACCACAAAAAGCAAGGGACCTGGTACTGAGCCCTGCGGAACCCCACTGGAAACAGCCAGTGGTGTTGGGCAGTTATGGACATGTCTTAGATCCCAGATCTCAACAACGCTCCAGCTAGAGGAAGATGCAAGGAGAGGGAATATACCTTAAGTGATGATGTGGAGCAGAGATCAGAGAGAGATACTTGCCCGCATCAGATTGGATCGTTCGGAGGTTTCCCCTTCTGCCAAGTGCGGTTGCATTTATTAAATTTTAACTGCGCCTGTCAGGGTCAATCACTGATCACCGGATCGCACGCGTTCATCAGAAGGAAAAGTCCCACGCTTCCAACTTCCGAGGAAATATGTTGGTTGGGGGGGGGGGGCGGGAGAAAAACCTTCTTTGAGGGATGAGCTTGCGATCCCAGACAGGAGCATGAATCGGGGCTTCCAGGAAAGGGCACTCCGACCTCACAACGTTCCATCCACAAATTTTAATGGATGGAAAATGCTGGGGAGAAGGGGGATGTGTTCAAATCCCAAGTTATGTGCTCCCAGGGCGCAAAGCTCCATACCAGGAGCATGAGTTTCTAAAGTGACCCCTTATATTCCTGAGCTAGCACGCGGATAAAAAGTTAAAGAAGTGCAGTTAAACTGGTTACCTAACTTGTTCCAATATAAGCCTGGAAATGAGGCAACCAATAACCCATTTATTTTAAACTGGCTAACACCTCAGTTAAATTAGCAGACGATGAGGTGAAGCGTCATGTACTAATACCGTGCAGTGTCATATACTAATATCGTCAGGGCTGCGGTTGCTCTGGGTTTTTTTTATTGCATTTGAAACAAAATTTAAAACTTTTTAGGTACATTTAAATTTAAGGTTCCGTCACTTTATAATGTGCTGCTGCGACACTTATTGGGGGTGATTTTAAACCCCAAGAACGGGTGGGTTGGGGGCGGGTGGGAGTTGAAAATAGTTGTTTTTTGGGTCGTGACGGCAATCCGGCTTTATTTCCGGGTTTAACGTCAGCGTGTAAAAGTACAAGCTTCCCACTGGGAATGCAAAGTCCGAAAATTTTGCGGTTGTGACCCAAAGAAACAACTATTTTCAACTCCCACCAGCCCCCAACCCACCTGTTTTTGGGGTTTAAAATCACCCCCATAGTCTCTGATATATTGGATGTGATTGGGCAGCATAGTTATGATTGGAGGGATGGAGCAATTCTTGGCTGTTAAAGTTGGCGGGAGAGTGGGGGAGTATTCTGGATTGGGTCAGAGCCATCACCTTCATTGCAGGGTTTTGGAGCATCTTTCACTGGGCTGCCCAAAACCCTCTTACAGGGGTGTTGGGGGGCATTTGAGGTGTTCCTGCAGGAGAACTTTTGGTTTGGGTCTCTGGGGAAGGGGTTAGATTGCCTTTACGTTGGAAGCTGTAGCAAAGAATGATACTGGTAAAGGAAAGAATGTCGGGTCAGTGACGGGGAAAAGATGAGGGCAGTTTATAGCAGGGTTTGAGAGGACTTGTGGTAAGACGTCACAGTCAGCTAACACTGAGAGGGACGATAACACCAGTCAGTCAGGTAGTGAGTTTTGTAAGTCAGAGTGAAGGGAATTATACCATCACAAGAGCAGAATCTTTCATTTGACTTCTGCTGGAAGGGGGAGGATCCAAAACAATGAAACAAATGTCCCTGAATGTTAACATCATCCCACATTCCTCTGATCCGTGAAGATAAATCTTTCTGTTTTCTGATGTTCTTTCAGATGAAGGGATTGCAACACTGGAGACCAATATTTTTTCTATTTTGCATCCGATGCCAGTACCAGGAATTCTGTAGGGCACTTTATTGAAATAGTAAGCCATGCACAAAGCTACGAAGAGTCTCGATGACAATCAGACGATACGGGGGCGGGGTGGGGGGGGGGGGGTGGCGGGTGAAATTGGTCTGTGTCGGTAACGTGAAATGGGGTCACAGCGAGTCCTTGTTATACCGTGCCCGATCGATGTTAATGGGAAAGATAATCGGACGGGGTGTAAAATGGGCTACCGATTCGCTATGTGCCTGTTTATCGCTACTGGCGGAAGACCAATTTCACCCCACGATCCGTTCTGGGGGTCCAAGTATTCTTAGAATAAACTCCGCTACTTCTTCAGGGGGGGGGTGGGGAAATGAGAAGGGGATTTTAACCCTTCCCGTACTGAAAGTTATTTCAAGCTTTCGAAACATACACATTTATTTTGTGATAGAGGAGCTGCAAAAACTGACTTTCTGTCCATTTCTATCGCTGAGTATAACAGAATGCAGAGAAATTTGCCAAACAGGATTCTCAGAATAAAGTGTTTTTTTAAGTTCATGTTGTGAAGAGTTTTTATTTTGCCATTAACCCCCCCCCACCCATACTCTCAAAGGGTTAAAGTATAACACAGCCAGTCAGAGTTATGGGCAGTGGCTCCAATGGGGTTCGTCAAGGACATGGGATAGATTTTTGTCTCCACTTCCTGGGTGTTACGCAGAGAGGAAATTCTGGCAGGAGCATCACGTGCCCCTCGCAGAACCCACTCGATTTTACTTCCATTCATTTCAATTACTGGCCTGCAATCCTCCCTGCCAGAGTAACCAATCTGAAGCGAGTACCAGCACCTTCTCTGGGCCACTAGGGACGGGCAATAAATGCCAACCTCACCAGCGTCGCCCACATCCCGAGAATGAATAGAATTGGGGCAAGAAAATCAGCCCCCCAATCTTTCAGGGGGTGATGGCCACCTCATTTACCTCTCCTGATTTTTGTTTCTTATACCACTCCAGCATTGATTATCATTAGCATAACAGCTCGAATGCACTGTTGAATTGGATTGGCCTTGCTCTGTTGATAATCAGGATTGAATGGGTTGAGTTCCAGATATCCTACCTGACCCGAGTGGCCCTCGGTCATATTGAGTAATCTCAACTACCTGGGCCATGGAAGCGAAAATCATTTACAGACCTGAAAACCCACCTTACACTGGTTAATTTTTAAAAAAGTAACAGGCACACTTCAGGCTTACAGGGGAGTTGTGTGTGAGTGTTGGTTTATTTTGGCCTGCAGATATTGGAAAATTTTAGAGGTGTCCAACAAGAATTCACTTAAGTTTATCAAAGGATTTGTTGACTGTGTTCAGTGAGACCCGCCAGTCCAGGATGGAAAACATGAGGCCCGAGAGAGAAACCTGGGTTTAGTGCCAGTGGCATTTGGTGAGTGATGGTCCTTGGCACCCCCCACCACTCACTGCGAGTTGTCTCCATTATGTGCAGCATCCAGGATACACAATATGTTTTTAAGGCTTGGCTGTGTTCAGCTGAAGTCTATGAAGGGCAAAGAGTGAGCTGGAAAACTGTAGCTTTGATTGCAGATACCTGAACTTTCTGAAGACAAGGGTCCAGACTCCAGTTGTCTGCTTTTGACTTGCTTTGGTCAATCCTCATTAATAAAACCAGGCTAATTCAATCAGGTGATACCAAGGTTTCACCTGCTCTATTTAACAGTAAAATGACTAAGAATGCTCCTATAATAACACCACTGGACAGATATATATTTGGGATACTTGTGAAGAAATCCGAGCTGCGGAGTGTTATTCCCGGGCTGTGGTAGGGACTGACCTCTTGTTAATGAGTGGGACTGAGATAATGATTAATTAGTAAACAAGTCTCAGCTCCACCACTTTGTAAAGGAACAGAGTTCCTGTTGTAGCACAAAAGTGCAATGTTTTATCCCCTTTCATTTATTTAATTCGTCGACATTGGCATTGTTTGTATCACTGGGGTCCCAGTTGCCACCTGTGAAAAGCAGCATAGCAACGGAGGACTGTGCATGCTGTTTCCACGGATGTTACTGCCCAGTTTCCAGTGAGTAGTGACTGAAGTGAAAGAGGACCACGAGCCTCATTCCAGCAGAAACAAGCAGCCTGTTCTCAGTGAAAGAGTGGTGATATTGACGTAGGCAGCTCGTCAATCCTGCATATTACCTCCCAAGTTGAGAGCAGGCTGCCATTTCTGGAGAGAGATCACAGGTTGGTCTGCCCCTTACACAGTGGGATAGACAGGAACATCTATTGCACACTGCCAACAGTGCAAGAGCTGGAGGTTACTAATGGCATTACAGTATGTTTACAAAAAGAAACAAATCTTGAAATCTAGCAAATGCAGATACGTTAACCCTGAAAACACAATATAAAAGAGTTAACATTTCTAATTCTTGACTAAGAGTTCAGAGTTTCATTAACTCTTTGTCTTCAGCAGACCAACCTGTATATTTGGGTTCAGTTTAGTAGCTTTATCGTTGTTTTGTATAAAATGCATGCAAAAATATTGCACTTTTTTCGAGGTGGAAGAGAGACTTGCATTTATATAGCGCCTTTCACAACCTCAGGACTTCCCAAAGCATTTTACTTTTGAAGTGTAGTCACTGTTGTAATGAAGTGTTGCAACCAATTTGCACACAGCAAGGTCCCACAAACAGCAATGAAATAAATGACCAGATCATCTGTTTTAAGTGTTAGTTGAGGCCGGGACTCCGGGAAGAGCTCCCCTGCCACAGGGTCTTGTTACATCCACCTGAGAGGGCAGACAGCCTTGGTTTAATGTCTCATCCGAAAGGTGCCACTTCTGATGGTGTAGCACTGCAGTGTCAGCCTAGATCATGTGCTTAAATGAGATTGATAGATTTTTGTTAACCAAAGGTAGCAAGGGATATGGAGTTAGGTCACAGATCAGCCATAATCCCATTGAATAATGGAACAGGCTTGAGGGGGTAAATGGCCTACTCTTGTTCCTATCTTCCATCAAGTCTCTGGAGTGGGGCTTGAACCCGCAACTTTCTGACGCAGAGGCAAGGGTGCGACCAACTGAGCCACAGCTGACACCCCACGGTGGAGCTAATGGATACAATACACCTCAGACTGAATTTTTGCTGTTGCAATGTCTCCATTGTGTGGGGTTGCTGCAGTAGGTGGTATCTGTTGAAATGAAGGAATGCACATACAGTCTGTTGAGCAGCAATATATTAATGTCAGACTCCTATACTGTACAGTGTCTATTTCAGTATTATGACAAGAGACATACAGGATTATACTGAGGTTGTAATTTTTTTTTAAAAATTCGTTCACGGGATGTGGGCGTCGCTGGCAAGGCCGGCATTTATTGCCCATCCCTAATTGCCCTCGAGAAGGTGGTGGTGAGCCGCCTTCTTGAACCGCTGCAGTCCGTGTGGTGACTGTTCTCCCACAGTGCTGTTAGGAAGGGAGTTCCAGGATATTGACCCAGCAACAATGAAGGAACGGCGATATATTTCCAAGTCGGGATGGTGTGTGACTTGGAGGGGAACGTGCAGCTGGTGTTGTTCCCATGCGCCTGCTGCTCTTGTCCTTCTAGGTGGTAGAGGTCGCGGGTTTGGGAGGTGCTGTCGAAGAAGCCTTGGCGAGTTGCTGCAGTGCATCCTGTGGATGGTGCACACTGCAGCCACAGTGCGCCGGTGGTGAAGGGAGTGAATGTTTAGGGTGGTGGATGGGGTGCCAATCAAGCGGGCTGCTTTATCTTGGATGGTGTCGAGCTTCTTGAGTGTTGTTGGAGCTGCACTCATCCAGGCAAGTGGAGAGTATTCCATCACACTCCTGACTTGTGCCTTGTAGATGGTGGAAAGGCTTTGGGGAGTCAGGAGGTGAGTCACTCGCCGCAGAATACCCAGCCTCTGACCTGCTCTCGTAGCCACAGTATTTATATGGCTGGTCCAGTTAAGTTTCTGGTCAATGGTGACCCCCAGGATGTTGATGGTGGGGGATTCGGCGATGGTAATGCCGTTGAATGTCAAGGGGAGGTGGTTAGACTCTCTCTTGTTGGAGATGGTCATTGCCTGGCACTTATCTGGCGCGAATGTTACTTGCCACTTATGAGCCCAAGCCTGGATGTTGTCCAGGTCTTGCTGCATGCAGGCTCGGACTGCTTCATTATCTGAGGGGTTGCGAATGGAACTGAACACTGTGCAGTCATCAGCGAACATCCCCATTTCTGACCTTATGATGGAGGGAAGGTCATTGATGAAGCAGCTGAAGATGGTTGGGCCTAGGACACTGCCCTGAGGAACTCCTGCAGCAATGCCCTGGGGCTGAGATGATTGGCCTCCAACAACCACTACCATCTACCTTTGTGCTAGGTATGACTCCAGCCACTGGAGAGTTTTCCCCCTGATTCCCATTGACTTCAATTTTACTAGGGCTCCTTGGAGCCACACTCGGTCAAATGCTGCCTTGATGTCAAGGGCAGTCACTCTCACCTCACCTCTGGAATTCAGCTCTTTTGTCCATGTTTGGACCAAGGCTGTAATGAGGTCTGGAGCCGAGTGGTCCTGGCGGAACCCAAACTGAGCATCGGTGAGCAGGTTATTGGTGAGTAAGTGCCGCTTGATAGCACTGTCGACGACACCTTCCATCACTTTGCTGATGATTGAGAGTAGACTGATGGGGCGGTAATTGGCCGGATTGGATTTGTCCTGCTTTTTGTGGACAGGACATACCTGGGCAATTTTCCACATTGTCGGGTAGATGCCAGCGTTGTAGCTGTACTGGAACAGCTTGGCTCGAGGCGCAGCTAGTTCTGGAGCACAAGTCTTCAGCACTACAGCTGGGATGTTGTCGGGGCCCATAGCCTTTGCTGTATCCAGTGCACTCAGCCGTTTCTTGATATCACGTGGAGTGAATCGAATTGGCCGAAGACTGGCTTCCGTGATGGTGGGGATATCGGGAGGAGGCTGAGATGGATCATCCACTCGGCACTTCTGGCTGAAGATGGTTGCAAACGCTTCAGCCTTGTCTTTTGCACTCACGTGCTGGACTCCGCCATCATTGAGAATGGGGATGTTTGCAGAGCCTCCTCCTCCCGTTAGTTGTTTAATTGTCCACCACCATTCACGACTGGATGTGGCAGGACTGCAGAGCTTTGATCTGATCCGTTTGTTGTGGAATCGCTTAGCTCTGTCTATAGCATGTTGCTTCCGCTGTTCAGCATGCATGTAGTCCTGAGTTGTAGCTTCACCAGGTTGGCACCTCATTTTTAGGTACGCCTGGTGCTGCTCCTGGCATGCTCTTCTACACTCCTCATTGAACCAGGGTTGATCCCCTGGCTTGTTGGTAATGGTGGAGTGAGGAATATGCCGGGCCATGAGGTTACAGATTGTGCTGGAATACAATTCTGCTGCTGCTGATGGCCCACAGCGCCTCATGGATGCCCAGTTTTGAGCTGCTAGATCTGTTCTGAATCTATCCCATTTAGCACGGAGGTAGTGCCACACAACACGTTGGATGGTGTCCTCAGTGCGAAGACGGGACTTCATCTCCACGAGGACTGTGCGGTGGTCACTCCTACCAATACTGTCATGGACAGATGCATTTGCGACAGGTAGATTGGTGAGGACGAGGTCAAGTAAGTTTTTCCCTCGTGTTGGTTCGCTCACCATCTGCCGCAGGCCCAGTCTAGCAGCTATGTCCTTCAGGACTCGGCCAGCTCGGTCAGTCGTGGTGCTACCGAGCCACTCTTGGTGATGGACATTGAAGTCCCCCACCCAGAGTACATTTTGTGCCCTTGCTACCCTCAGTGCTTCCTCCAAGTGGTGCTCAACATGGAGGAGGACTGATTCATCAGCTGAGGGAGGATGGTAGGTGGTAATCAGCAGGAGGTTTCCTTGCCCATGTTTGACCTGATGCCATGAGATTAGATTTAAAAAATAAAAGGTTTTATTATTCAACGGAGGTAAACATCAATCACTTTAAATGAACAAAATGTTAAGCTTAATTCAGATCTTCCTTGAAATCAGAATGATGGTGTTGAGCTGCCCACCAGGAGCACCTTCACCACTCGGACTGCAGCGGTTCAAGCGGGCAGCCCACCACCACCTTCTCAAGGACAACTAGGGATGGGCAATAAATGCCAGCCTTGCCAGCGACGCCCACATCCCAAGAATGAATTAAAAAATGACCTTTTACAACTGTTGAAGCATCACAGATTGAATGGTACAAAGACAGACAGGGGCACTGCAGTAGAGAATCACCGCGGGCCTCATGCACAGGGATGGTGTCATTACCCGGGGGATAGGGGGTGGTTTTGGGAGGCTGGGTCTCCGCTAAATACTTTGTGGCTGAGCCCTTTTAACGCCGCTTCCTTCAGCCTCCCCAGCCCTGGTCACCAAGTACCAGCTGCACAGTGAAGACATTGGCATGAGCTGGACCAAGATCAGCCTCGGGGCCAGGCTCCGAGTGAGGACCAAGGTTTGAGTTTCTGCCGAGGTTCTCACAACCGACCGCTGTAACTTCAGCGGAAGATCGGTGCCATTTTTAGCAAGGTTTCCACAGATCTTCCACCACAGTTACAGCAGACAATCGGGAGAACTCCTCCCCAAAATTAAACCCCCAATTTTCTTTTATTTGTTTCTTCTTGGGATGTGGGTGACTCAAGACATTGATAGCCTAATTAAGAGTCACCTATTCTGTAGGACTGGAGTCACATGTAGGTTAGACTAGGCCGTGGTGAGCCCTTCCCTGAAGGACATTAGTGAACCAGTTGGGTTTTGTAACTATCTGGCAGCTTCCGTGGTCATTCTTCGAGTGCCGGCCCACAAACTTACCATGATGGGATTTGACCTCAGGATTGCTAGTCCAGTATCCAAGGAAGGATATACTTGCCTTAGAGGTGGTGCAACGAAGGTTCACTAGATTAATTCCAGGGATGAAAGGGTTATCCTATGAAGAGAGGTTGAGCATAATGGGCCTATACTGTCTGGAGTTTAGAAGAATGAGAGGTCATCTCATTGAAACATATAAGATTATGAGGGGGCTTGACAGGGTAGATGCTGAGAGATTGTTTCCCCTGGCTAGAGAGTCCAGAACTAGGGGCATAGTCGCAGGATAAGAGGTTGGCCATTCAAGACTGAGATGAGGAGGAATTTCTTCACGCAGAGGGTTGTGAATCTTTGGAATTATCTACCCCAGAGGGCTGTGGATGCTGAGTCATTAAATATATTCAAGGCTGAGATAGATAGATTTTTGGACTCTAGGGGAATCAAGGGATATGGGAATCGGGCGGGAAAATGGAGTTGAGGTCGACGATCAGCCATGATCTTATGGAATGGCGGAGCAGGCTTGAGGGGCCGTATGGCCTACTCCTGCTCCTATTTCTTATGTTCTTATTTTCTAGTAGCACAACCACTAGGCTACTGTACCCAAGGAGGGGCAAGTGAGAGAAACATCAGAGGGAGGATGCTTTCATGAACCTGCCAGGGCTGGTCACAGAGAGGTACTGGCTGAAGTGTGGAAATAGGTTGAACAGCATGGTGCACGTGGAAGAAGGAGGAATTAGGGGAGAAAAAAGAACAAGAGATCAAGAATTTAACCTCAAAAACATAATTGTGATCCAAGGTAAATAGTGTTATTAAACACAATGTAATCCTACGATTTTTATAAACAGAAAGAGTCAGAGAATATTTTAAGAGCAACCCATCCACTGGCCCGTGAGCAAGACAACTGATTTATGATCTTCACAGAAAAATGGACAGAATACAATCCTGACAACAGCAGTGAAAACCCCAGGAACCCATGGAATAAAAATGTAATTTGATTTATTCAGTCACCGTAAGCGAGAGGCTGAGGCACTGAGGTGAGGCCCCACAGCAGTTGTTTAGCACTAGTTATCAAATGGTAATTTGACAACATTCAGAGATTTTCACCGATCAGAACAAGTGAACTGAACAGCTGGGGTGTCTGCCTGTGCAAGAACTGCACAAAGTGCTGTCATACTGGGTAATGTTTCAAACCCTGATAGTTTATTTTGACATCAGTGATGAGTTTGAGACATGAACGTGTTGCCACATCCAGTCCTGAATGGTGGTTGAAAATTAAACAACTAACAGGAGGAGGAGGCTCCGTGAACATCCCCATCCTCAATTATGATGTGGAGATGCCGGTGATGGACTGGGGTGGACAAATGTAAGGAATCTTACAACACCAGGTTATAGTCGAACAAATTTATTTTAAAATCACAAGCTTTCGGAGATTATCCCCTTCGTCAGATGAAGGGGATAATCTCCGAAAGCTTGTGATTTTAAAATAAATTTGTTCGACTATAACCTGGTGTTGTAAGAATCCTCAATGATGGCGGAGTCCAGCACGTGAGTGCAAAAGACAAGGCTGAAGTGTTTGCAACCATCTTCAGCCAGAAGTGTCGAGTCGATGATCCATCTCGGCCTCCTTCCGATATCCCCACCATCACAGAAGCCAGTCTTCAGTCAATTCGATTCACTCCACGTGATAGCAAGAAACGGCTGAGTGCACTGGATACAGCAAAGTCTATGGGCCCCGACAACATCCCGGCTGTAGTGCTGAAGACTTCTGCTCCAGAACTAGCTGCGCCTCTAGCCAAGCTGTTCCAGTACATCTACAACACTGGCATCCACCCGACAATGTGGAAAATTGCCCAGGTATGTCCTGTCCACAAAAAGCAAGACAAATCCAATCCGGCCAATTACCGCCCCATCAGTCTACTCTCAATCATCAGCAAAGTGATGGAAGGTGTCGTCGACAGTGCTATCAAGCGGCACTTACTCACCAATAACCTGCTCATCGATGCTCAGTTTGGGTTCCGCCAGGACCACTCGGCTCCAGACCTCATTACAGCCTTGGTCCAAACATGGACAAAAAAGCTGAATTAAAGAGGTGAGGTGAGAGTGATTGCCCTTGACATCAAGGCAACGTTTGACCGAGTGTGGCACCAAGGAGCCCTAGTAAAATTGAAGTCAGTGGGAATCAGGGGGAAAATTCTCCAGTGGCTGGAGTCATACCTAGCACAAAGGAAGATGGTAGTGGTTGTTGGAGGCCAATCATCTCAGCCCCACAACATCGCTGCAGAGTTCCTCAGGACAATGTCTTAGGCCCAACCATCTTCAGCTGCTTCATCAATGACCTTCCCTCCATCATAAGGTCAGAAATGGAGATGTTCGCTGATGATTGCACAGTGTTCAGTTCCATTCACAACCCCTCAGATAATGAAGCAGTCTGTGCCCGCATGCAGCAAGACCTGGACAACATCCAGGCTTGGGTTGATAAGTGGCAAGTAACATTTGCGCCAGACAAGTGACAGGCAATGACCATCTCCAACAAGAGAAAGTCTAACCACCTCCCCTTGATATTTAATGGCAATACCATCGCCGAATTCCCCACCATCAACATCCTGGGGGTCACCATTGACCAGAAACTTAACTGGACCAGCCACTGTGGTTTCAAGAGCAGGTCAGAGGCTGGGTATTCTGCGGCGAGTGACTCACCTCCTGACTCTCCAAAGCCTTTCCGCCAGGAGTGTGATGGAATACTTTCCACTTGCCTGGATGAGTGCAGCTCCAACAACACTCAAGAAGCTCGAAACCATCCAGGACAAAGCAGCCTACTTGATTGGCACCCCATCCACTACCCTAAACATTCACTCCCTTCACCACACGGACTGCAGTGGTTCAAGCAGGCGGCTCATCACCACCTTCTCAAGGACAATTAGGGATGGGCAATAAATGCCGGCCTCGCCAGCGACGCCCACATCCCGTGAACGAATAAAAAAAAAAGGAAACCGGTATAGAAAGAAAGAACTTGCATTTATATCGCACCTTTCATGACCTCAGGAGGTCCCAAAGGTCTTCACAACCAATGAAGTACTTTTAAAATGTAGTCACTGTTGTAATGTAGGAAATGTATGTTGTGCCATCGCAAGGTGAGGCATCATCTTGATTTACAAGCTCAAAGGATAAATGCAGATGAGAAAGGCCAATCGGCCCATCTTAGCCCCCATCAGAGCATCCAACTGTCTCCTGAAGGACTCCAAGATTTTGGCCTCCACTACTCTACCCAAAGTCTATTCCAAGTGTGAATTACTCTTTGTGTGAAGAGATTCTTCCTGACATCAGTCCTAAATTCTCTCACCGGTTGGAAATTCACCGTTCCCACTATGCACTCTTGTCCTACCCTGCTGCCATATCTTACCCTGAAGTACCACTCCCAATTTAACTTTTCTGCCCTAAGAGGCCCTCTCGAACTATCGTCTTTTTTCATTTTGGGTTCAAGTCCCACTCCAGAGAATTGAGCAGTATTCCAGACTGACGCTTCAGTGCACTGTCGGAGGTGCCGTCTTTCAGTGGAGATGTTAAACCGAGGCCCCATCTGCCCTCTCAGGTGGATGTAAAAGATCCCGTGGCACCATTCGAAGAAGAGCAGGGGAGTTCTCCCCAATGTCCTGGCCAATATTTATCTGTCAACCAACATCACTAAAACAGATGGTCATTATACATTGCTGTCTTGGAATCTTGCTGTGTGCAAATTGGCTGCCCTGTTTCCCTACATTACAACAGTGACTACACTTCAAAAGTACTTCATTAGCTGTGCAGTGCTTTGGGACGTCCTGGGATTGTGAAAGGTGCTATATAAATGCAAGTTATTTTTTCCTTTCCCTATGTCACCTTTCAAGATGAAAGAGCCCCGGTTTCCCCAGCCCTCATTGCTCAACCCTCTGATCTTGGGGATCAGCCTGGTGGCTTTTCCCTGCACCGCCTATGTTGACCAAACTGGATACATTACTTAAATAACAACAACTTGCATTTATATAGTGCCTTTAATGTGGTAAGACATCACAAAGCAGTTCACAGAAGCGTTATCAGACAAAAATTGACACCGAGCCAAAGAAGGAGATATTAGAACAGGAAGCTTGGTCACAGAGGTAGGTTTTAAGGAGCATCTTAAAGGAGAGAGAGGTTCAGGGAGGAAATTCCAGACCTTAGGGCCCACACAGTGAGCTCCCAATCCCAGCCTGACCATCGGAGGACAAGTCACTTACAGTCCAGTACAAGCTGGCTGCTGGCAGAACAGTATTGACAAGGCCTGAAACATGCTTACCCTCTCAGACATGGGTTGGGGATTTAAAGTAAGAGGACAAAATAACTTGACAAAATTGGGGGGGGGGGGGGACTGAAGAGAACATTTGTGGACTCAACAATGGCTTAGTTGGTACATTAATGTCCAGAATGGAATTTGGACATAAAGACCAGGAAGGTTCAATGTTCAATCACTGGGTTGTGGTGAGGCGGTTGGTGAGGCGGTTGGGGAGGTGGTTGGTGAGGTGGTTGGTGAGGTGGTTGGTGAGGCGGTTGGTGAGGCGGTTGGGGAGGTGGTTGGTGAGGTGGTTGGGGAGGTGGTTGGTGAGGTGGTTGGGGAGGCGGTTGGTGAGGCGGTTGGGGAGGAGGTTGGTGAGGTGGTTGGGGAGGCGGTTGGTGAGGCGGTTGGTGAGGCGGTTGGGGAGGCGGTTGGGGAGGCGGTTGGGGAGGCGGTTGGTGAGGCGGTTGGGGAGGTGGTTGGTGAGGTGTTTGGTGAGGCGGTTGGTGAGGCGTTTGGTGAGGCAGTTGGTGAGGCGTTTGGGGAGGCGGTTGGGGAGGTGGTTGGTGAGGTGGTTGGGGAGGCGGTTGGTGAGGCGGTTGGGGAGGTGGTTGGTGAGGTGTTTGGTGAGGCGGTTGGTGAGGCGTTTGGTGAGGCGGTTGGTGAGGCGTTTGGGGAGGCGGTTGGGGAGGCGGTTGGGGAGGTGGTTGGGGAGGTGTTTGGGGAGGTGGTTGGGGAGGTGGTTGGGGAGGTGGTTGGTGAGGTGTTTGGTGAGGTGGTTGGGGAGGTGTTTGGGGAGGCGGTTGGTGAGGCGTTTGGGGAGGTGGTTGGTGAGGCGGTTGGTGAGGCGGTTGGTGAGGCGGTTGGTGAGGCGTTTGGGGAGGTGGTTGGTGAGGCGGTTGGTGAGGCGGTTGGGGAGGCGGTTGGTGAGGCGGTTGGGGAGGCGGTTGGGGAGGCGGTTGGGGAGGCGGTTGGTGAGGCGTTTGGTGAGGCGGTTGTTGAGGCGTTTGGTGAGGCGGTTGGGGAGGCGGTTGGGGAGGCGGTTGGTGAGGCGGTTGGGGAGGCGGTTGGGGAGGCGGTTGGGGAGGCGGTTGGTGAGGCGGTTGGGGAGGCGTTTGGGGAGGCGGTTGGGGAGGTGGTTGGTGAGGTGTTTGGTGAGGTGGTTGGTGAGGCGGTTGGGGAGGCGTTTGGGGAGGTGGTTGGGGAGGTGGTTGGTGAGGTGGTTGGTGAGGTGGTTGGGGAGGTGGTTGGTGAGGTGGTTGGTGAGGTGGTTGGGGAGGTGGTTGGTGAGGTGGTTGGGGAGGTGGTTGGGGAGGTGGTTGGTGAGGTGGTTGGGGAGGTGGTTGGGGAGGTGGTTGGTGAGGTGTTTGGGGAGGTGGTTGGGGAGGTGGTTGGGGAGGTGGTTGGTGAGGCGGTTGGTGAGGCGGTTGGGGAGGCGGTTGGGGAGGCGTTTGGTGAGGTGGTTGGGGAGGCGGTTGGTGAGGTGGTTGGGGAGGTGGTTGGTGAGGTGGTTGGGGAGGTGGTTGGGGAGGTGGCCCGGGGGCAATACAATAGCCCCGAGCCCTCGGACTACGGAAGAAGTAAAATCAGCCCGTGACTACCGCCGATGGGGGAACTTCAGGTGAGAACAAGGTGGAGCTCGGTTCTAGTTCCCTCCACAGGTGTATAAGCTGTGAGCAATCACTGTCTTGGCTCACAGGTGAAGAGCACTCACGTGGCGGAGGGATCAGAGGGCATCTGTACCCCAGAAAGAGTTATCGGGGTCAATTTTCACCGCCTTTGCCTGGTGCTAACAGGGCAGTAACAACTTCAAAATGGGGTTCGGTAGATTCACCGTCCCGGTAACATCAGCAATGCGGCCGGCTCCATTTTGATCCTAGGACGTAAATGGGACCTTGATGACAACACCTTGAGGACACTCAAGAGAGTGGTAATTTCACATAAGATAGCTGGAGAAAGCCATTTTATAAGTACAGATGAAAACTCTAGTGAGACACCAAGCTTATGGGGTGAACTTTCCAAGCCTTTATTCACAGAAATCCACATTACCCACACCACACCCTCGATCAGCTCTCATGTAAATGGATACAAGAGAGTCCCCAATTGATACACACCACCTGAATACAATTATCACTAATTGATGTAGTTCAATTGGATACAATTAACACCTGATTGCCATTCTAGGTCAGAGTCGACTCACCAAATGTAAGTGTCGCCCCTGAGGATCGCGCCTGCTCCTTCGGGGCTCACAAGAATAATCTGGGCTCCTGCCGCCCGGGACCCCCATCCTCTGCGATCATGACCCCCCTCCTTCTCCCCCCTCCCCCCTTGCCGTAACGTACCTGCCTCAGCCTGATCTTGAGGCCTCAATCTGGAGAGCTGCCTATTTAGCTGCCCCTCAGCTCGCCTGCCAGATTTAAAGGAAGCCGGGACCTCAAAATCGTGGGGGGGGCGGCGGGGGGTTTTCTTTGCCGCCAGAATGGGGGGCAGCCAACCAGCGCGCTCCCACAGTCAGTCCCCCAAAAGTAGAAAATAGACCCCATTATCTTCAGGGAAGGGGAGAAAATGGGTGGAAAAATAAAAGGGGGCAAAATAACTTGGGGTGGAAATGAAAAACATATCTGGAGAAATCAATAATTCACAGATGAAGACTTCATTTCAAATAATTAAATAGCTTGTTTTATTTCTTCCCCCATTTTTTGTGGTTCCCTTGCCCAGAAAGTATGTGTTATTCTCCTGCCATGAGGGCAGCAAGTTCAGTGGTGTCCAGCTTCCTGGAGTCATCTGATAGGATGTTGCTAGGTGTCAGCTGTGGCTCAGTGGGTGGCCCTCTTACCTCTAAGTCAGAAGGTTGTGGGTTCATTAGTCTCACTCCAGATACTTGAGCATGACGCTCCCAGTGTAGTGCTGCGGGAGCGCTGCACTGTCTTTCAGGTGAGACATTAAACCAAGACTTTGTCTGCCCTCTCAGGTGGACAAAGAAGATCACATGGTACTATTTTGAAGAAGAGCAGGGGAGTTCTCCCTGCTGTCTGGACCAACATTTATCCCTCAACCAACATCACTAAAACAGATGATTTATCTCATTGCTGTTTGTGGGATCTTGCTGTGCACAAATTGGCTGCCACACTTCCTACATTACAACAGTGTCTCCACTTCAATAGTTTTAAAGCTCTTTGGGACGTCCTGAGGTTATGAAAGACGCTATATAAATGCAAGTCTTTTCTTTTTTTTGTTCTCCTGCTGAATTACTTCTCACTTTTCCTTCTCTCTTTATGACACATTTGAGACCAGGTACTTTGTGGGTGCAGACTGGCACCTCTCACATTACATCGCACATCACGATACCACACCAACGTAATGTGCCCAGTCAGCAGATAAAACATTCTCTCTTTCACAACAGCCTCTCAGATTTACCATCAGCATCACAGCAATTAGATCAGGTTTACAAGGATTAAGTGGAAAATAAAATGAAAGCCTTTTATGGTTCTCGAAGCCATAAATCTCTACTGCTGGAACACTGAGGTTCACCCACCACTAGCTTCAGTAACACAGTGTCACAAAGTGCTGGCTTCTCTCCTGCATTTTAATGATGATGCAAGGCTTGGAATCAGGAGCCAAACTCTAACCTCCTGAATCATACAGCGGTGTATTGCCTTGAGGTAGGTGACAATGTACTCTCAGCACCCATTTACTTTGAAGAACTAACACCAATTTCAAAGACCGCTTTGTTGATTAACCTCTTCAATACGAGAACGGGATAAATATCTGGTTGAGAGTGTAACTGAAGGTTTTTTTTAAGTAAAGGCTGAACTGATCACACATACTTCACAAGACAGGATGGCTCCTGCACTGTTGGATGGGGGAGCAAGGTACCATTTTTGAAGAGAAGCTGGCTTTGAACAATGAACAATGTAGATGTGAGGATGGATAAATATTTCACACCTTCATGGCTCAGTGGTAGCACTCTTGCCACTGAGTCAGAAGGTTGTGGGTTCATGTCCAACTCCAGAGACCATATGGATTTCCATTTTGATTCTCATGTCCCAGTTTTCAGGGATCTGATATTGGAATTAGGGAATAATAGTGGATTAAATGATGTTCGGGCTCTAGTTACCTTTAGTGTTTAAAGACAGCATGTATCCAAGCATTAGTGTTACGCACTGTAGCCCTGTCTACATCCCGCCTTCCCTTTGAGTGTGGCTCCTCTCAGGGACCACAGGGTCGGTGACTTTCTCTACACTCAATAAATGCACCGGTGAGGTCGAGCAGCTGAACCTCAGTACTTTTATGTTGATTATATCGAAAGGCTGTTCACGCTTTGATCTGCCGAATTGAAGTCTTAACCATCTGTATTTTCTATCAATCTTTCTCCCTTCCTCTCCTGTAGAGAGTGACCCTTGCAAGGGTACGATTCCATTGTACAGAACCATTCTGGTACATCACCCAAGTGGCCATTCTTTATGTATGTAGATGGTGATACAAATATATAATTTGCACGTGTTATTAAATTTAAAACATCAATCATTTGGTCTGCCGATAGTTAAAAATCAAAAACAGCCAACTGAGTCTCCAATTGAAGATCAAAATTATATTCTAATATTCAAAATGCTTCATTCCTGCATGTTGAGTGCAGCTGCCTAGGCCCTAAGTTCTGGAATTCCTTCCCTAAACCTCTCTGCCTCGCCATCTTCCTCTCCTCCTTTAAGATGCTCCTTAAAACCTATCTCTTTGACCCAGCTTTTGGTCACCTGGCCTAATATCTCCTTCTATGGCTCGGTGTCAATTTTTCTCTGAATAGGCTCCTGTAAAGCACCTCGGGACGTTTCGGCGCTATATAAATGCAAGTTGTTGTTGCGGTTGTTTGAAGGTTTCTCAGATGACACCTAACTGGTCAATGCAGTTGTCTGGATTATCGATTGAATTCTTGGTGATGATGATTTCCTGTAGGCCTGTGTTCCGTGTTACGTGTTAAAATGTTTAGCTGTTGTGCAGAAAAAAATTACCAAGTGAAAGATGTGTTTAATCAGATCAGTTTTAGAAAGAGAAGAGAAAGACTTGCATTTAATTAACAGCTCATCTAGTCTCAGACACATGTCTAAACACGCCACATTAATTGCTTGAAGTGCAGTGACTGTTGTTATGTAGGCAAACATGGCCGTCATTTTGTACAAGATCCCAAAAATAACAATGAGATGAATGACCAGTTAATGTTTTGTGGTGTTTTGGTTGAGGGGACCAAGCGAATGCTTTGAATAGTCCAACCAGCAGACAGGGTCTCATCTGAAGGACGGTACCTCTGACAATGCAGCACTCTCTCACTACTGAACTGAATACTGTACAGCCTGGATTCTATGCTAAAGTCCTGGATTGGATCCACAACCTTCTGAACCAGAGGTGAGTTTGCTACCAGCTGAGCCCGGCTGATATCTTTGTTCTGTGTTCCGTTGGGCGTGCCTATCAGTACTTGAGTTCACAAAACATGCCGGTACAGCTGAGATCGAACAGACTACAGTATATATTGTCACTGCTTCACCAGACTTTTCAGAAGGGTAATTAATCACTTGTGACATTTCTAATGATATTTCTGATTGATTATTGTACTGTTCTAGTATTGCTTTATCTGACTTTAGATGTTTCTGCCTACTCTGTAAATTGTTTATAAGTACATCAGTTGATTGAGCTTGGATTTGGACTCAGGGTTTCACTGTGTTGAGTTGATTGAAAACGTAGTATTAATGTCGTTATGAATGTCCAATGAGGATTAATTAACCTTTTGAATCTCTGATGAAGCAGTAACAATAAACCCATCTATGTAATGCCCAATATGCAGATTAATGCAGCTGGGGTAATTGTTAGTCCCAGGTTGCACGTCCTCTACAAGGGCAGATTATGTTAAGGTGCAGTTTCCAGGTTGTGGAGACAAGCTCTGCTCATTGGAAAAAAACATTTAAAGAGAAATCAGTACCTTAAAACTGCAAATCATAACACCAGGCTATTCAACTGTGGCTAGCATCGAAGGCCAGTTTGATTGTGTCCTTACCTAATGTCCACAAACATGCGCATTCCAGCTGAGGTCACTTGACGGGGTCCAGGAGAGGAAATCTGCCTGATTTTTCCCTCCCCTTAGCCTGGGAACCAATTGTAGTGTCTCTAATGCCAGTCCGCCTGAGATCAAGTGACTCAGCACAGACCAGCGGTTGAACCCTGTTAACCTGCGTCACATTACCCGCTGAGGTAATTAGAGAGAGTTTTCCAATCATTCTCATAGTATGTACTAAGGGTGGATTTCAATGAACAGTTGCAGCTTTTGGATGCCCTGAGGTTGGTGCAGCTCCATAATCGAAACAATTGTGATCCGGGCACGGTGACACCAGATCGCTGTACATCAGCCATGGGCCAGGCTGCAAGCAGAATGTGCCCAGAATGTTAACTCAACTCATGTAAGTATTGTGTTTGACGGGCCCTTTTTCTAATCTAAAAAAATGTAGTTGTGGCAGCCAGCCTGATTTGCAGGACAAGGGACAGGGTGCAGGAGGTCCTGCAAAGGAGGGTGGCCCCAACTGGAGCAGAGAGCCATCCAACAAATCGGCTGTTCCATTTTTATGCCTAGCCTGCCTTTAAGGGCCTGTTTGAAATGAGCGCTGAGAGTCTAGAAAGAAAGACTTGCATTTATAAAGCACCTTACACGACCTCAGGATGTCCCAAAGCAATTCACGACCAATGAAATACTTTTGAAGTTTAGTCACGGATGTAATGTTGAGAGATGCAGCAGCCAATTTGTGCACAGCAAGGTCCCACAACAGCAATGTGATAATAACCAGATCATCGGTTTTAGTGATGCTGGTTGAAGAATAATTACTCCCCTGCTCTTCTTCGAATAGTGCCATGAGATTTTTTACGCCCGCCTGAGGAAGCAGGCGGAGTCTCGGTTTAACACCTCATCTGAAAGGCAGCACCTCCGACAGTGCAGCATTCCCTCAGAACTGCAGTGGAAGTGTCAGCCTGGATCATGTGCTCAAGTCCCTGGAGTGGGACTTGAATCCCCGACTTTATAACTCGGAGATGAGAGTGCTACCACTGAGCCACGGCTGACACAAAATATGCGACACAATAAACCCTCCAAGGATGACAAGTCCAGAACACTGCTCAGGCACTCCAGGTACAAGATGGGACTTGCCCCTAATTCCATATGAATTGGGGCCCGATGACCCTTGTGCACAGTGCGTGCGCAGGTTAAGAACACTCAAAGTGGTTCAGGTCATGCTGCTGTATGCAGAATAGGCCTCAATATGTCAATGTAAATGATGACAAGAGTAAGTACACCAATTAGGATTAATCAGTTTGGTTGCAAAAATATTAAAACAAGTAGCAGAGATCTTTGCTGGTAAGTTAAAAAGTATAAAACATTTTGGGGTAGATCTTGACTTTGTGGGTTGGTGTAAAACGGGTGATAGTGAGTCGAAAGCCCGTTTTACACTCTCCCGATTTATATTTTCACTGACCTCAATGGAAATAAAAATCAGGAGGGATGTAAAACGGGTTCTCGACTCACCATCACCCGTTTTACACTATCGCACAAAGTCAAGTTCTATCCCAAAGTGTCAATCGAAGGTGCAATGTAGGAGATTTTAAAATCTTTTTTAAGGTTGCATTCTAGAGGTGACCGATCAAAAAAGAGAGAGATGAGGTACTTTCAGAGTCAAGACAATCAGACGGGAACTCTTTAGCACCAATTTTATTCAGCTGTATAGATTTATTGGCAATATAATCTCCTGTTCTCATTTATTCTTTCCCAGTACCTCCTTACTCTCTCACGCTCCCCTTCCTCTTACAATCCATATGTTATTAATAATCACATTAGGCATTGCCTAATCACTTGGCAGAGCTACAGCTCCATCAGCAGGATAATTTGGATGTCACTGCTCCTAATCACTACACCATAATGAAACTCATTTCTACTCATTTCAACTCTGGTAGCATCTTGCACTACAGCCCTTGCTCCTTCACCTACATTCCTTAATTTGAAGAAAACCCTCTCTAATGAATAGGAGAATGTGGAGCGGTGACATCCAAATTATCCAGCTGACGGAGCTGTGGCTCAGTCAAGTGTCTATCAATAAACCTTTGAAGAAATGCAAGGCTTGTGTGTATGAAGCAGAATGGAAGCATCAAGGGAGATATTGCATGTGAAATGCACCTTGTGCCATCGCTATAACACACTGCGGAGGTATCACGTTCTGCTTTGTCTACGCAGTATAAAGCAGCAAATAACTTGGCTTGTCCCTGTGCTCATAATTACAAGCATTTGTAAAATGCACCAGGCACTCTGTGTGTGCAGTCTGGAGGGAGGCAATTACCGAGGACTCATCAGGTTTATGACAGGATTCATTGTGCTACTTAATCCTCCAAGGTCTTCAGGGATGCCAAAGCCTTTCTTTTCTTCCCAGAGGTGAATGAAATAGTTTCCCCCCTCTCAGAAAGCACCTTGGCACCTTCCTAGAGAAGAATCAAGGAAACATCTGGAGACCGATTATAATCAAAAAAATATCTACATAAGAAGGGAGAGTATAGGTCACCCAATCGGACGATATTAAGTCTCCATCTAGAATACCTTACAAAGAATTACATAGAATGTACAGCATAGAAACAGGCCATTCGGCCCAACTGGTCTTTGCCAATGTTTATGCTCCACAGGCACCTCCTCCCATCCCTCTTCATCTCACCCTATCAGCATATTCTTCTATTCCTTTCTCCCTCATGTGTTTATCCAGTTTCCCTTTAAATGCATCTATGCTATTCACCTCAACTACTCCTTGTGGTAGCGAGTTCTACATTCTAACCAGTCTCTGGGTAAAGAAGTTTCTCCTGAATTCCCTATTGGATTTGTTAGTGACTATCTTATATTTATGGCCCCTAGTTCTGGGCTCCCCTGCAAGTGGAAACATCTCCTCTACATCTACCCTATCAAACCCTTTCAGAATCTTAAAGATCTCTATTAGGTCACCCCCTCAGCCTTCTCTTTTCTAGAGAAAAGAGCCCCGGCCTGTTCAATCTTTCCTGATGGGTATAACCTCTCAGTTCTGGTATCATCCTTGTAAATCTTTTTTGCACCTTCTCCAGTGCCTCTATATCCTTTTTATAATCTGGAGACCAGAACTGTGCACAATACTCCAAGTGTGGTCTAACCAAGGTTCTATACAAGCTTGAGACGGGGGCGAGAGGAAGGCAAATTAATGACAACGGAGCAAGCTCAGACAAAGTAATATGCAAACTGCAGATCACCATGGGACCTTTGTTGATGCCAGTAAAATTTCAAATTGGTGATTTCATGTTTTGACCAGAATTCTTAAATATTTTTGCTCAGGAATGAAACACCAATTAACTAGGGGTCCGTGTTAATTGCCTCTTACACAAAGGCACTCTTGCGGAACAAGAATTTTCTGACTGCTAAACTGGAGATTCTCACAGCCCCCACCAGTTCAGTCTCCTGGAGCTTTGAATGTTTTCATTGGCCACTGGGACCTCTCTGATATCACAGCAGCAACTCTGAAATGGGAAATGAAAGAACTCAGTGGACAGCACTCTCGCCTTGTGTGAGTCAGAAGGTCGTGGGCTCAAGTCCCACTCCAGAGATTTGAGCACATAATCCAGGCTGACACTCCAGTACAGTTCTGAGGGAGTGCTGCACTGTCGGAGATGCCGTCTTTCAGATGAGACGTTAAACCAAGGCCCCATCTGCCGTCTCAGGTGGATGTAAAAGATCCCATGATATTATTCGAAGAAGAGCAGGGGAGTTGTCCCCGATGTCCTGGCCAATATTTATCCCTCAACCAACATCACTAAAATAAACACATTATCTGTTCATTATCACATTGCTGTTTGTGGGATCTTGCTGTGTACAAATTGACTGCCGCATTTCCTACTTTACAACAGTGACTACACTTCAAAAAGTAGTTCATTGGCTGTAAAGTGCATTGGAATGTCTTGAGGTCGTGAAAGGCACTATATAAATGCAAGTCTTTCCTCTTTCTTTAAAGCCGGAATTTCTGGAAACACTCATAGAATCACAGAATCATAAAAGTTTACAACATGGAAACAGGCCCTTCGGTCCAACATGTCCATGTCGCCCAGTTTATACCACTAAGCTAGTCCCAATTGCCTGCACTTGGCCCATATCCCTCTATACCCATCTTACCCATGTAACTGTCCAAACTGTCCAAACTCCGCAGGTCTAACAGCATCGGTGAAGTGAACTGGCACAGTAACGTTTTGGGTGAGGACCCTAGAAATGAAGAAACAGAGTGGGACAGAAGGAGGGGAGGGGGAAATAACAGGCAAGCACAGAGAGGAATCATGAGTGGAATGAGGTGACAGATCATCTCAATCAAGTAATAGAAGCACCAATACATTAAAGAAACAAAGGGTGTGAACATAGCTAAAGAAACGTGAGATAATGGGAGAGGTGGAAAACCTGGGGGTCAGGTGTGAAATTAAAACAGGTTTGAAAATGAAGGTAGAGGCAAATTCTGAAGTTACTGTTCAGATCAGAAGTTTGATCTTCATTGGAACAGTGTATGAGATCAATGATAGGAAAGTCAGAGAGCGAATTGGGGTGTGGGGGATGGAGGAGGGGTTACAGGTAGCTCAGGGTTACACCTGCGGACGGTTATCTAATCCTTATTTAGTTTCCCCAATGTAGAGGAGACCGCACTGTGAGCAATGGACAGATACCGTTTACTAAATTAGAGAGAGTACAGGTAAATCGCTGACTCACACAGGAGCGTTTGAGGCCCTGGACAGTGGTGTGGGAGGAGGTGAATGGGCAGGTGTTGCATCTCTTGCGTTTTCACGGGAAGGTGCCGGGGGAAGGGCAGACGGAAGTCGGAGAGGTGGAAGAGGGAACTCATGTCACGGCCCTTATCCAATCAGAATGTTCATTATCCTTACTCCAGTCATTAACCTGCTACAAGTATTGACACAAATGTTCGCTTTGCGTTTGGGACTTTGTGGTTTTGGGAAGTTTGCACTCAACACTTTCTCTCAAGTCTCTGCCGATGTGACTCACTTCATGGAGGAAAAGCTAATACTGATCAATTCTTTAAGTGTAGCCTGTTGCATTGGCAAAGAATTGCTTCTGGGCCAGGTTTTCAGAGAATACAATCAGATCACTGTTAAAAGATTGGCGGTGGAGCTGAAATTCACAGGAGAAATATAATTGAAAACTGCAGTTGCTGGAAATCTGAGCTAAAAAACAGAAAATATCGGAAATGCAGAGCATCTGAAACAGAAAGACAGGTTAATGTGTTCAAGAGTTCTGACGAAAGGTCATCGACCTGAAACGTTAACTCTGTTTCTTTCTCCACAGATGCTGCCTCACTTGCTGAGCTTCTCCAGCAGTTTCTGTTTTTATTTCCGATTTCCAGCATCCGCAGTATTTTGCTTTCGATGATGTGTCCGGGTACTGACCCTGCATCAGAGCAGATAGTGCAGACATCACAACGACTCGGAGGTAGAATCTCCATCCAGAGACCCCCAAGAAGGCCTCACATTTGATTCCTGGTCCACGCTGATCTAAGCCGCAGCAATTGACTGGTGTCCAATAGTTGGTCGCAGCCTGGGGTAGAGAAGGGATACATGGTCTGGTCTCCTGCTCCAGACCACAATCCAGCTATTTCTACTAGAACTGCATGCACGTGTGTGGACTTCAGGTCAGAATTGGGCTCAGCGGTGATCTCTTCCACAGTCGCGACCTCTGTCACCTAGAAGGACAAGGGCAGCAGGTGCATGGGAACAACACACCATCCCAACTTGGACATGTATTGCAGTTCTGGGCACCGCACCTTCGGAAGGACATATTGGCCTTGGAGGGAGTGCAGCCTAGGTTTACTAGAATGATACCCGGACTTCAAGGGTTAAGTTACGAGGAGAGATTACACAAATTGGGGTTGTATTCTCTAGAGTTTCGAAGGTTAAGGGGTGATCTGATCGAAGTTTATAAGATATTAAGGGGAACGGATAGGGTGGATAGAGAGAAACTATTTCCGGGGATTTTAGGAGTAGGGGGCACAGTCTAAAAATTAGAGCCAGACCCTTCAGGAGCGAGATTAGAAAACATTTCTACACACAAAGGGTTGTAGAAGTTTGGAACTCTCTTCCGCAAACGGCAATTGATACTAGCTCAATTGCTAAATTTAAATCTGAGATAGATAGCTTTTTGGCAACCAAAGGTATTAAGGGATATGGGCCAAAGGCAGGTATATGGAGCTCGATCACAGATCAGCCATGATCTTATCAAATGGCGGAGCAGGCACGAGGGGCTGAATGGCCTACTCCTGTTCCTATGTTCCTATGTTCCTATTCTTTCATTGTCACTGGGTCAAAATCCTGGATTTCCCTACCTAACAATACTGCGGGAGTACCTTCACCACCTGGACTACAACGGTTCAAGAAGAAGGCCCACTACCACCTTTTCAAGGGCGACTAGGGTTGGCAATAAATGCTGGCCTTGCCAGCGGCGCCCACTTTCCGAGCAGCCTGCCAACACTCACTGTGTAGGCTCATGCTACTGGTGAGGTAGCAGAGGGCCATCGCTGCCCACAGAGCTGACGTCTATAGGAGAAACTTGTAGTGAGAAGAAAACAGTTGGTAGATCTGTGGAACGGACTTTCAGATACAGATGAATAACTAGAAAATTGGAATCAAAGGTTATTCGGATAAGTACTGGAGCAAATTTCACAAGATAGCACAGCCAGCGTGAACCTCACTCAACAGCAGCTTAGATCAGATGCTCAAATGCAGGGGTCAGCACGCCAGATAATCTGTCTACCTAGTTTGCTGCTTATTAATTTTAGATTGGAAAATCAAGAGGGGCAGCAGCTAGAAACCCCCTTCCCCCAGGATGACCTGAAGCAGGCGGGGGTTTCTAACTGCTGCTCTCCAAAGGGCCCCTATCTCAGCAGCCTGCAACTGTGCACCGATTTCCTCCCTAGATTCTAGGTACACGGCCCCGGCTGCGGGATGGGCCTGATCCTGGAATTCCCTGGGCCATGAAAGTCAGGAAACAACGCGAGCAGCTGCTTCCTCTCGGGAAGTGTACTCAAAGAGAGTAAAATCTACTCTGATGATTCTTGTCCTGTTGGATGATGGGTGGAGGGAAAGGACATTGTCTGTGGAGATGAGGAGGGATGAATATTCTCTCTCAGGAGATTAAATGGGATAGAGTCCATGACTGGGTACATTATACATGAAAGGTTTCTGTGGAAAAGAAAAAACTGCCCTCCATGTAATGCTTTATCATGTCCCAAAGAGATTCTTATCCAACAAATTAGTTTTGAAGTGTTGTAATGTAGGCAAACATAGCAGCCAATTTCCAAACAGGAAGATCCCATAAACAGCAAATGAGATGAATGACCAATTAATCTGTTTTTTGGTGGTGTTGGCTGAGGGAGAAATGTTAGAGTCATAGAGTTATACAGCACGGATAGAGGCCCTTCGGCCCATCGTGTCCGCGCCGGCCATCAGTCCTGTCTACTCTAATCCCATATTCCAGCATTTGGGAGAACTCCCTGCTCTTCTTCAAATAATGCCATAGGATTTTTTACCTCAACTTGAACAGACATACAGGATCTCGATTTAACATCTCGTGCAAAAAACAGAACCTCTGACAGTGCAGTACTCCATTGAAATGTCAACCTAGTAGACCATGTGCTGAAGTCCCAGAATGGGACGATGAACCCACAACGTTCTGATCTAGAGGTAAGAGTGTTACTGACTGAGCCAAGCTGACACTTAAGGAAAGAATGAGCTTGATAGACTGAATGGCATTTTTTTGTTGCATGCTTTCTTGTCTTCTCATACAGGTTTAACTCCTTTGAGAAGGTCACATCATCAAACTATTTGACAGTTAGCAAAGAGCCTTGGAAACCACTTCAATCAAGAGATGAGCCCTCCCTGACTGAAGGGTAATTGACAGTAAAATAATGTACGATTGTATAGCTGCCTCTTCCAAGGGAGCCATGAGTACTAGGCCCAGCCATTACCTGGGACCTAACTGACATGACTGAACCACCCAATGATAGCGCCTGTAGATTGGGACTAAAAATGCTCTTCTTCCTCCCCCCCCACTCCTTTTGGGAAGCTGGAGATTGGCGGAAAGTACTGGAAAAACTTAACCTTGACTCCCCACATACTGTACCATGGGAGATTGACTAGTGTGTGTGTGTGTGTGTGTGTGTGTCTACTCATTAATTATATTTAAACATAAAATAAAAACTACAAGTTCTATGTGTTGAAATTAATACTTGGAAGTGGATGGAAGTTCCTGGGCTAGATTTGGGCCATGTTACTGCCCAAATTTGGGGCAATTCTGCAGCTGGTGGGAGGGGCAATGCGGCAGGAAGCCATTCTGCCAACACTTGCTACCAGCTCTAGGATATTTGGGCCGGTGTATTTAAATGATACATTAATCATGGGATTACATCATCCGACATATTTCCTTTAGGAACACTGGGCGTCAGGAATGTCATTGAGGGAGCAGAAGGGAGCTTTAAAAAGTAACGGACTGCCTAGCCTTGTGCAATCGATCACAGAACAATCAATTGCACTGCCACTGTGCTCTGTGCAGCCATTTCCCTCCTTCAGTGATACCAGGGCTAAAAGGGTTAAATTATGAGGCCAGGTTGCATAGTCTGGGTTTGTATTCCCTTGAGTATAGAAGATTAAGGGGTGATCTAATTGAGGTGTTTAAGATGATTAAAGGATTTGACAGGATAGATAGAGAGAGACTATTTCCTCTGGTGGGGGAGTCCAGAATAACCTTAAAATTAGAGCTAGGCCGTCCAGGGGTGATGTCAGGAAGCACTTCTTCACACAAAGAGTAGTGGAAATCTGGAACTCTCTCCCCCAAAAAGCTGGGGGTCAATTGAAAACATCAAAACTGAGATTGCTAGACTCTTGTCAGGCATGGGTTACGGAACTAAGGCAGGTAAATGGAGTTAAGGTACTCACAGCCATGATCCAATTGAATGGTGGAACGTGCTCGAGGGGCTGAATGGCCTACTCCTGTTCCTAATAACCAGGATACCCCGCACAGCCATTTCTCTCCCCTCCCCTGGTGGGTGACCTGGCAGTAGTTGAGATACCGCTGGGACTTTGCCCAAAAAAGTTTAACTGAGCCTGACCCTGGCAGATCCGCCAGTGGATATAGACAAGTGGATACAGACAAGTGGACACAAAGCCTGCTCCGCCACCAATCCAGTGGGATTCCCACCAAATCGGATAAATCTAGGCCACATAAATCTATCATCTTCACAAACCTGCCCCAGTTTATGTTGATATTTGAACCCCTCAATTGAATTACAGAATGTCAGTTACTGAGTATGTGAGCGAGAGTCACATTCAGATTCAAATAAACCCAGAACTGAACCTGATTTTAAATAGGAACGTAGGAACAGGAAGAGGCCATTCAGCCCCTCGAGTATGTTTCGCCATTCAATTAGATCATGGTTGATCTGTATCTTAATTCCATTTACCTGCCTTGGTTCCTTAACCCTTAATACCCTTGCCTAACAAAAATCTATCAATCTCAGTTTTGAAATTTTCAATTGACCCCCAGCCTCAACAGCTTTTTGGGGAGAGAGTTCCAGATTTCCACTACCCTTTGTGTGAAGAAGTGCTTTCTGACATCACTCCTGAACGGCCTAGCTCTAATTTTAAGATTATGCCCCCTTGTTCTGGACTCCCCCCACCAGAGGAAATAGTTTCTCTCTATGATATAGTTCTTCCCATTCCTTTGCTGTCTCCGATTTTCCCCAGTCTTGAAGGTGCGGACTCATGATGCAGGATGGATCCACAGGCATTGGCTCTTTTTGGTACCTCAGGCAATGGTTCATTCTTCGTGTATCAGCTATTCGACTGTGAGGACATCACTATCAACCCCAATCCTGTTCTCACCTGATTCCACATGTACACTTGCAACAGGACTCACCGGGCTGCGATTAAAAGTGGGAATCCTCTCTCCTTAGCCCAGTGCTCTACCACTAGCCCGAGCTGAGTACAGCAACTGAGCACAGTCCAGGAATTGAATCTCTGACCTTCCTATATTCATTTCTGAGCAGAGCCATCAGGAGAACTGTGACTTCAGTTCTGAGTCCATCGAGGATCTCAGGGATCAGCCTGTTTGTACCAGCGGATGGGCGGGAGGAAAGCTCTTCATTACATCTTCTCACCAGCCATTACAGCTTGTTTCAATTCTCTCATAAGCCCACTGCTCCCATCTTTCATTCCCTATTTTCCCCACCCACTTAACCCTTTCTTTAGATGTCACATCCACGATTCTCTGCAAGTGCAGAGTTTTCATCCTGCATCAAACAGGGAAGAGTTTCCATACTTTAAATCGTATAATCTCGAAAAGAAAACTAGAGTTAAGATATAAGCTGACTTCCCTTCACCAAACTCCGAAATGACTCTTCGATCTGTAACTGAGCCAGGATGCAGAAGCTTGGTTCTTAGTGCTAATCAAATTGTTGGTCAGTGGTAAACCCCAGTGCCTGACCAAAAGTGAATTCAATTCCTGGCAAGTGTTGAAGTAAGTTAAGTTTAGCGGCACATGAGGTAACCCAACTCTTCCACTGCTGTCCGTCCAGAGCAAGATACTTGACTCCATCGTAACTCGTTGCCACGGTCGCGACAACCTTTTCGATCGTCCTGCGATAGTGTTGAAGTGAGCAAGTCGACGGGTGAATTCATTACACTTTAAAGGGCTGAGCCATCGAGGGAGCTGTGCTCTAAGAAGAGTTTTGACTGTACATTGTTTTAAAGCACTGACAAGGTGTACACAAACCGGATAAGATGCGATTTTCGACAGCCAGCAGGGATCACAGCAAACAGACCGTGAGAGGGTAACAAAAGCAAAATACTGCGGATGCTGGAAATCTGAAATAAAAACATAAAATGCTGGAAACACTCAGCGGGTCAGGAGAAAGAAACAGAGTTAATGTTTCAGGTCGATGGCCTCTCATCAGAACTGGAAGAAGTTGAAGATTAAACAGATTTTAAGCAAGTACAGAGCCAGGGAAAGGGGAGAGGGGGGAGGAGAGGAAAGAACAACAGGGAAGGTCTGTGATAGTGTGGAGGGCTGGAGTGATTAAATGACAAAAGGGATGATGGTGCAAGGCAAGGAGGGTGGTAATGGGACAAGTAAAGAAACAAAAGATGGGTCTAGAGGAGCTGTAAATGACAACAGTGGAACTTGCTGTCCCAGAAAATAGGAGCAGTGGTTATGACCTGAAGTTGTTGAACTCAATGTTGAGTCCGGCAGGTTGTAAAGTGTCTAATCGAAAGATGAGGTGCTGTTCCTCGAGCTCCCATTTAGAGAGTTTGCATTTACATCAAAGGAAGCGTACCCCATATAACTGAGGGTCCCTCCTGTGGTTTGCAGTTCACTGTTTCACATTCCTAACCACAGGAGGGGCTCAGTTAGGGTTCCCAACCCTCTCGGAATGACCGGGAATTTCCTGGAATCGAGGGTTCCTCCCCCGAACGTTGCCTCCAGTAGCCCAGGAGATTCAGCGATTTAAATTTCCTGCTGCAGATCCCACCCCCTCCCCACCACCCCCCACTCCAACCCCTCGGCACAGCCCTATAACCGGCTGCTGTTGGAGAAGTCTCTGGTTCAGGGATGACACCCGCAGAGAGCAGCGACCTCGTGGACCACAGTTGGGAGGAGGCTGAAGAGTCGGGATTCAAGGAGTCTCAGCAATCGGAGGGTCTTGGCAATTGGGGGGGGGGTGTCAGTAATCGGGGGGTTCTCAGCAATCGGGGGTCTTGGCAATTAGAGGGTCTCTGAAATGGGCGGGGTTCCTCGGTTTCCCCTCTTACCCTCCCTCGGTTTCCCCTCTTACCCTCCCTCAGTTTGCCCTCTTACCCACCCTCGGTTTCCCCTATTCCCCTCCCTCATTTTCCCCTCTTCCCCCCCCCTCGGTTTCCCCTCTTCGCCTGCTCACGAGTGGCCTCCTGCACCTTAGAACTTCTCACACAACAGCTGCTGGCGCGAAATCACGAGCAAAAAGAGTCAACGACAGGGGATCCAGCCTTTATAAGGTAAATGCAATAATATTTGTAGAAGTCATGTGATCAGGTGTCACGTGATCAGTCATCACTTGGTCAGATGTCATGCGGTCGAAATGTCACATGATCAAACCTCCAGGGAAGCCTCCAACCAGAGTTGGCAGCCTGAGGTTCAGTGTGAGTCATCTCCTGCATGCTGTCTATCAGAAGCACATCAAAAGCTACCAAAACAACTGCAAGGATTTGAGGCTGACTTTTCTTTTGTTTTAAAATAGTTTGTGTAAGTCAAGTGTTGAAATACAAAAACAAAACAGAAAATTCTGGAAACAAGAAGTCAGCAGGTCAATTAGCATTTGTGGAGAGAACAGATTGTGGACATTTCAGTTATGGACCTTTTTGCCAGTTCTAATGGAGAGTTTACACCTGAAACTTTAACTCCTCTGTGCAAACTTTAATTCACCAATAACCTGCTCACTGATGTTCAGTTCAGGTTCCGCCAGGACCATTCGGTTCCAGACCGCATTACAGCCTTGTCCAAACATGGACAAAAGAGCTGAATTCCAGAGGTGAGGTGAGAGTGACTGCCCTTAACATCAAGGCAGCATTTGACCGAGTGTGGCACCAAGGAGCCCTAGTAAAATTTAAGTCAATGGGAATTAGGGGGAAAACTCTTCAGTGGCTGGAGTCATACCTAGCACAAAGGAAGATGGTAGTGGTTGTTGGAGGCCAATCATCTCAGCCCCAGGACATTGCTGCAGGAGTTCCTCAGGGCAATGTCCTAGGCCCAACCATCTTCAGCTGCTTCATCAATGACGTTCCCTCCATCATAAGGTCAGAATGGGGATGTTCGCTGCTGATTGCACAGTGTTCAGTTCCATTTGCAACCCTTCAGATAATTAAGCAGTCCGTGCCCGCATGCAGCAAGACCCGGACAACATCCAGGCTTGGACTGATAAGTGGCAAGTAACATTCGTGCTTGACAATTGCCATCTTCAATAAGAGAGAGTCTAACAACCACCCCTTGACATGCAGCAGCATTTCCATTGCCAAATCCCCTACCATCAACATCCTGGGGGTCACCATTGACCAGGAACATAACTGGACCAGCCACATAAATACTGGGGCTACAAGAGTAGGTCAGAGGCTGGCAAGTGACTCACCTCCTGACTCCGCAAAGCCTTTCCACCATCTACAAGGCACAAGTCAGGAGTGTGATGGAATACTCTCCACTTGCCTGGATGAGTGCAACTCCAAAAACACTCAAGAAGCTCAACACCATCCGGGACAAAGCATCCCGCTTGATTGGCACCCCATTCGCCACCCTAAACATTCACCCCCCTTCACCATCGGCGCACAGTGGCTGCAGTGTGTACCATCCACAGGATGCACTGCAGCAACTCGCCAAGGCTTCTTCGACAGCACCTCCCAAATCCGCGACCTCTACCACCTAGAAGGACAAGGGCAGCAGGCGCACCACCTGCACATTACCCTCCAAGTCACACACCATCCTGACTTGGAAATATATCGCCGTTCCTTCATCGTCGCTGGGTCAAAATCCTGGAACTCCCTACCTAACAGCACTGTGGGAGAACCTTCACCACCCAGACTGCAGCAGTTCAAGAAGGCGGCTCACCACCACCTTCTCAAGGGCAATTAGGGAAGGGCAACAAATGCTGGCCTCACCAGCGACGCCCACATCCCATGAATGAATTTTAAAAAACTCATCTGTGCAAACTTTAATTCCTCTGTGAAATCTTGACTCCTCTGTTCTCGCCACAGGTGCTGACTGACCTGCTGAGTGTTTCCAGCATTTTCTGTTTCTGTTTCAGATTTCCACTAAGTTCAGTTTTTTGTTTATTTTTGTTTTAATTTTAACTTCTTGTTGTGTCTTTCTGCTTCTGTATAACTTTTTAATCTTAAATAAACCTGATCATTTTAGCCTGAACATGACTGTCTGATAGCATGATGTTTACCATCTTTCAGAGTAGAACTTGGGGAAGGCGGGGTTTAACTCGGAGCAGGTTTCCGGCAGGATGGTAAGGTTAAAATTGACCCCCAGGTGGTTTCTGATGTGATGTTCTGTAGTTAAGGAATAATAGTTAGTCCCATGGCGTACTATTCTGCTCAAGGCACATCTAAGGGTACTGATTTTGGCTCATCAGGCACTCGTTCTATTTACGGAAGCAGATAATTCAGCCTGTGTGTCACACCACCAATGCCTGCACTGCAGGAGCCTACGCACACACAAGTCATAGAATCATAGAATGATACAGCACAGGAGGCCATTCAGCCCATCAAACCTGTGCCTGCTCTTGGAAGGAGCTATCCAATTAGTTCCACTTCCCCGTTCTTTCCCCATAGCCACGCAAATTTTTCTTTTTCAGGTATTTATCCGATTCCCCCAGCATGAATCAGCACTTTCAGGAAAGGAGAGGAAAAAATTAGGGGGAAAAATAAACATTTTTGATGCAATGGCGCATTACGTGGATGCTGCTGCATGCTGTGATACATGTTGTGAAACATGAGTTAAAAGCTTTAGTTAGCCACAAACTGAGCCTACCAGACTTAGCTAAGTTAGCAATGGGAGGTGTTGAGCAGAATACAGGTGGTTCCTCATTGGATGGAGTGAGGATAAATTGCCTCAATTCACTACGAGCCACGCTCACAATCCTCTTGGGATCAGTTCCATGGCAATGTTGGCAGAGGCCTGTAATTAGTTACTCACCTGCTTGCTATGTTTGAATTGTGTGTGGCATGAGTGGACCTAAAGAGGGGAAGTTTTATCGTTGTCTGGAGGGGCTAAAAAATAAGGAGGAGAAAATTTTGCAGGGCTACGGGGAAAGAGTGGGGGAGTGGGACTAGCTGGATTGCTCTTGCAGAGAGCCGGCAGAGGCTCGATGGGCCGAATGGCCTCCTTCTGTGCCGTAACTGTTCTATGATTCTATGAATTCCATTTTGAAAGTTACTATTGAATCTGCTTCCACCACCCTTTCAGGCAGTGCAATCCAGATCATAACAACTCTGCATAAAAAAAAATCTCTTCACCTCCCCTCTGGTTCTTTTGCCAATCTGTGTCCTCTGGTTACCAACCTTCCTGCCAGTGCAAACAGTTTCTCCTTTTTTGCTCTATCAAAACCCCTCCAAATTTTGAACGCCTCTATTAAATCTCCCCTCAATCTTCTCTGCTCTAAGAAGAACAGTCCCAGCTTCTAAAATCTCTCCTCATAACTGAAGTTCCTCATACTCTATCATTCTAGTGAATCTCCTCTGCACCCTCTCCAAGGCCTTGACATCCTTCCTAAAGTGTGGTGCCCAGAATTGGTCACAGTACTCCAGCTGAGGTCCAACCAATGATTTATAAAGGTTTACCATAATTTCCTTGATGAACAAAGTGAGGTCAGCCCATTTGCACAACTACGTGAAACTCAGGCATGTCTCTCGTGATGCACTAGGAGTGCCAGGGCCACATTATCAGGTACTATCTCCCAGTGAAAGGTTGCTGGCTGCCTGTTGTGCATTGGGCACTTTCCTAGTGTGAGGTGGAAGGGTCACAGGCACAAGGGGCATGGGGACCACTGAGGAAAGGGGGGCAGGACTAACAGGGAGATGAAAGGAAGGGGGTGTTAGGATTTTTGTATTGAATTTCAATGGTGACCTGCTTCATTTCAGATGGGTGATGATGCGGTGGGAGGGGTTGCTGGGGCACTCCAGTCGAGTTATGAGGCTGTACATGGAACTTGGGGGCCTGGCGACCCGAGCACGGACCCTTTGTGCTCACAGCCTGCATTGTGCCATGTTTAGGGTTGCCAACTCTGGTTGGATGTATTCCTGGAGGTTTCATCACACGACTCCCCCACTTCCAAATGACCCTTCCCCCCTCCCCATGTTCCTGCCATCGGCCACACAACACGTCCATCCTCACTGAGAACTGCCTTCCCAGGCCAATTGGAAAGTGAATAGAGGTTTTGATACCCAACTGAATGATTCATGACCATCAGTCAAAAACCTTTAATCCCCATCTCCAATAGCTGTCAAAGAAATTGGGAAAAAAAACCACACAATTTTCTTTGAATAGCCTCGATGATGTTTCTCCCGGGTGTTGCTCGCAGCAGTGTCCTGGAGATTAATCTTCAATTCCTGGAGACTCCAGGACAATCCTGGAGGATTGGCAACCCCTAGGCGTGATGAGTTCTTCAGGCGGATTGCAGGCCTCAGGCCTCAAGCCTTCACCCCTGTCTTTCCAGGGAGCAGCCACCCAACGCCCACCATTGTCCTCTCCATCCCATGGAAACAGAGCTTTTTGTTGGGAACAACAAAGGAAAAGAGCCGGAACCCTAACACACATTCCGGAATTATCTATTTCTTTGTCTCTGAATCCAGCCACAGGCACAGTTCTGTTGACTGTGAGTAATCTAGCCATTCTAGTGAGATTGGTCCTTGTATAATTAACTAGTATGTACTTCCCTCATTTGGCATTCAGGTCTGGTTTTAATCTTCTACGGCAGATAATCGTGACATACACTGGCTTGATATATTTCTACTTAATCCTTTATTTTTTTGGTGCAAAGAAATTTATGCACACAGACTTTCTCAGGCCATCTCTGGGGCTGTCCACAATATAATTTTTCATCATTAGTGTCATCTCTTTTGTCTGAACATGACTCCTGAATATTCATGCGCTCAAAGCTCTATAGACCGGTGAGGGAGGGAGTGTCTCTTTAAGTGCCGTGTGCTGTTCTTCTCTGTTGGAACGCTCAGCCTCCCTCTTGGTGATGGACGTCACTGGTTCTCCCCCCCACCGGCCCCCATTATAAATAACCTTTTGATCGGATTGACAGGTCCTTTATAAAAAAAGAAGTGGGGGGAGAAGTGAGTCTCATATTTACATGGGATGGTACACTCCATTGTTCAACGAGACTCGAACAGCATTTCAAGAGAGCGGGCAGATTGCAGACTGGAGCAGCCTTCCAACCAAGGCCTTCCAAATCTACTGCAAGTTTCTAAAAATAAGTTTGCGATTCTCGAACACAACTTATTTTGTTTGCACAGAAGACGGAGCTATAATTTGATTCAGATTTTTACCATTCATCCATGTTGCTCTGCAGGAATTTCAAGTCCTTTTTTTAAAATTCAAATGGAGCAGGAAACACTCGCAACATTGCAGCAGAGATAATGCTGGATTTCAGTGGCGGCCTGCTTCATTTCAGATGGACGCTGTGTGGCTGGAGCATTGCAGAGGCGCTCCCGCTATGTTTAGGGAGCTGTGCACGGAATTCGAAGGGCCTGGTGAGCCAAGCGCACACCTTGTACGCAGACCCCCAGCTCCCTTTGTGCCCACCACCTGCTGTGGGGCTTATTGAGCGCTTCAAACTCAGGCCTCAGGCCTCCATGCCTGAGTTTCCTGGAATCAGCCACCCAGAGCCCACCATTGTATTCTCCATCCCATGGACACTGACCCTTGTGTTGTGAACACAATGTTGGGATACCTTAAAGTGATGGGGAGGGGGGTATAAAATTATGACAGGTTAGATGACCCATCAAGCCCATTCATTTACAAATGACCCTATCATGGGTTCTCTTCAGTTTATTTAATCAACCAAAGGGGAAAGGGCCATGAGAAAACACTTCTCCCTGGCCCTTGACAGTCATTCAGAAAAATCAAACAATCCAATCTTCATACCCAGTCCTGACTCATTTGCTCCAGGCTTGTGCAGGAGGATTCCTTAAACTTTCTTGAATTTCTCTTCAAGAGGAGGTGACAAAAACAGGACGGACAAAATTCTGTTGAGGTTCTGTCATTTCTGCAAGATCAGCGAAAAGGCCAACATTTCTTCTTTGTCGTTTTATTCCCCCCTTTTTTCAAATAACTTGGCGATGGATAATCCAACTTTGTTCCCAATGCCTTCTTTTAACAACGATCCCCGCTGAGGAATAAAAATGCGGCTTTAGTACAGACCGGGAGCTAGTCAGTGGGGTAAGGACGGAAAATAACAAGACCCAAAGGGGTCATTTTAATCTAACCCGCCCAGCGGGCACGCGGTGGGGTTTGGGTGTGGTGCCCGTTTTACACCCGGCTGATTTGAAGTCAATGGAATGTAAAAATCAGGTGGGGTGTAAATCTTCAAAATAGTGTTGTGGGATCTTTTACATCCACCTAAGAGGGTAAATGAAGCCTAATCAGAGAGACAGCATCTCCAACAGTGCTACACTTCCTCAGTACTGCACTGGGAGTGCTGGCATACATTTTATGCTCAAGTCTCAGGAGCAGGACTTTGAACCCACAACCTTCATGACTCAGAGGTGGGAGTGCTACTCACTGAGCCACAGCTAACAGCTGTAAATGCACTAAGGGAGCTGGTAACCAAAGACTAATATAAAAAATTCTGTAGGCGCTTCTTCAGTTGTTGAGGGTGAGATGACACCAGCAAGCCTGCCATTGGACAGGGTAGGTGATATTGTCTCCAAAGGTGGGTCACTCTGCCTCTACAAGACACATTCCACCCAGAAGTTCACGGAAAGCAACTGAACGCAGGTGCTACTGTGTTTACTCATGTTTAATCCAGGTAGTTACTCAGCTTGTTGAACCCGTACTTCAGGTGTTAATGTCAGAAGATTAATGATTCATTCTCTGAATGTGGGCATTGCTGACAGGGCCAGCATTTATTGCCCATCCCCAGTTGCCCCCATTTGATACTAAGCCATTTCAGAGAGCAGTTAAGAGTCAACCATTTTGGTTGAGTTTTTCTGTTTTTTTTCCTCTCCCAGGAGATTACCAGACTGGGGAGGTGGGGGGGAGGGAAGGAGCATCTAGTCATGATGCTTCGGCCATCATGATGAGGGGTAGGCTCGATGGACCAGGTTGTCTTTTCCTGCCCGTTAATTTTGTATGTTCATTTGTTGGGACTGGACTGGAATCAGATAAAGGCCAGACAGCAGGTTTCCTTCCTAACTTCACTTTTTCTGATACAAACTTTTTATTTCCAGATTTTTTTCAACTGAATTCAAATACTCAAACTGCCACGATGGGATTTGAACTCACGTTCTCTGGATTACGAGTCCAGGCCTGCTGGATTGCTAGTCCAGCAACATAATAACTACACTGTCAAACACTGATATCTTACAGCACGTGCTGTTCGGAGACAGGGGTTGCAATGGTGCTGGTGCGCTGTCATGTGACTGGTAGGTGTCTCACCTCACGGGAGAGACAGTGAGCACAGGAAGGAGGAGAAAATCCGAGGCCAGGCTACCCCCGGGCCTTCCTTGCATATCTCACAAGGAGGCCTGAAAACACCTTTCCTGCCTGCCTGCCCTCTTGGCTTGAAACAGTGAGCGAAGAACTAAGGGAGGAAAAGTAAATTAAATTACAAAATGAATAATCAGAGCTTGGCATCCTCAGAAAAATGAGATGCTTTTGAGAGCCAGCGAGAAGGAGGATGGTGTGGATTACAGATAAGTCTCCAGCCACAGCGAATGTTGTAAGTAGGGTAGGATTTGCGCTATTAATAACATGAACAAAGTACAACTGCAATAATTTTTCTGTTATCGACAATGTTTATTAGTTTTATCTTTGTTTAGCGTCTGCCAATGAAGAACCTTTTCTGAATACACTTCGGTAATTGATGAAGTTTCTGTTACAAATTCTGTTACAAAGATTGATCTAAAGGTAGGGTGAGATGAAATATGGCGGGAGGAGGCTCATGTGGAGCATAAAAACCGGCATAGACCAGATGGGCCGAATGGACTATTTCTGTGCTGTACATTCTATGTAAAATTCTTCGGGAAGCCTTAAGACGAATTCCTGAGGAAACTGCCATGAGGCGGATTCTCATGCTTGTGCTGCAGATCATCTTTGGCTCCATCACCTTGACATCGTTTCCATGGTAACCGGGCTGCGGCAGACACATCCGATCACCAGGGAAAAAGGAACAGCAGCTCATCCCGGAGTTCATTTTCTTCTTAGTTACTGGCGCAAATATACTGAACGCTCCCCTCTCCAAACGAGCCCATTGCATAGCAACACACAGAAGACAGCGTTCCTGCTCTCACTCTGTGCACTGATCGTCTCTGAGAGCTCCGGCTTGGAATTTGTTTCCTGTGGTAAAAAAAAATGTGCTGATGTGGAGAATTTTCTTGGTAACCAAAGACATTGGAAATAAAGCTGGAAACTATTGCAGGAAGGGAGTGAGGAGAGGGGGTCGGTGGTTTGGCGTCATCAAACCATCAAATATTTGTTAAACTTTTCAGCTTTTTCAAAAAAAAAATCTTTTCTTTTATTCTCATTTTTAGCCCCTGTTTTTTCTGTTCCTTGTTCGACCTGCCTGAGACCCGGTTTCCTCGTTCTCACTCTCTGAAGCTCTAGGTTCATGGGACAGAAGAAAACATGCAGCCCGTTTTGTCTTATTACAAGATCCTGCTGCCTGATCAATTTTTCAGATGATCTTTCATTAGGCCGTGGTCTACACATTCTATCCAGACACGAGGCTTGGAGGGAGGGAGAGGATCACAGGTCCGAGGTCGAGGTCTTGTCTGGGAATAAATTCCGTCAGGAATTTCACAGGGATGCTGAACCTCATTGATTTTTGGTGATTCTCACCATGTTCAGAACCTTGCTCACAATCTTATTAAATATCTAAACTATTGATCTTTGCCGTTCCCTGAAGGGTGCGTTGTTATATGTCAGGAGTGGCACCACTCTCACATCTGAATCGGAAGGTCGTGGGTTCAAGTCCCACTCCAGAGACTTGAGCACAAAATCCAGGCTGACATTCCCGTGCAGTGCTGAGGGATGCTGCGCTGTCAGAGATGCCGTCTTTGAAATGAGATGTCTGCCTTCTCGGCTGGATGTAAAAGAGCCCACGGCACTATTCGAAAAAGAGCAGGGTAGTTTCCCCGGTGTCCTGGCTCTTATTTATCCGTCAACCAACATCACTAAAACAGATGAACCAGTCATTATCACATTGCTGTTTGTGGGACCTTGCTGTGCGCAAATTGGCTGCCACTTTTCCTACATTACATCAATGACTACACTTCAAAAGTACTTTATTGCCTTTAAAGCAATTTGGGACGTCCTGAGGTTGTGAAAGGCGCTATATAAATGCAAGGTCTTTCTTTTTCTTTTTATAAATGTATAGAGTCCTGTGATCATATTGAACTATTGGAAAACAATTTGGCATTTCTTTTTATCTTAAGCAAACCTTTGAACTGTTCTTCAGTTCAAAGTCTGGGGAAAGACCAGGAAGACAAATAATTTCATTAGTTCCCTTCTGTTTTACATTTTTCTTTAAAAATGCAAAGAGCTTCAGGGCAGAACTGTAAATTGTGACTTTTAAAAGACATTTGACAAGGTTACTCACAAAAGACTTACAGCAAAGGTGAAGGCTTATGGGATCAAGGGTGAAGTGTCAAAATACAGAATTGAGTTGATGATACAAACCAGTAAATGGCAATAGTTCAAGCTGTGCTACAGTGGCGAATGGAGTCCCACCCGGATCAATCCTGGGGTCTCTGCTTCTATAATATTTACTAACGGCCTTGGGTAATAGCTCGATAGAGCAAAGCAGTTTGAGGGAGAAGAGTAAATGGCATCCTGGGTCTCTCATGGAGTGGGTTGGAAACGGTCTGAGGGGGAGGTACGAGAGGAAGTGGCTGTTACATGCAAAACTTGTGACAACAGAGTGTAGACATCACATGGCACCTGTGGCCATCTCCATGTTGTGGGAATGACTCATCCTAATTGTTCGCCTGAAACAGCAGCCGGAAGAAAAACTGCCGATCGTGCAGAGTCTGAAGAAAACCTGGCTTTGTAGCAAAGGGTATAGCCTCGTCACTGTGAAGTATCTTCTAATACCACACCATGTTTTTAATACAGAGGAACGTGCAATGTTGTAAGTGGCAATGCAGTGGCTTGTTTACACTGCTGATCACATCAACAACAACAACTTGCATCTATATAGCACATTTAACGTAGTAAAATGTCCCAAGGCGCTTCACAGGAGCGCAATCAGACAAAAATTGACACCGAGCCAAAGAAGGTGACATTAGGACAGGTGACCAAACGCTTGATCAAAGAGATAGGTTTTAAGCGGTATCTTAAAGAATGAGAGAGAAGTGGAGAGGCAAAGAGGCTTGAGGAGGGAATTCCAGAGCTTAGGGCCTAGACAGATGAAGGCACGGCCGCCAATGGTGGGGCGTAGGCAGTGGGGGATGCACAAGAGGCCAGAGTTGGAGGAACATAGAGTTCTCAGAGGATTGTAGGGCTGGAGGAGGTTACAATGATAGGGAAGGGTGAGGCCTTGGAGGGATTTGAACACGAGGGTAAGAGTTTTAAAATTGAGACATTGCTGGACCGGGAGCCAATGTAGGTCAGCGAGCATGGGGGATGGGTGAACGGGATTTGGTGCGAGTTAGGTTACGGCCAGCAGAGTTTTGGATGAACTCAAGTTTATGGAGGGTGGAAGATGGTAGGCCGGCCAGAAGAGAATTGGAATAGTTGCGTCTGGAGGTAATAAAAGCATGGATGAGGGTTTCAGCAGCAGATTGGCTGAGGCAGAGGCAGAGACGGGCAATATTACAGAGGTAGAAGTAGACGGTCTTTGTAATGCAGAGGATATGGGGGTCGGAAGATCATCTCAGGGTCAAATAAGACACCGGGGCTGCAAACAGTCTGGTTCAGCCTGAGACTGTGGCCGGGGAGGGGGATGAAATTGGTGGCGAGGGAACAAAGTTTGTGGTGGGAGCCGAAGACAATGACTTCAGTCTTCGCAATGTTTAATTGGAGGAAATTTCGACTCATCCAGTGTCAAACAAGCAGTGTAACAATACAGAGGCAGTGGAGGGGTCGAGAGAGATGGTGGTGAGGTAGAGCTGGGTGTCGTCAGCGTACACGTGGAACCTGACATTGTGTTTTCGGATGATGTCGCTGAGGAGCAGCATGTAGATGAGAAATAGGAGGGGCCAAGGATAGATCCTTGAGCGACTCCAGAGGTAACCGTGCGGGAGCGGGAAGAGAAGCCATTGCAGGTGATTCTCTGGCTATGACTGAATATGTAAGACTGGAACCAGGCGAGGTCAGTCCGACTCAGCTGGACAATGAAGGAGTGGGCATTGGAGGAGGATGGTGTGGTCAACCATGTCAAAGGCTGCAGAATGATGAGGAAGGATCATTTACCATGGTCACAGTCATACAGGATGTCATTTGTGACTTTGATAAGGGCCCATTCAGTGCTGTGGCAGGGGTGGAAACCTGATTGGAGATGTTCAAACACAGAGTTATGGGAAAGTTGGGCATGGATTTGAAGATATCAATTATGATATCATAGTTTCAAGGAAAACAAAGATGAAAAATGTTCTAACCTCACTGTAACGGTTCGTGCTGCAGCAGCTCTCACATCTCACGGAGCTGCTGACCGTCCATGGTGGTGCCGGAAGTCGGTTTTGAAAGCAGTCTGTTCCTGCGGCTCTGGGAACTGAACCCGCCCCTAAGCTGCACATGAGATCTGCATCAGGTGACTCTGGTCCATTAAGGACAGGCCCAACCTTTCCAAGTGAAGACTACACACTTCCCCAGGAGGAGGGTGAGAGGACGCCGACTGTTCTACTGCACACCCTAATTATAGGGCAGCGGATCAAAAAGACTTGGAAGTGGAACGTAGACTGTGCTGTGCCACCCGAGACCAGGGGAATCATACAGGTGGCTAGGGAAGTATTGCGACAAATCTGTTCAGAATGGTTCACTCAGTGTAGTATATTCTCTGCAAGATGGTCTGTCTCTGACTTTAGGAAATCCACAACCCCTCTGAGAATGTAAGAGGCCATGCAGGCTTTCACAATGCTCCTTTGAAGCGCCTTGGGACGTTTTACTACATTACAGGCGATATATAAATGCAAGTTATTGTTGTTGTTTCGTACCTATTATGGGATTGCATCAAGGTTTTAGCAATCTGGTGACAGTTTCTGAACTATTGACACAAACCCCTGGGGGTGGGGTAAGGATGGATTCAAGACTCATCCAGAAAGAGTACAACTGTTGAGTTTAGCCCAGGAGGCCAGTCTTACAAACCCTGAAGAGGCACATTTCCCTCACAGTGGTGACCAGACATGACCAGGATCTGGCCATACTGTGATTGTACTCCAAGGAAGCGTCACACCTCCAAATTATGTGTCCGTTTTGCGAACTCTGACAATGTTCTGAGTGAGGAGACTCTGACTGTTCTACTTGACGTATAACTAACAGTCGTTAATTTTAAGTGTTTCCCTGTGCCATTGTCTTTGGAGGTAAGCGATAATACAATGCACGTTAATATTTTTCAAAGTTCTACTGCATGTCAAACTTTGTTTGATAATGCTATATAAATGCAAGTTGTTGTTATTGTTGACTGATACCAACATCACTAAAATTTTCATCCAAGGCTTCTTGTGATGCTACTCTTTAGCTGGTCATTAGGAGGTATTCAAGAGCACTCTACTGTGAAGAGCTCTCTGATTTTCCATCCCCGTCTGTCTCCATTATCAGTCTTTCCATTTTCATCTATTTTTCTACCTTACATAAAGTCTCTTTGATAAACATTTTCCTACATATTTACACAGCTATTGTATCAGTCGCATGGTGTGTCCATTTATTTAATATGCAATCCCCTTTAATCTGCTTAAACAGTGGAAGGACCATCTTGCACAGGCACATAACTTGTATTAAAGCCAGTGAATTAATTAATAAGTAAATAGATTACATTCTCTGTAATAACATTAAACAGTTTTATCAGCTAATGTAAATGCAATCCTCCCCACACCCCAACTGCACAAATTCCTCATAATATGAAACCCTCAGCAATTTGCCAGATTAAGCAAATTAAAGATTCATGAAACATATGAAATCGAATGTCAAAGAACAAAGTAGGAGAGAAGCCTTACATAAAACATAAGGAAGACAATCCACTGTGAGTGGCAAAAAAACATGTTTACTAACCTGGAGCATCTGCTTTAGTAAGTGGTTAATTAACCTTCAGCGGGAGCACGAGTTATACTCGCATCCTTTAAACTAAAGGTTAGGGCTTTGTTGCAAAGTGACAAAAGCAGCGAGCAAAGTAATTAGACAGGGCGCTGCATGCATCATCTTGATTGGTGCGCTGGAGGTCCATCATTGTCTCTGGTGCCCAGTTGTGTGCGGTCTTGACACCCTTGGTTGGATCATAGTGAACTAGATTGCGGTAGCAATTGCAGTAAGTATTTTAAAGTCAGCTGGACATTTGAAATATTGGGTGTTAAATTGAAAATATTTCAAACCTCTGCCTGTGTTTCTCTCCCTCTGCACCATTAGGTTGATGTTTATTGATCAGTAACCTCACACCAGGAAAAACCCTCTGAATAGAGGCAAGGGGAAAGATTCATGATATATGAATATTCCTAACAAAAACAATTTTATAAACCATAATCTTCTAAAAATTAATTTTGTCATTATTTGCTGTCAGTCTTATTCTAAAGGAGGATAGATTCCAAACAAATTCTCATTGAAACTCCTACAAAGTAGCAACGTGATTGTAATGATGTGAGCATTTATAGAAGTTCTCTACTTTAGTAAATGTCAAGGTTACAGATTGGTTTGAGTGTGTAATTTTGAGATATTCCCTTAGCAATCATGACTGACAGAGTTTCAATTAAGGGACTGGTCTGAAGCAAATTGCCCCGGCCCATGAGACTGCAAGACCGAGTTCTATGACCAGAGGCTAAATGTTCTGTTTAAAATCTTAATCAAGTTATTTTTTTTTCATCAGTCTGGAATTACAAATAATCACAGTGAACAAAAATGTTAAAGAGATGCCCTGTGCAGCAAAACATAAAAGAAAGTGAAATGGAGAAGCTGCAAACTCCACCTAGACTTCAGATGACTGGAAATGTTGACGAATATTGGAAAAGCTTTAAACAGCTTGAATTGTTAGTAACTATCAGAGGTTATAACTATCTGGAAAGACTGAACAGGCTGGGGCACTTTTCCCTAGAAAAGAGACAGCTGAGGGGTGAAGTCTTTAAAATTATGAAGGGGTTCGATAGGGTAGATGTGGAGAAGATGTTTCCACTTGTGGGGGAGTCCAAAACTAGGGGCCATAAATATAAGATAGTCACCAATAAATCCAGTAAGGAATTCAGGAGAAACTTCATTAATCAGAGAGTGGTGAGAATGTGCAACTCATTACCACAAGGAGTAGTTGAGGCAAATAGCATAGCTGCATTTAAGGGGAAGCTAGATAAGTACACGAGGGAGAAAGGAATAGAAGTGTAGGATGAGATGAAGTAAGGTGGGAGGAGGCTTGTGTGGAGCATAAACACTGGCATAGACCTGTTGGGCCGAATGGCCTGTTTCTGTGCTGTAAATTCTATGCAGTAGCTGCAGAATGAAACGAAAGTGTCTATTTTCCTACACGTTATTGGGAAAGAGGCAGCAGATATATTTATAATAGTTTCAGTCTTGAGGGAGGAGCGAATGTCGTACTATCATAGCCATGTTACAGCACAGAAGGAGGCCATTCAGCCCATCGTGCCTGTGCCGGCTCTTTGAAAGAGCTATCTAATTAGATGTAATAAGTTGTAGAAATACTGCTTCTTTTTTTATTATTATTTAAAACTTAAGTTATTTCTCTTCAATCTTGGATTACAAAGGAAGTTGAAATAAGTTAAAAGCACAATTATTATGATTTGAATGAACTGTGGAGAAGCAATGTACCTTTTGGAGCCACCCATAAAAAAGTTAACCTAAAACATATTTATCTGGAAAATGTTTAAAACCATTTCGAAATACTGTATCATTTGGAGATTTTTTAGGACAATCTGACATTTATAAAACTTAATTGACAAAGTACAACAGAAAGCCAAATTTGGAGCTTGGCTCTCCATTCCCCTTCATCCACTTCCTACTTGTCCATCTATATACTCAACGGTAGAACTCCTGCCTCTGAGTCAGAAGGTTCAAGAGATTTGAGCGCAAAATCTAGGCTGACACTCCAGCTGAGAGAGTGCTGCACTGTCGGAGGTGCCGCCTTTTGGATGAGACGTCCTGTATTCCTCTCAGGTGGACGTAAAAGATCCCACGGCACTATTTCAAAGATGAGCAGGGGAGTTCTCCCAGTGTTCTGACCAATATTTATCTCTCAACCAACATCATTGAAACAGATTATCTGATCATTATCTCATTGCTGTTTGTGGGATCTTGCTGTGCGTAAATTGGCTGCTGTGTTTCCCACATCACAACAGTGACTACACTTCAAAAGTACTTCATTAGCTGTAAAGCGCTTTGGGACGTCCGAAGGTCGTGAAAGGTGCCATATAAAAGCAAGCCTTTTTTTCATATTTCCTTTAACAGCCCAAGATGTGATTTCTGAGTCTAATGCTGGTATTTGGGAGGAGGAAAGTTTTGGCGGGGGGGTGCGGGGATATCTTTTCTACCTGCCTCCTGGTGATGCCGGATTGTTTGAAAAGGATTCTTTGTGAAAATGCTCGAACGCTGGCTGGGGTCCTGTAATTAGAACAGTTTTACTTCCTTGTCCCAGACGAAACCCCATCCCTCTACTCAATGCTCTGTCCGACAGCCTGCCCAAGAATCAATTAAACTCGCCCAACTAATGGCAATCAGTCGCAGTAGCAGGTGCCTCTGGGACTCAACACCTGACCTTTAGGTTGTGACTGTTCGAGCTGCCATCTGCCCTTAGCTCTTGCAAGTTTTTTTCCCGCCCAGTTGTTTGACTAATTACAAAGCCCAACATAAATAAAGATAAAAGGCAGGGTGGGGTGTTTGAGAATAATTAATCATTCATGGGATCTGTAAAAAGATTTGCGCTCTCTGTTGTGGTTAATGAGAGTGGTGCCCTGGGATCTCTTCATTTAGACGCGGCTCTAAAGGCAGGCAAAGGTACAACGTATGTGGGCCTTTGAAAGGCTGTAATACTGTTTCAAATCTAACACTGCATTGGCCCGCTGGGACCATTTGTGCAGCAATCCATCAGTAGGTAGAAGAACATCACATGTACCGACAAAACATTTGTGCCTCATGCATGCTGAGTGCCAGCAATTTAGTATTGAGACTCCCTGCCCCCTTGGGCCGGATCCAGCGATGGTTTCCTGTTGGTACCGGGGCTCCTCCAAAGCGGAAACTGGGCTTTTGTTTTGCTTCTTTTCCAGTTTTTGCCCCTCTTCCCTTCGAAGCAGTGATTGAGGCTGGGCAATGGGTCCAAGGTCACTGCCTGCCTTCTGGCATTTGGTCAGTGAGCGTCGACAGACTATCTGACTATGGAACTGAACCCAATCCCTGTCTTCAAGAGGAGTGGGGGAGGTCTCCCCTGGCCAATATTTATCCCTCAACCAACACCACCAAAACTGATTATCTAGTCATTTATCACATTGCTGATTGGGAGAGCTTGCTGTGCCCAAATTGGCTGCTATATTTCCTACATTACAATAGTGACTACATGGAACTTCTAGGTGTCAGCCTTGGCTCAGTGGTAGCACTCTCTCATCTCAGTCACATGGTAGTGGGTTCATGTCCCATTGCAGAAAATTGAGCACAAAATCTAGGCTGACACTGCGGTGCAGTACTGAGGGAGTGCTGCACTGTCAGAGGTGCCGTCTTTCGGATGAGAAGTTAAACCGAGGTCCTGTCTGCCCTCTCAGGTGGACGTAAAAGATCCCATGGCAGTATTCGAAGAAGAGAAGGTGAGTTCTCCCCAGTGTCCTGGCCAATATTTATCCCTCAACCAATATCATTAAAACAAATGATCTGGTCATTTATATCATTGCTGTGGGATCTTGCTGTGCACAAATTGGCTGCCACATTTCCTACATTACAACAGTGACTACACTTCAAAAGTACCTCATTGGCTGTAAAGCACTTTGGGGCATCCTAAGGTTTTGAAAGGCGCTATATAAATACAAGTCTTTGTTTCTTTCTTTCACTTGATGTCCTCACACATGCACTTACCAGAAGAGGTCACTTCATAGTGATGTGGAGCAGGGACCCTGGCTAATATTAGTTTACCCCACTCCCGGACACAAAGCTGCTTTGGCCAGTTGTAGGCCAGCTTGCTGGCTGATAGTTTTGAAGATCTGCACACTATGAAATGAAACAGACACTAATATAACTAAAAAAGCTATTCCAGTGCCAGGAGTACCCTCTAGAATTGAAAGAAGCATTTAAAGCACAATTTAAATGATAAAATAAATGGTATTAAACACTTTGGCCTAGAAATTGGGCCGCAAGCACTTTTTGGTGCGTGGGGGTGGCATAGTTTGCACCCCTCGCGTCTGAATGTTGAGGCCCAAGGCGCTCCAGATATTGGGCCTTAGGCCTCAGTTCAGTGATGCCGGTGAAGCATCAAGAGCCCACCAGTGAAGAGTTTGGCATCGCAGCAGCTGGTCTGGGTCGGGGTCAGGGCTTGGGTTGGAGGTCAGGGATCTTGGCCTGTGTCAGGGTTTGGGGTCTGGGTTGGGGGTCAGGGGTTGGGGGTCCGGGGTCGGGGCCTGGGTCGGAGTCTGGGTCAAGTGTCGGGGCCTGGGTCAGGGGTCGCGGGGCTCAGGTTTGGGGATCAGGTCCTTCAATGTGGAGCACTCCTATTCCTCTTGGCTCCACATTCAGGGAAGTTACTTGGGCTGGGGGTCAGGGATCGGGGCCTGTGTCGGGGATCGGGTCGGGGCCTGGGTCGGGGGTCGGGGGTCGGGGATCGGGGCCTGTGTCAGGGATCGGGGCCTGTGTCGGGGGTCGGGTCTGTGTCGGGGGTCGGGTCTGGGTCAGGGGTCGGGGCCTGGGTCAGGGGTCGGGGCCTGGGTCAAGGGTCAGGGGTCGGGGCCTGTGTCGGGGATCGGGTCTTTTAATGTGGAGCACTCCTACTCCTCCCGGCTCCACATTCAGGGAAGTTACTTGCCTTCTTTGTTGCGGGCGATCCCTTGAGCTGGATTTCCCTGAGTGCAGCTGGCTGAGGGCTGCCTCAAGAGCAAACCAATCTTGGAGAGGAGATCTCAAAAAGGTGTTTGAACCCCGATTTGCATTTGCAAAGGGCCTGACGCCTACTTTAGGGGTCCGGAATTAGAGCCGGAGCTTAAATGGGAGAAATACATCATGTGATGCATTTCCCAGTTACGCCCTTAGCAACACTGGTGTCAGGGATGCCTGTGAACGAGGGTGAAAATTTAAAAATTGGTTTCTAAACCAGCAGAAGAAGCCAGCAATCATTCTTACAAATACCCGATGTGGGTCTGGACCCCCACTGACTGACGCTGCTGTCGTCGGGTGGGCTCATCAGTCGTGCTGGAAATGGGGCGGACCCCCCCCTCCCCCCAAAATATGTAAACTAGGCTGGGCCTCCATGTCCCCCACCTTGCTGGCTTCTCCACCTGCTACCGGACTCCCCCGCACCATCCCTGCCTCGCCATTAATATCGGGGACAATGTCTGTGGGCGGGCAGCAGTCCCACTCTGCCCCCAGATTTCCCCCCCTCCCCCGTACACACCCCAGGCCTCCCCAGGAATTTCCGGGTCCCTGGGGGCAATTGCCAGACTGTAATTACTAGAGTTGTGGGTCGGCTGCCCGTTATTGATTTTGACGGAAAGGAAAAGAGAGCAGTTTGTACAAAGGCTTCAATCCCCACGTTGGTAAATTGAAAATTAACCCCTCTGCGCCCTGCTCCCCCCGCCCCCATGTCAGACGCCTAGAAAATGTTGGAAACATTGCAATAATCACTGTCTGTTAAGTTTTCACAGATGTTTTGTTGTTCACAACTCATTTATATTACCACATCAATTGGCAAATCTATCAAAATAAATCTATAATGCAGTAAAAATAAACGACTCAGTCATTCCCAGCCTGAGGCCCATATCGCCCATCTCTCAGGTTATCTGTGTGTCTCCATGTGTAAACTGCAGCGTAAATTAACTGAATAATAAATGCTTATGAAACGTGTTTATTGTGGTTGAAGAAACTAAATTAATTATTGATTCCCTGTCCTCTGGAAAGGTTCAGTTGTTATAAAGCCTTCAGTTCCTATATCTTCCAAAGCCAATTGATGAAAATATCGTCTCCAACATGTTCACTATCCCAACTGTGGGGAAACGGCAGTCCAGCTTGTAAGATAACTTTGGGCTAAGTTAATATAGAATCATAGAATCTTACAGCACAGAAGGGGGCCATTCAGCCCATCATGCCTGTGCCGGCTCTTTGAAAGAGCTATCCAATTCATCTCACTCTCCCGTTCTTTCCCCATAGCCCTGCAAATCTTTCCTTTTCAAGTGCATCGTTTCCTCGATCTGGCTGCCACCTTTCTCATCCAGTTGCCTGCTTCCTCCAGTTCTGCCATTGCCCGTTGAAGTAGCAATAGGTTTTATGTCCTGCTGCCGCACCAGGCCTCTGCCTCTCCTTGGGTATTTTCACGCCACCCCTCTTTTCATGGCCCATTTGGGAGTCTCAGTCCTCCCCCTGCGCTAGAGTTTCCACCCCCTCCCCCAGCCTATCTGAGGCTTCACAGGAAACATCATTTTCATATTCCAGGTCCTGGTCTACCTTTGTCCTTCGAAGCTCATCAACTTCAATGTTTGTTATTCCCACCAGTCTCTCTCATGATACTGTCCATGGTAATATTGAAGAAGGCAGGTTACGAGATACAGCCCTGACACCCTTCTGTCTTCACTTCAAACCACTTTGACAATGGATTTGATGTATTGTTTCACCAAAATAAAGTCATTCCGCCTTTAAAAATATGGTTGTCTTTACACATCAGTCTGAGGCTTCGTTTTGTAAAAAGAAAAGAAATACTTGCATTTATATAGCACCTTTCACAACCTCAGGACGTCCCAAAGTGCTTTACAGCCAATTAAGTACTTTTTTGAAGTTTAGTCAATGTTGTAATATACGAAATGCGGCAGCCAACTTGCACACAGCAAGATCCCACAAACAGCAATCAGCAATGTGATAAATGACCAGATAATCTGTTTTAGTGATGTTGGTCAAGAGATAAATATTGGCTAGGACCCCATGGAGAATTCCCCTGTTCTTCTTTGAAATAGTGCCATGAGATCTTTTACAGCTACCTTGAGAGGGCAAACAGGACCTCAGTTTAACCTTTCATCCGAAATACAGCACCTCCAACAGTGCAGCACTCCCTCAGTACTGCACTGAAGTGTCAGCCTAGATTACATGCTCAAGCCCCTGGAGTGGGGCTTGAACCCACGGTTTTCGGACTCAGAGGTGAGAGTGCAACCACTGAACCACGGCTGACACCATCACAGACACCTTTATGGCACCATCATATGATGTCACATTCGGTGCAGTTATGGAATTCGGGAGAATAACGAGGAGAGCATTGGAATAGTTAAGTCTGGAGGTTACTAAGGTGTGGATAAGGTTTCAGTGGCATGGGCCATGGGGTAAGGTTGAAGGTGGGTGGTCTTGGTGATGACTCAGATGTTGGGTTAGAAGCTTAGCTCAGGGTCAGATAGGAAGCTGAGATTGCGCACTGTTAATGGGGGGAAGAAGGCGATGTGATCAGGTTCTAGGATGTGGAATTGAACAGATATCTGTTTGGGCGTCTTAACTTGTGTCTGGTCGTTTCAACTCCTGTGTAAGAGCGGCATTTGCCTTGTGGGGTCCTGTCCAAAGATACGGTTTGGGGCCCCTACATTTTACTAGACAAACTTATCCCTGGAGCCACTCGGGGCTGCTGACCGACACAGGGCCCTGTTCCAATTGCATGGTTCTAACGTCGCCCCTGCTCCTGTTTCTCCAAAGATGATTCTCCCCAGTGAGTCCTCAATGACATCCCTAGAGCCCATCACCATCTTGGAGTAGAACAGCAAGGATGGTGAAAGCCAAATGAAGATGTCTGACAAACGGGAACACAGCGCAGGCCCCAAAGATAAGAGTCCGTGGAGTTACAGTGCAGGTACTGGACAGTCCTAAGTCCAAAAGAGGTGAACACATCGGCCATTGTGAGCAAGTCCTGGCTCTTTAACAGCTCCATCCTCCATCTGGCTGAGGTCACTGTATTTATCTTGTTCATCAGGCGGTTCACAATGTTTGTGACACTAACTGCATGACGATAGGATGCATAGGGCATAAGAGTTTATAAATTGGCTGGTCACGTTTGAAGTGGAGTGACTTGTTAAGTAGAAAAACGCAGCAGCAATTTTGCACTCTGTCATGCCACACAAACATGAGATTGAATAAGCAGTTCAGCTGTTTCTTGGTGGTATTGAGGACAAGGAAGGAATGTTGGCCAGCACATCAGAATTTAATAGGATCTTTAATATCTACCAGAACAGGCATATGGAGCCTCTGTTCAACATCTCAAATTTGGTCCGTAGTTAATCTGCTTAATACACAGATCGGAATCCAGCAACGCCCTCCTCTCAGCTACAGCGTAACCCTATTTGCACCTCTCAAAACCAATGAAGATCAGTCTCCAGGAGTTGTAGGAACATCTCCAATGCTCTTCTATAGTTAAGGCGGGTGTGATCCTTTTAATTTAATTGAAAAACCTAGGTGAAGGGGCAAGGCCCATACATTATTTTTATTCGTTCATGGGATGTGGGCGTCGCTGGCAAGGCCAGCATTTATTGCCCATCCCTAATTGCCCTTGAGAAGGTGGTGGTGAGCTGATTTCTTGAACCGCTGCAGTCCGTGTGGTGAAGGTTCTCCCACAGTGCTGCTGGGAAGGGAGTTCCAGGATTTTGACCCAGCGACGATGAAGGAATGGCGATATATTTCCAAGTCGGGATGGTGTGTGACTTGGAGGGGAATGTGCAGGTGGTGTTGTTCCCATGTACCTGCTGCTCTTGTCCGTCTAGGTGGTAGAGGTCGCGGGTTTGGGAGGTACTGTCGAAGAAGCCTTGGCGAGTTGCTGCAGTGCATCCTGTGGATGGTACACACTGCAGCCACTGTGCGCCGATGGAGAAGGGAGTGAATGTTTAGGGTGGTGGATGGGGTGCCAATCAAGCGGGCTGCTTTGTCCTGGATGGTGTCAAGCTTCTTGAGTGTTGTTGGAGCTGCACTCATCCAGGCAAGTGGAGAGTATTCCATCACACTCCTGACTTGTGCCTTGTAGATGGTGGAAAGGCTTTGGAGAGTCAGGAGGTGAGTCACTCGCCACAGAATACCCAGCCTCTGACCTGCTCTTGTAGCCACTGTATTTATATGGCTGGTCCAGTTAAGTTTCTGGTCAATGGTGACCCCCAGGATGTTGATGGTGGGGGATTCGGCGATGGTAATGCCGTTGAATGTCAAGGGGAGGTGGTTAGACTCTCTCTTGTTGGAGATGGTCATTGCCTGGCACTTATCTGGCGCGAATGTTACTTGCCACTTATGAGCCCAAGCCTGGATGTTGTCCAGGTCTTGCTGCATGCGGGCTCGGACTGCTTCATTATTTGAGGGGTTGCGAATGGAACTGAACACTGTGCAATCATCAGCGAACATCCCCATTTCTGACCTTATGATGGAGGGAAGGTCATTGATGAAGCACTGAAGATGGTTGGGCCTAGGACACTGTCCTGAGGAACTCCTGCAGCAATGCCCTGGGGCTGAGATGATTGGCCTCCAACAACCACTACCATTTTCCTTTGTGCTAGGTATGACTCCAGCCACTGGAGAGTTTTCCCCCTGATTCCCATTGACTTCAATTTTACTAGGGCTCCTTGGTGCCACACTCGGTCAAATGCTGCCTTGATGTCAAGGGCAGTCACTCTCACCTCACCTCTGGAATTCAGCTCTTTTGTCCATGTTTGGACCAAAGTTGTAATGAGGTCTGGAGCCGAGTGGTCCCGGCGGAACCCAAACTGAGCATCAGTGAGCAGGTTATTGGTGAGTAAGTGCCGCTTGATAGCACTGTCGACGACACCTTCCATCACTTTGCTGATGATTGAGAGTAGACTGATGGGCGGTAATTGGCCAGACCACCAAGCTTGAGAAGAGTAGGAAAGAAGGTTGAAGTCAATCAGGAAATCAGGAAATAGTAAGCATGTGATGCCAAGCTTGGGTTTTAAAAGCCTGTAGGTTGTAAAAAGAAGAATAAATTAAAGGAGGGCAGGAGGTCCACAATTTTAAAGTTCTAGGGAAGAAGTGAATTGGATTAGGAGACAACACATTCACAACACGCTCTGAGTGGCGAACAAGTGGCGTCCGCTGCTCGTTAAACTTGCACTTGCCCAAAAACTTTTCATGTGTTTTTGGACTGCAAATTCCTCTTGTGAGGCCCTCAATCCAGTGCAGACTGGGACAACATGGCAACCTGCTGTGTATCCCCTTAACCAATCAGTTTGAAGCATATTAATAAACAGCGCAGACACAGAACCAGGAAGTGTCAGATGGAATAGTAAATTCAATGTAAAATCAGTTACAGAAATATTGAATTATGGAATTAAAGGACAGAGATGAAAGAGACAGAAAGAAAAAGTAAAAAAATAAAAATTTAAATTTTTAAAAAAAAATGTCCAACAACAATTAAAGAAGGAAGGAGATTCCACACTTGTAAAAGTAATCTTTCAGTGTCACAGAGGTTGTTTGGCAGTGATTAAGACTTACCATGCCGTTAAAATTTTGGTTACACTTAAAAAAACTTGACGTACCTTTTTCTGGCGAGTTTATTTTGTTTCCATCAGGGCAGTGCAGGAACTTTGCATCGTTGCAGTCATTTCACCAGTGGGTCAGCCGGCGCGATCTCCTTCTCGCGAAGCTTCTGGAGGAGCAGGGCATCTGGTGGCGGAACTTCCAGATTTCCGTGCAGTCGTCGGAAGTTGCTCTACCATCTGCACTGTTGCGTTGTTAGGGTCCCCGTTATTTTTAGATTAAAATCCGGCCCATTGACACTTGGGGAGTAATTTTAACCTAACCTGCCTGGCGTGAAACTTTCGGGTGGGGTGTAAAACAGTCATCCGATCCAATCCTGTCAGTTTCCTTCTGGTCAGGTTGGGTTAATGTGACCCCCCCCCCCCCCCCCCCCGCCGCCCCAATTTCCACACTATGCAATTCTGTGCGGTGACTCCTTCAATTTGATGGGTCCTCCCAAAGATTGGCAGCAAATCCTTTTGTAGAATCTGCAAATAGAACAAATCACGGGTGTAATGGAGGCTGCTCCCACTTTTTATTCTTAGAGGCTAAAGTATGAATGAGGATTGAACGCAGCCCTCAACAACGTATCTTCCACATAATATACAAACTACAGGGCTGATTCAGCGATTTTGCCTAAAAAGGTCACTGGGATCACTGTGAGAGTCCAATGGCACATGTGGGCAGAATGATGAACTGACCTGGCTGAATACTGCATGGCCATTACTATTATTTACATATACTCCCTGCACAACTTGAGCCTTGTGTGGGGAGTGAGGTGAAGGGGGTCCAGTAGGAATTATGTGAATAAGCAGCCCTTAAAGGCCACTCGTAACTAAGTGGCTGCTTATGGTGATAAAAAACATCAGAGCCTTTTTACAGACTCAAAAATCTTTCAGACAAATCAGACAGAAGCTACAGCACAGAGACAGGCCATTTGGCTCAACCAGTGTTTATACTTCACATGAACCTCCTTCCACTCTTATTACCTCTTCCCACCCTGCCCCCATATAGCTCTATTCCCTTCCTTGCCTGCAGCTTTCCATCCATTAATCAATGGAAAATCACGGGCTGACAATGCGGAATTTTCTGCTATGTGCAGATGCCAGGACCAGAGCAGTGCTATATTTACAATTGTGTAGCATTGAGTTCTTTGGTCCACTTCTAATTTTGATTGAACCCCAATTCTGAACAGCTACATGAAGTTGCAGAATAGTCACGGTACGTTGACAAATGAACAGCATTCTCCATCTCGAGCACAGCAAGTCTCGGAACCTGAATGGACCATTTCTTCCCTTGTAGCATCCAAAGAAATGCATCCGATCCCGGCTCCAAAAGCACAGGATGGAAAATGGCACAAGGCTGAGGAGCAGTGGGCAGTCATCTTCTGATCAAGATTGTAAGTCTCTGTAACTGCTAGTGCAACGAGGGGCTTTAAAAAAAAATTATGCACTTCAGTGATTCATTTTGCGACCAAAGCCTGGAAACCCCTCAGCGATATTAATGACCAACATTTGTATGAAATTCATTTATCCAATATTTTAATGTAGGCCTTAATCCGTTTAAGATAAATAGATTAAAGATGGTGTCAAAATTGTGAACAAAGGAATGTCACATTAATATCTCCAACAGTGAATTCCAGGCTCAAAGTATCAGGAAACAAGATTCAAGAAACAAGTACATTGTTTTGTTAATAAGTGTACTGATTCACTGTTACAGTCTTCAGTCCTACTCACTCATTTGTATTCTCTCATATGAACTCTGAAATATTTAAGTGTATAAAAAAAGTCCATTCCAAAAGGTACCAAATAAAGTGCCAAAATTCAAATGTGTCTAGGGTGGGAGGGGTGGAGAGGATAGGCCTCCAGCCTCTCTTCCTGCCAGCTAGAAAATAAATCCTGCCCAATATTTGCACTTTATCCACTTCATAAGGGAACAGATGTAAATTATTTTAGCATGAGATACAGTACAGTGAGTACATTTAAACAGTATAGGTTTAACTCCGTTGGTAACACTCTCACTTCTGATTCAGAAGGTTATAAGTTCAAGCTCCATTCAGGCTTTAAAGTACATAAACTAAGCTGACACTCCAGTGAAACGGGGGCCCCATATGCTCTTCTGGTAGATATTAAAGATCCTACGGAATTCTGGTGTCCTGGCCAACATTCCTTCCTCAACCTCAATACCACCAAAAAAAGATTGACTGACTATTTATCTCATTGCTGTTTTTGGGACATTCCTATGTGCTGGACTGATTTTTTTTTACATAACAACAGTCACTTCAAAGTAATTTATTATATTTAACGCACTCTGAGATGTGTTGAGAGATGTGATAAGGAGCTGTGTTAATGCCTGTATTTTCTTTGTGTTTATTCGTCATTTTGATTATATTTTTAAAAGTAGTGGATTCTTATTTTCAAATATTGTAAAGAAATACTTTTTCAAAAAAAGCTTTCAGCATTTTGTAACAAATACAACAGTATGTTCAGAGCTAAGAAATGGGTGGTACACCATGACAATCAGATAGCAAACAACATCAGAGAAACTAGAACAAGGAATAATAATAAACAGCAAAAGGTGAAGAATGCAAAGAGTCGTAGGATGTCCAGTGGCCCATTTTGTGAGCTGAAGAGGTCCATTGTGCATGAGGCTAGACCAAGAAGTAGATTGGGCTAACGTGAGCTCCAAAGAGTCCAGCCCCTACGACAGGGACTTGAGATGAGCATCCCCTGCCAAACAATGCCCAGCTAGGACTACAATCAAACTTAAGAGGTATCTTTGACCAGTTCATTAAATAAGAAGCTTCTGCATATTTTTATTCACTGGTGAGCTAATTCTTGGTTTTGTGGATACATACATCTGTGAAAGGAAACCATAGGTTGTAATATTAGTCACTATTTGTACATATGCAACTGTTGTCATTTTAATTATATCACTGTAGCACATACAGTCCTGAATTACTTGTCCCCTTCTGTGAGAGAAGAAAGGAAGCAAGCAAAACAAATAAGGCAGGAGCAGGCGGAAGGATAGTAAAAGGTTCCATAACAAGCCAATTTTTTTTTGCGAATTTCTGTCAGTGAAAGGAAGCAAGACTCAGAGAAGCAATACAAACAGAGGAAGAGCTCTTTATCACTTCCTACTGATCGTACTTTCCTCTTCATACACATTTACACACAGGAAAATATAGTCCAGGGTCACATAATGATTTTATCGCTGATGCAAAGTGGTTTCATTTCACTCCAGTTATAGTGTAAATGCAGCCTGAATCCTGACTCAGGACTGACCTGACATCGGAGGAAAGCGGAGTGAGACTCCTTGGAGGAGGGAGTCCCATTCTGCTTCACTTTGGAGTCGGTTCAAGCCTTGACACCCGATTTATACTCACAATAGTTTAACGTTGGTGTGAAACCACTATGTACCAAAGCTTAACTTGTAATGTGAATGCACTGTTAAAGTGATGTCAATTTAGGTCCCAATAACTGGTTTCACTGGTGTTTCTCATACACTGTCAGCAATCAATTACTGTTGTCTCAATCCTTCAGAATGTGCGAAGTGGAATTAAGACTGCTCAAAGTAACCCGAGTGACTAGACTGAGATATTTCACCACTAACTGGGTGTCAAGTTATCAACACTCCAGATAATATCAGCAAGGCCACTGGACCAAATGGGATGCTTGCTAAAATTCTAAAGGAAATGAGTAATCAAATAGGCCGTAGTTCATATTAAATTCAGGCGCTACACCAGAGAACTGAATGTGAATGTTTGCCAATATTCAAAAAAAGAGGAAGGCATGATGTTAGTAATTTTAGATTGGTTAGTATAACATCTGTGGAGGCTAAAATGCTTGATCCTATTTTACAAAGTACATTACAACAGTAACCGCACTTAATTGGCTGTGAAGTGCTTTGGGACGTCTTGAGGTTGTGAAAGGCGCTATATGAATGCAAGTCTTTCTTTATGTCATAAGAGTAGTCAACAGGGATTTAGAAGCAATAGGTCACAAGTCTACTGTAATTCTTTGTAAAATATTACTAATTTTCCAAATGAAGGCTGTCCAGCAGATGTAAGTCATTTGGAGTTTCAAGTGGTACTTAATAAATTTCCACATGTGAGGCTTTTAAAGACAAATAAAACAAAAGCAAAAGAATTGCTGCCAAAACAGTTTGCTGCATCGAAAGGTGAGAAAGAAGGACAGGAAGGAGGAGGGTAAACCTCTTGTCTGTTATATCACTAAAACCACACACATTCAATTCCCAGTTTGCAGTGTTATCAGTGCTTGTAATTCTGTTAAAGATTTACTGATTTTGTACCATTTTAATGTGCATGACTCAACAATCTCTCTTTCACTTCAATCCTGTGAAACACACATCTGAAAACAATAGACAAAATTAATAAATCTCAGGGCAGAAATAGGGTCAACTCAATTGACCTCTGTGCTTCTGCGCTTAGAAGAAGAAAATCAGTCAGGGTTCCCACCTCTGATCATTCTTTAGTGTCCCTGCTAGAAAGTGCATTTATGGACTATAGATGAGGATAGGATCAGGCCTGCCTGTGATGTGCCCACATTTTTGCCTTATCTTTGCAATTTTTTTCAATTCATGGAACTTCTAGGTTCCAGCCTTGGCTCAGTGGTAGCACTCTCGCCTCTGAGTTACAAGGTTGTGGGTTCATAGCCCCACTCCAGAGACTTGAACACATAATCTAGGCTGACGTTTCAGTGCAGTACTGAGGGAGTCCTACACTGTTGGAGATGTCGTCTTTCAGATGAGTTGTTAAACTGAGGTCCCCTCTCATGTGAACATAAAAGATCCCATGGCAGTATTCGAAGAAGAGCAGGGGAGTTCTCCCCAGTGTCCCGGCTGATATTTATCCCTCAGCCAATATCACCATTATCTCATTGCTGTGGGACCTTGCCAATTGTAAATTGGCTGTTGCATTTCCTTATGTTACAACAGTGACTACACTTCAACAATGATTAGTACTTCATTAGTTGTAAAGCGCTTTGGGATGTTCTGAGGTCATGAAAGGTGCTATATGACTGCAAATCCTTTCTTTCATCTTCCTACATTGATTCTGTAGTTTATTTGAAAAAGGTGATCCTGCTTTTCAAGCTGGGCGCCTATAGAACGTTCCAGTGTAAACTGAGGTGTTTGATTATGAGAACGCAACACTAAGGGCATGATTTTGATCCCAAGTCGGGAAGGGGGGGATCAAATTGCGGACGGGAAACCCGGATGTACGGGTTTCCCGGACGTCCTTAGGATTTTGACATAAAGGCGTCTTTTTTTTTGTCGTTTGCCGTCCAACTGGCCGGCCTGATTGACAGGCTGGTCTCAGTCAGACAGGAGAGCAGCCGGGGAGAGGACGTGTTCAGGTAAGTCTTCAGGTAAATCTCTGATTGAATGGATGGGGGGGATGGGGAGGCATGGGTGGGCACAGGGGGCATGGGTGGGCACAGGGGCATGTGTGGGCATGGAGGGCTTAGGAACATCGATGGGCATGGGGATCACGGGGGGGAAGTTAGTCATAGGGGGAGGGATCGGGGATCAGTCATGGGGAGAGGGAGTGTTGGGATCGGGGGTCATTGGGGGGTCCGCGATTGATGGAGGGTTCGGCGATTGGGTGGGGTCCACTATCGTTGGGGGGTGGTCGGAGATCGGGGGGAGGTCCGTGATCGTTGGGGGAGGTCAGAGATCAGGGGGGTCCGCGATCGTTGGGGGGGGTGTCAGAGATCGGGGGGGGAGGGTCCGCAATCTTTGGTGGGGGGACGGGAGGGGGGTCGGAGATCGTGGGGGCTTCTGTGATCATTGGGGGTCACTGCAGGTAGGCTTGTTGGGCCTGGGGGAAGCACTCCTGCTCCTCCGGGCCCACAAGCTGTGCCAGAAAGGCACCTACCTGTTGGTCTCAGGCCTTCTCGCCTCCTTTTACCTGGTGTGAAAATGAAGACCCGGGAATCCCAGCCCCCAGGGGTTGAAATCGGAAACTCTGCAAAAATGGAGGCCCGCAGCCTCCTTGAAAGGTTTTAATCACCAACCCGCCTCCTGGGAGCAGGTTGGTTGCCCACCCCTCGTCCCCACTCCGTGAAAATAGGAAGTGGGCGGGTCAGAGGCGGATTGTTGATGGGTTGGGGGCGGGTCTGAAATGGTTGCGATTTTGAATGCCCCCCGCCCCCAACCCACCCGTTTTTCAATGTTAAAATCGTGCCCTAGCATTGCACTGGAAGCAGATTCAACAGTAATTTTCAAAAGGGAATTAGATATATACTTGAAAAGGAAAAAAGTGCAGCGCTATCGGGAAACAGCAGGCAAATGGGACTATTTGGATTGCTCTTTCAAAGAGCCGGCACAGATATGATGGGCAGAATGGCCTACTTCTGTGTTGTATGATTCTATGTGCATCGGGAGCAGATGCATTATCAGGCCTACTGTGCAGTGGGGAAGGGCCTGTAGTGCTGAGGCCCTGCCCTTCAGGTATGTGCTAATTGCATTAAGGCCTCAGAAAACACTGGAGCGAGGCGTCTCACGACATGCGCCATTAAACTTTTTCCGCATCCCTTCAGCTCAAAGATTTTTTGCACCGTAACTTGCTGGAAGTGTGAACTGATAACCACAAGGGCAACGGGGCATCTGGGACCTTAGTGAACGATGGGACCAACAGCCTATCTCCTTAACTAATGAGATTTAAAGATTGAGAAAGGAACAGAGGGATGACAGAGAAGGAAATAGTGTGAATTAGAGTGACATTTTTTTAAATTATTCATTCATGGGATGTGGGCGTCGCTGGTAAGGCCAGCATTTGTTGCCCATCCCTAATTGCCCTTGAATCAGGTACAGAAAGAGAAATAAAGAGAGGGAAAGAAAGGTTGGATTAAGCAAGAGAGAAAAAGGAGACAGGAAAAGTAAGGAAAAGAATTTTAAATTTAAAATATGACATTTTTAAAATCTCGAAGAACATTTCACCACCTGAAGGAATGAGACTCCCCAACGTCACATGTTCCCTTGCTGGGCCAGATTGACATTGCATTAACAATTATCACATCGTTAAGAGGACACTTACACTATTAATTACCAGACTTGACTTTCTGCGGCGAGTTTAGTGGACGATGAATGTTCAAATCCAGCAAGTTCTTAAAAATAACAGGGAGGCTAAGGGCGAGATGCCGTTTGTGCGAAGCAAACAGCGGCGAGGCGTAAATCGACCAGAAGTTCTGCAGATTCGAAACTCACAACGTATCTCCTCTTCCCCTGAACTTGCTGGCCGATTTGTGTCATTAACACCCCGTTATTTTTCCAGCAAGATCCAGCCCATAGTTAGTACAGTTATGGCCTCCTAACAGCGGTCTCGGTCTGTGAACAGCATCGCTGGAGCTCAGCACACATGCCCAATGGGTTCATTAATAAATTCATGCCATATGAAAACACTGCAAGAAGATCAAAGAACAACCACCATTTTGATCAGCTGGTATTAAACTTAGTTGAATAACTAGATGTTATTTACAGGGAAATGTTACCACAGTTAGGGATATTGTAGATTTTATTATGTTCATATATCCAATGTTCTGCCCACGTTTAGCCCCTCCCCCACTACACACCATGCATCATTTCCCTCAGTTAGTCGTTCGTTACTGTGAATGCCACTCTGTTTCTCAGCAGCCTTTAATGCCTCACAGGTCAAACAAAGGACATCTATGTGTGCTGAACATTGTTTTGTCACTGCAGAGTGGCTAGCAATAATACACCAACGCTTTTAGCACATGCTATCCGTTTGTAGCTGACCCAGTCATTTGTTATCTATACCCATTATTCCTTTGGGTTTTTAAAGGCCTGCTTTTAAGCGTCTGTGTTTCCTTGCAAGAGGCTCGAGCTTTTACATGCTTCTCTTGGAAAGGAAGATACTCCACCACTCCTGGGCCATTGGTGCTCTGTTTTTTGTAGATTGATATCCAATTGTTCACAGCTTTCTTATTATATGTAATTTTACAGGCACAGAACACAGGAGGGCCGAATCTGAAACTTGTTCAAAGGCTGCGAGTTTACTTAAAAGGCTCAATAATGGTCTCTAGTTTGTTTTCCTGCCCATGGTGTGTCTGATAGCATTCCACTCAGTTTGACCCCTGACCAGTAGGGTTGCCAACTCTGGTTGGACATATTTCTGGAGGTTTTGTCACATGAGCTCCTTGCTGCAATTGCCGCACCCCCACACTCCCGCCATTGATCGTCCAACATGTCTGTCCTCGCGAACTCCGCCTTCCCACGCCAATCGGAACGTGAACAGACTCTTCATTACCAGATTGGTGTTCAAAGAAAAAATTTTTAAGTACACAATTTTTTTTAACACCCCTGTAATTTTTCCTATGGTTTGCTCGCAGCAATGTCCCGGAGATTAATCTTTAATTCCTGGAGACTCCAGGACAATCCTGGAGGGTTGGCAACCCTAATGGCCAGGACTCTGAGCAGATAGCCAACCCGGCTACTCGCCCAAAGTACCATCGCCATTACTGTGCTGCCCTTCAAACTAAAAGGGGCAGAAGCGCGCAGATTGTTGGGGGTCTCGGTGCAGTACAAGGGTCTGGCCACGAGCACAGCCGGTGTTTTTAACAAGCCTGCCTCACAAATTTATCTTTAGTTAGCGTGTGCATTCAGATGATTTATATCGCTTAGAATGGAAATGATAACAGGTTGACATTTGCTTGTTGAATTGAGAGTAGGCACAGCTTCACAAATAGTATAAATATTAAAGACCCCCTCAGGGCTTGGAGAATTGTGCATGTGGTTTAAACCATGTGTAAATTGTTAGTTTTCTCCTCTTTCTTTTTTTAGAGTGAAAAATACACAACACAGCGGGATTTGGAGGAACGTATTTGCATGGAAGGCAGAGTATTTCCAACTGTTCTGACATTTAAAACTGTGCCAGAACACTGCTGATATATCATTAGTACAGGCACTGACCATATGGTAGAATGTATAATGTCCTAACATTACACAAGTAGAGGCAAGATATTGCCTGATGTATTAGAGGAGTTTTTGCATGAAGGTCATTAAAACTCCTGACTTCCAACTGACTCCCACCTAGTGATCACACTGATGATCTTTGTTGCTTCTGAGTCACAAGGTCGTGGGTTCAAGCCCCACTCCAGACACTTGAGCACATAATCAAGGCTGACAGCCCAGTGCAGTACTGAGGGAGTGCTGCACTGTCGGAGGTAAAGTCTTTCGGATGAGACGTTCAACCTAGGCCCCGTCTGCCCTCTCAGGTGGACATAAAAGATCCTAAGGCACTATTTCAAAGAACAACAGGGGCGTTCTCCCCGGTGTCCTCGCCAACATTTATCCCACAACCAACATCACTAAAAACGGATTATCTGGTCATTATCTCATTGCTGTTTGTGGGTCCTTGCTGTGCTGACGAAACTGGCTGCCGCGTTTCCTACATTACAACGGTGACTGCACTTCAAAGTACTTCATTGGCTGTAAAGCGCTTTGGGACGACCCGAGGTCGTGAAAGGCGCTATATAAATGCAAATCTTTTTTTCTTTGTTTATTTCACCCCTAAGTATGCTGGCTGTTGCTGTTTCATGGGCGCTGGCAGCCATGATGATGTGTTTCAGCACACTATTCAACCGTAGAGGTTATCTGATTTGAGTTTGACCCTATCAACCCCAGATGTTTGCACCCATGCACTTTCCAGCAAGAGCCTGGGTAGTGATCAGATGCAGGAACCATGGCTGATTTTTCACGTCCCTAGTTTAGAGACACTGCGGCTAGTTGTAATGCCCTAACTGCTGCACTAGCTAAGATTAGTTAACTCTTCACAGGCCTGAGACATTCTGGTCTGTATGGCTCAATTCCACTGTGGTGCCTTTACCAGCTGCTGCTAAGGCATAACTAACTGTAGCGAGATACAGTGGGAAAATCTGCCTTGGTCAGACCCCATCTAGAGTACTGTGTTCAGTTCTGGGCACCACACCTCAGGAAGGATGTATTGGCCTTGGAGGGCGTATGGCACAGATTCACCAGAATTATACCGGGGCTTAGAGAGTTACATTATGAGGACAGGCTGCATAAACCTAGCTTGTATTCCCTTGAGTATCGAAGATTAAAGGGTGATCTGATTGAGGTGTTTAAATGTTAAAAGGATTCAATAGGGTAGATACAAAGAAACTATTTCTTCTGATGGAGGAATCAAGAACGAGGGGGTATAATCTTAAAAATAGACCCAGGCCATTTAGGAGGGAAATCAGGAATTCTCTCCCCAAAAGGATGTGGATGCTGGGTCAATTGGAGCTTTCAAGACTGAGATCGATAGATTTTTGTTAGGTAAGGGTATCAAGGGATATGGAGCTAAGGCGAACAAATGGAGTTGAGATAAAGATCAGCCATGATCTAATTGAATGGTGGAGCAAGCTCGAGGGGCTGAATGGCCTACTCCCATTCCTATGCAGGTGGCAGTGCAACAACAACAACAACTACTACTACTACTACTACTACTACTACAACTCCTCGCATTTATAGAGCGTCTTTAATGTAGCAAAACGTCCCTAGGTGGTTCACAGGAGCGTTATCAGACAAAATTTGACACCGAGGCACATAAGGAGATGTTAGGACAAGTGACCAAAAGCTCGGTCAAAGAGGTAGGATTTAAGGAGCATCTTAAAGGACAACAGAGAGGTAGAGAGACGAAGACGTTTAGGGTGGGAATTCCAGAGCTTAGACAGCTGGATGTACGGCGCCAATGGAGGGGCGAAGGAAATTGAGATGCACAAGAGGCTAGAATTGGAGGAACATGGAGTTCTCGAAGGGTTGTAGGGCTGAAGGAGGTTACAGGAATAGGGAGGGGCGAGACAATGGAGGGATTCGAACACAAGGATGAGAATTTTAAATCTGAGACTTTGCCGGACCGGGAGCCAATGTAGGTCAGCGAGCACAGGGCTGACGGGTGAATGGGACTTGGTGCGAGTTAGGATACGGTCAGCAGAGCTTTGGTTGAGCTGAACGTTACGGAGGGTGGAAGATGGGCGGCCAGCCAGGAGACCATTGAAATAGTTGAGTCTGGAGGTAACAAGATCATGGATGAGAGTTTCAGCAGCAGATGGGCTGAGGCAGGGGCGGAGACAGGCAATATTACAGAGATGGAAGTAGGCGATCTTGGTGATGGAGAGGATATGGGGTCAAAAGCTCAGTTCAGGATCAAATAGGAGGTTTCGAACAGTCTGGTTCAACCTCAGGCAGTGGCCAGGGAGCAGGGTGGCATCGGTGGCAAGGGAACGGAGTGTGTGACCGGGACTGAAGACAATTGCTTACGTCTTCCCAATATTTAGTTGGAGGAAATTTGTTATTTGGGCAATATCAAGTTGTTAGAGCCCTAAGAGGAGTGAATGATGTAGGTTTCATTTGGTTTGTGAGCCCAGAACTATGGTATGCCAGCACAAAGTCAACGGGTAAGACTTAAAATTTGTTTTTTTGTCGCAGAGGAATATGTGGGATAGGCTCCCAGCCAATGCCAGGACTACTGACACCTTTACAAAAGAGCCACTAAATATCTAGTTAAGAATTGGATTGAGGGTTATGAGCACGGACGGAGATGTTTAGATGTTGACTGGACCGTGATGGGTCCTGAGCTACAGGGCTTTGGAGGTGTGTTGGGGGGTTAACTGGTCAGGGGTGTGTAGTGTGGGACATGCGGTTATAGGAACATATAACCCGATGAGCCTATCAAGCCTGCTCCACCATTTTGTTAGTCTTGGCAACTGTTTTATCTTTTTATTCCCAATTCCCTTGCTCTTTCTCCATATCCGTTTACTACGCCTACTTCCCAAGGATCCAACTCCCTTTAAAATACCTCAGTGGATTCCACATCTTCGGCTTTTTGGAGCAGTATGTTTCACATTCTCACAAGGCTTTGTGTGCAGCCATATTTCCTGTATTTGCTTTTGATCAGTTTAGCTCCTGTTCTAAGATTATGTTGCTGTGTTCTGGATTCCTGGACTGGAGGGGAAAGTTGTTCTCTATCTATTTTGCTAACTCCTTTCTTTTGCTTGAAATGCCTCAGTCAGATCACCCTTAACTTCTCCATCTCTAGGGAATGTAACCGATTTTCCTCCATTAGCAGCCGTGCCTTCAGCTGCCTAGGCCCTATACTCTGGAATTCCCTCCCTAAACCTCTCCGCCTCTCTACCTCTCTCTCCTCCTTTAAGACGCTCTTTAAAACCTACCTCTTTGACCAAGCTTCTGGTCACCTGTCCTAATATCTCCTTATGTGGCTCAGTATCAAATTTTGTTTGAAGCGCCTTGGGACATTTTACCACGTTAAATGTGCTATATAAATGCAATTTGTTGTTGTATCTAGTCTCTCATCACAGCCAACTGGTTGGATAGTGTTACAACTTGGGGGGTATTACACGCACTGCTTCATCTTCTTATAGTTTTGCAGTGCTTCCTGTGTGTGGACTTTGTCCCATATGAATGGGACTTTACATCTAACAATGAACCAAATTGCAGTGAGTTGTGTGGTACATGCTACACTTTCAATCTGCTGCACGACTCAGAAACATAGACCAGAGTCATGCAGCTTAAAGTAATTACAATATTTTATTTACGAATTCAACAACCCAATGGTGCATAAGAAATAGGCATTGACTATAAATCAGTTTAGGCTAACACTCAGCACAATATGATATTCGGATACATAGAAAGTCCATTAAAGTGTCAAATTGCTGACAGATATTTCTCCAGCAGGAGAGTCATTTATAGCTTTAAAATGCAATTAGTCCAGTAAGCACTCCTCCAGCCATATCTCTCAGGTGGTTGGGTTCTTCTCTCGAAGTGTACATAACACATACGTTACGGAACTTCTCCATCTCACTGCTCAGAATTCGGACTGAACTGAAAATTTGCAGCCACTGCCTAGTTTAGGGTTCATTTCTCAGTGAGGTCCCACAGGAACCTTAATGACATTGTCTACAACCAGCACAAGGGTTGTATTCAGGATAATTTGTCTGATTGTGTACCAGACAAAGCACGCACGCCATTCAATGCATTATACAAAACGCAATAGTTCAGACATCTGACCTGACCTGACACTTTTTGACAATGCAGTGATATGTAAACCCTGAGTGAAATGAATATTTTACAATGCACAGATATCATCAGCCACTTTTAGCAATAAAACACGATTGCTATCACCAGCGACAGTCCATGGCACTCAGGAACAGGAGGAGGCCATTCAGCCCCACGAGCCTATTCCACCATTCAATTAGATCAAGGCTGATCTGTACCTCAACTCCATTTATCCGCCTTTGATCCATACCCCTTGATATTCTTACCTAATAAAAATCCAGCTACCCTTTAGAGCTGGGTTTGCTTGTTTTTACGGAAAATGCTCTTTTCGCTAGTTCAGTTGTGAATGCTTCTATATATTGACCGATGGCAGCAAAATCTTGAGACAAGAGTATAGAAAGAGCGTGTAAGCCGAATGGTATGGTGTGTGTAGCAGTGACCTACACTGATAGTGGCAAAACTGAAGTTCCTCATGCAAAATAAAAAAAAGAACTTGCATTTATATAGGGCCTTTCACGACCTCAGGACATCCCAAAGTGCTTTACAACCAATGAAGTACTTGTGAAGTGTAGTCACTGTTGTAATGTAGGAAACATGGCAGCCAATTTGCACACAGCAAGATCCCACAAACAGCAATGTATGACCGGATAATCTGTTTTAGTGATGTTGGTTGAAGGATAAATATTGGCCAGGACACCAGGTAGAACTCCCCTGCTCTTCTTCAAAATAGTGCCATGGGATCTTTTACATCCACCTGAGAGGGCAGACGGGGCCTCGGTTTTAACACCTCATCTGAAAGACGGTACCTCTGATAGTGCAGCACTCCCTCAGTACTGCACTGAAATGTCAGCCTAGATTATGTGCTCAAGTCTCTGGAGTGGGGCTTGAACCCATAATCTTCTGATTCAGAGGCAACATTGAACCACGGTTAAAACCATGCAGTGATTAACAGATATCCCTAATGAGCTGTCGGCTGGGGCTAAAGTGACTGACGGCACTGTCTCTCCCTTACAGCCAGGTAATAACTGCAGTAGCAATAAATTTTTTCCGGAGGATGCTACGTTTTCCCACTTGGTACAGCTCTATTTGCTTCAGGAGTCTCATTCCAGCCGTTCTCACTTTGCTTGCTGCCTGTGTGTGTATTTGTGTTGGTTATTAGTTATTTTACAGTACACTGGTGCTTTTACAGATAAAACTTCCTTTGTCTAAATAACATTGATTGTCAAAGGCAAATCGTGCGTGTGCCATTTTTTTGTCCGTAATTATCTCTTAATTAAATCTGTAATTGATGATTAAGATCATTGTGGGTGGATTTCAAACAGAACAGAAAAACCTGTCAGGCACAAAAGCCCGTCACTCACAGATTTACTGCTGATACACATTGGAACAGCTTGCTGCGTTCGAGCAAATATCAGCCGACGGCAACCCATTCCGGGGCTATCTGAGGCCGTATCGGAAGACTGACATTGCATTATGTAAGAATATGGTTTAAAACCAAGCATGGTCAAATATCCCACCTCGCATAGCTCGCATAAAGCTCCCAAGCATCTTAGCAAGAGGGCAGATGTTGGAGGGAGGCAGAGTCATGTCTCGGTGTGAGAACAAAGACAATTTGTAAAAGACATTGGGCACTAAATTGGGCCGTGTAGCTCCCGTTGTTTCGGTGCTACACGGCCTCTCCAACATCCAAGATGGTGTCTTGGATGCACACGCACGTGTCCTGCATGACATGCGCTGGACACCATCTTGGTATAGGAGTTAGCGCAGGCGCAGATAACAAACGCTGGAATCATGTAAAGTACGGAGAAAACGGCTTCAATCAGTGTACAACGCTGATTTAAAGTGATGACACCATTTTGGGACTTAACGCTCAACTCAATGGACAGTCTTAACCCCAACCATCTGAACATGTCTTAGAGTGCCTGGTGGACCCCCCACTGGCGCTGTTTAAAGGGACCATGCAGGATTTACAGGTTAGTGGCTGGATTATTGCTTCTGGCTGAGACATTTGTAACTGTTTTTGGAGGTCTCCTAGATTTGAATACTAGGACGCGGGGACACAGCCTAACAATTAGAGCCAGGACGTGCAAGAGTGAAGTTAGGAAATGCTTCTACACACAAAGGGTGGGAGATGTTTGGAACAATCTTCTGCAGATGGCAGTTGATGCTAACTCACTTGTGAATGTTAAATCTGAGATTGATAGATTTCTGTGAACCAAGGGTATTAAGGGATATGGGGCTAAGGTGGGTATATGGAGTGAGGTCACAGGTCCACCATGATCTCATTGAATGGTGGAACAGGCTTGAGGGGCTAAACGTCACTGCCACTTGCTGCCTCCTGATATGCGCCACTTTCTCCTGCAAGGAAGCGGGACGTGTGTCTGGGTGATGTGCCTGTCATGGTTGAATAGCTGCCAGTGTGTGTGGCCTGTGAGTTGTGAGTAGGTGGCTTGAAACAGTGGTAATGTGTAAGGATAAGAGGAAGCATCCAGTTGGAAGAGTTGAGTACTGATGGAAAGAGTGAGTTCGTTGGCATGTGGGTGATGGGGGGTGTAGTGCATGGTACAGTTGGTAGGAGACACCACTTGACAGTTGACCTCACTCACCTTGACCACTCATGTCAAAGCATTGAACTTCTTCCTGCACTGCATCCATGTTGATGATGCTGTGCGCCTGGCATTGACTTTGTCCCCCGCTGCCTCCCACTGCCTTTTGGATATATGTCTGGAGGGCCTCTTGTTCCCCCCCACCCCCACCGTGGATATAAGATGTCCCTCCTTCTGTCCACCTATTCCACCAAAGCCTCTAGTGTGTATCAGCAGAGAACCTTGGTGCACGCACTCTCGCAGGCCTGGTACCAACTCAGATCGGCAGATTGGTGAGGTCTGGCGTGCAGATTGGAGGATGTGGGATTTAGTAGTGCGCAACCTTTATTCAATGTTTTAACATAACTCATCAGTGTAAACATAGAGATGGGACCTACATCTGTGTTTTACGTGTGCGATGTCTGATCTACATTCAGACTCCATGCAGACAGTAGGCTGTTATTTTCAGCAAATAACAGGTACCTGCTCCCTTTAAGAGATTTCTAAGAAACATCCTCCCTTTAAGAGATTAAGCTCCCCTGGTGGTGGAAAGTGCAAATTGCATTGATTCTACGTTCAAGGCCCGGAATGGAATGCTGATTGCAGGTGGTCCTCGGGCCAGCCGAAACTCGCGTCCTGCCTGCACAGGGGTCATTGGCACGGGGTAAAAACGCATCACGCTACCTACGCCCAAAAACAGCCCTTATCCAATTCTTCCCCCAGAGAATGTTGAAACTTCAGTACTATAAAACTCCCAAAGGTCAAGAGATGGCCCATTTCTAGATGCTATAACATCAGAAGGGGGTCGACACCAAAACAAAAGACGGAGTTGCTATGAAGCTGACATAGGTGGGGCCGTACAAGGCCAAATGGGGGGGCTGTACTCAAATAAGAAAGATCACGCATTCCTCAAAGGAACAAACAGCTTGTAAACAGAGATGGAAGTTGAGGTCATTGGCTACATTACCTAAAACAACTTATCTTGAGTTGCTAATGTCGCATCTGCATGGTGGGATGACTTACGACTAGGAGATAAGTCCAGAGATGCTTGCATGATGAACAACACAGCTGAATAGTATAAAGATAGGGCATGCTCCCTCCCAAATGTTAGAGCTCTTGAGAGGACAGTCAGAAGTCCACCACCCCAGGCCACCACAGAGGTCAGATATGATCAATCTGAGTCCATGGGCAAACCAGGTTGTATTAATTGCTTGACATTTAATGTAATCTGAAGACAGTTGTATTATAACAATAATACTGTTGTGGGTCAATCTATTAAAGCTTGTTGTTTAATAACCACTTGGGCCACAAGCAAGCAGAAGTTATTGTTGAAGGATTAAAAATCCTTTTTTTGCGAGACAGTAAAGGAAAATCTTCTAACACAATCTTAAGAATCAGATATTAACATACTTGATCCTTCCTATTTATTACAACAGTGACTACACTTCAAAAGTACTTAACTGGCTATACATTGGCTTTGGGATGTCCTGAGGTCGTGAAAGGCGCTATATAAATGCAAGTCTTTTTTATCACACCTAATTCCTGTTGTCATGATTTTCTAATGTTTAGTAACGCCTGAAGTGTAATAATAAAACCTGTTTCTATTACCTTTAATAGGCACCACTGTAAAGCTTGCTATTCTTTTTCCCCCACCACTGGTGGTACCAAGGTGCTAGTTGCCCTAACCCGATCCTTCACCTGAAGCATAATATTGCAGTGCTCCCATTTTGGTTTCCTCCTTATTGTCATTTCTCTGCAGGTAAATTTGATTCTTAATTTTATTGGCCAGATTCTCCTTTTCACAGGGGTATCAAAGCAGGGTGGGACCACCGACCACCATCCTCACACTCTGCCGGGACCCCCAACCCATCCTGGGTCAAGGCTGTTTATCTCTGCTGGCACGATCCTTGGAACCAGGAGGGAACCCACCAGCAGGACAGCCACTGCAGCACTTGAAAAGGCAGCCAGACACTTAAAGGGGGCAGGGGAGGCCTGAGGAGAATTCCAAGAATTTTTTGGAGTGGAATTGGGGAGAGAGAAGGCCTTCACTAGGCCCTCTTCCTCTATTAAAAGAATTTTGGGGCTTTACTGCTGCTGCCTTGTGCCTACCGTCACTTTTCCCCAGGTGGTCCCAGGGAGCAGGGGTAAGTGGGGGAGGATGGCAATGAAATCGGCCGGGAAGCTGGCCCCCACCTCCCTCTGGCATTTACATGCAGCAGGTGAGGAAGGGGTGACATCTACATGTAACGTCTGAAGTGTACCAGTCCAGCCATTCCTTCCGGGGGGTGCGTTTCTTCAACCCTACCGGCCATTCCTGCACGGACCCCAACTCCGCCAACAACCCAGCCCAACCCCGAACCCCTTCAAAAGAGGAAACTGAATGATAAGACTTAATCAACAGTGTCTGCTGTAGTTTAGTGGGTAGCACTTTTGCCTTTGATGTCAGAAGGTGGATGGTTCAAGCCCCTTTCCAGGAGCTTGAGTATAAAATCCAGGCTGACACTCCAGTGCTTTATTGAGGGGGTGTTGTCTCTCAGATGAGCCATTAAACCAAGGCTCTGTCTGCCTTTTTGGGTGGATGTAAAGATCCCATGGTGCTATTTCAAAGAAGAGCAGGGGAGTTCTCCCTGGTGTCCTGGCCAATATTTATCCCTCAACCAAAATCACTAAAAAATTGATTATCCGGTCATTATCACATTGCTGTTTATGAGACCTTGTTATGTGCAAATTGGCTGCTGTGTTTCCCACATTACAACAGGGACTGTACTTCTTTAGCTATATAAGTGCTTTGGGACGTCCTAAAGGCGTTACATAAATGAAAGTCTTTCTTTCAAATCTACTATTTTAAACATAGACATCCCAATCAAGATTTCTCTCAATCGATCAGCATCCTCCATATCACAGCTGTAAGAATTGTTACTTTTCAATAATCCCTTACACCCTCCCTTCTCCCATACCTCCAAGTTTCACACTACACATCATACAAAAAATCTGTATGCTGCTTTTAAACAGGAAATGGCTGTTCCTATCCTCAGCATCATAACCAATACAAAAATCCAAATATTTGCAGGACTATTGACAAGAGATCTACATCCCAATCATTAACCAACTTTGCTCTTTTCAGATATTGATGGATCTTTCCTTTTTATCTAAACAGTCTCACCACACAAGTGGGATCCGTCTATATAAACATGGCACAACACAGAAGGTATTAATTTTACGGATTCTTCTCCATGCAGGATTTTTTTTTAAGGGTGATGCAAAGCTAACGTTTAGTTTTGGAGCAAGATGCCCAGAAATTTCTCAAACATAAATTAGACACCAAGGGAGAGGTTAAAGGTCAGGGTGGAGATCACACTCACCAGGTCTCCATGGATGTTGCACTACCCGGAAACTTCCGGTTCAGTAACACTTATGGCGGGAGTTTCGCATTGAAAATGGGGGAAAGCTCCATTAAAATATGATGATTAAATTTAAATTAATCATTCGGTCCATCGTGCCTGTGCCAGCTCTTTGAAAGAGCTATCCAATTAGTCCCGCTCCCCTGCTCTTTCCCCATAACCCTGCAAACTTCTCTTGAAGTATTTATCCATTTCCCTTTTGAAAGTTACTATTGAATCTGCTTCCACCACCTTTTCAAGTAGTGCATTCCAAATCGTAACAACTTGCTACACAAAAAAAAAATTCTCCTCATTTCCCCCTGGATTTGTTGCCAATTATCTTAAACCTGTATCCTCTGGTTGCCGACCCTCCTGCCAGTGGAAACAATTTCTCCCTATCTACTCTACCAAAACCCCTCAAAATTTTGAACACCTAAATTAAATCTACCTTAACCTTCTCTGCTCTAAGGACAACAATCCCAACTTCTCCAGTCTCTCCACATAACTGAAGTCCCTCATCCCTCATCCCATTCTAGTAAATCTCTTCTGCACCCTTTCTAAGGCCTTGACATCCTTCCTAAAGTGTGGTGCCCAGATTTGGACACAATGCTCCAGCTGGAGCCTAACCAGTGTTTTATAAAAGTTTAGCAGAACTTTTGTACTCTATGGGGGTCATTTTAACCCCCAAGAATGGATGGGCTGGGGGCGGGTGGGTAGTAAAAATTGTTGATTTCATCAGCGGGACCGCAACCAAGCTCCAACGCGTCCACTTCCAGGTTTAACCCAGGCGCATTTGGATGTGTGCGTGCTGCGGAGACCCAGAGGTCACATCCCCTATTAATGCCGGCAAGCAGATCGTTAAAGGGGCAATTTATCTACTTCAAATACTTACAGTAGGTAATTTTTTGTGGATTCTGAACCTGAAATGAATTTCACCTCACCTGCACGGGTTTCCCATGGCTTCTCAAACTCGCCAGTGAAACGGAGGCACGGTTCATGCAGGAGTTGATTTGGCCCTTTAAACCTGAGATTGACACATCTCAAGAAAAGCTCAGGGATTGCAGCTGGTCTCTCAATCTCTCAGGCAAAGGTTCAGCTGAGAGTTGTTTGTGTTGGGTCTCTATTCACTCTTCCAGCCATCACTCAATTAAATTAAATAAACTGAAAATACTCAATTGTTAACACCCTGAATCAATGTTGAGTGTGTGCACGAGCTTATGTTTTTAACAATGACAACATCTGAAATATTGGAATATTCTGCAGTCAAGTTACTTAAAAGAATCATTATATTTTATAAGAACCTGGCTGTTTTGCTAATAAAAATTATCGAACTCCAAATGTGTTTCCAATTCTCATCCATTATTTTCCTTTGTGTGGTTCATCTTTTCCCTTCTTTTTCTGTCTTTCTCTCTCTCCATCTTTGGCAATAGGCTTTCCATAGATATTTGTTACAAGCTCAGACTCCCACAACTATTTGGATTGTGTTTCTTCCCACCTCAATTCCAGTAAATACTTCATCCCTTTCTCTAATGTTCTCCTTCTCTGTCATATCTGCTCTAATAAATCTATTTTCCATACCAGAGTTCCTAAAGGCCCTTCTTTTTCCTCAGCTGAGTCTTCCCTCAGCAGTGGTTCACAGGCCCTTTGATTGAATCCACCAGATTTCCCATATGCAGCGGAAAATAACTGCCAGGGTCATCCATTATGGTTTCAGCTTTTAATGCTAATGCTTGTGCTGGTGATGTTAGGAAGTTCCAAAAATGAATGTTACTTATATTGCACTGATCATAAAATCGCTTCTCTCCTTCTCCACCTCACCTTTTTCTCACCCTCTTCCCCTTCTCTTGCTCTCTCTATTCCTTCCCTCCTCTTTCATTTTCCCTCTCTCCTCTCCCTTACCAACATCCTCTCCCCTCATCTCTCCCTCACCCACCCCTTCCCTGTCCTCACTCTCAATCCGCCCACTCTCCCCTCCCATTCCTCCCGATCTCTGCCTCTCCATTCCCTACCCTTCCTCTCCTCCTCACCCAGTCTGCCTTCAGTTTCTCACCCTCTCCCTTTCACCCCTTCTCTCCCTGCTTTGGTTCAAATATCTCCCTTGGTTGACATGAAAGTTGTGTTGGTTTTGACTCCCCATGTGCAATGCCGTGGGAGATCAATTAGCAGGAACTGCAACCAATGAAAAGAAATCTCTCCCCAGCAGCACTACCATTGCATCATTTTCTACATCCCCCAATAGAATAATAAACGTTGCCCCCACTCAACTGAGCAAAAAAAGTCAAAAATCAAAACCCACCCACAGAGCAAAGGTTGGGAACCAAGCCAATGAGGATATATTCAGAAACAACCCCGCCACCCCCCCAGAGAAATGACTATACAGCCAAATGCACCCCACAGTATTTGACCACAAACACAAAGCACAAATTCCATGTTAGGACAAAAAACCCACCACTGAGCAGAAATTCTGGCATAGGATCACAAACTCTCATACACCCCTAACCATCCCCATCTCAGAAATTGCTGGTTATGATATTAAACCAACATTCACACCAAGACCCCCAGACCAATGGTCGAGCCCTCCTCCACCTCATTGGTCAAGACCCTCCCCCACATGGTCAAGACCCCCCGCCCCTCTCCCCGTCCAGATTCCACCCCAATGGTCGAGACACCCCTTATGGTCGAGACCCCCCTGATGGCCAAGAATCTCCCCATGGTCGAGGCATCCCCCGCCAATGGTCAAGAACCCCCCTCAAATGGCCGAGACCCCCCCACCAACGGTCGAGACCTCCCCATGGTCGAGATCCCTCCCGCCAATGGTCGAGCGATACCCCCCAATGGTCGAGACCCCCCCATGATCGAGACTCCTCCACAATGGTCGAGGCCCCCCCCCAGTCGAGACCCTCCCCCGCCAATGATCGAGACCCACCCCCATGGTCGAGAACCCCCCACCGATATCCTCCACCGCCCACAATCTCTCCGTCCATCCCTCCTCTCCGATTCCCAGCTGCTTTCCCTCCCGACAGCCAGCCTGTCAATCTGGCTGTTTGTGGCACGGAGAACTCGGAAGTGAAATCAATTACCTTCAGTTGAGTTGCGATCGCAGAATCCAGCGCACTCCTTCACTTCAGGGTTTCCCACGCGATTATTTACCCACCCACTCAGTTCCTGACTCCATGCTAAAATCATGCCCAATGCCTCTATTTATAAAGCTCAGAGTCCCATATGCTTTTTGAACAGCCTTATCAACTTGTCCTGCCACCTTCAATGCAAATGAACCCATGTATAATTTCCTGTAAGTTGTACTGGGAATGCGATGTGTGGAGCAAACCTTTGCTTTAGTGGTTAGTATTCCCAATCCTAAATAAGTAGGTGAAGGGTTCAAGCTCTGCTCCAGACACCCCCAGTGACTGCAGCTCTGGCTCTAAATTCTGGGTTGACGTCCAGCAGGGTACATGTGTCTGGTGTGTGAAGGGGGGCCGCCCGCTCATTGGTGGGTGATGGATTCCCTGAAACCCTTCTGCTGCATAATGCCCAATTGGCTAGTATAATCTGGTTATGGAAACTACCAGAGCAAAAGCTGGTAGTGGTGATATGCCCCCCAAAATTAAAGTGCAATGTGTGCTCAGCCCATTCATCTAAAACAGGCATCCAAGATTACTTGGTTCAAAGTAGACAGGAAATCAACATCTAAATTTCCAATTTTACACTTTTTGGAGCTTGGAAAATAAATTGTAGGAGTGATTTTGTTTGAGTATTTATTCCTGCAGTTATACAGGGCCTTGGTGAGACCACACCTAGAGTATTGTGTGCAGTTTTGGTCTCCTTACCTAAGAAAGGATATACTTGCCATAGAGGGAGTGCAGCAAAGGTTCACCAGACTGATTCCTGGGATGGCAGGAATGTCGTATGAGGAGAGATTGGGTCGACTCGGCCTGTATTCACTCGAGTTTAGAAGAATGAGAGGGGATCTCATTGAAATATATAAAATTCTGACAGGGCTAGACAGACTGGATGCAGGGAGGATGTTTCCCCTGGCTGGGGGTCCAAATCGAGGGGGTCACAGTCTCAGGATAGGGGGTAGGACATTTAGGACTGAGATGAGGAGAAATTTCTTCACTCAGAGGGTGGTGAACCTGTGGAATTCTCTACCACAGAAGGCTGTGGAGGCCAAGTCACTGAATATATTTAAGAAGGAGCTAGCTAGATTTCGAGACACAAAAGGCATCAAGGGGTATGAGGAGAGGGCGGGAATATGGTATTGAGATAAAGGATCAGTCATGATCATATTGAATGGTGGAGCAGGCTCGAAGGGCCGAATGGCCTACTCCTGCTCCTATTTTCTATGTTTCAATGCTTTGCACCACTTTATTTTCCTAGTGTTGATGGACAACCAGCAACTGCATGAGAGGAAACTGGACTTTTCCCAAAGGGCAGAGTTCCCCAAAGTGCAGAGCATCATTGATGATAGCCATCTTGCACACAACAGCTGCACATCCATGAACGGCAAGGGCTGCCACTCCATCAGCATTCAGCTCGTCTGTTACCATCAGCACAGGACTATGCGGGTCAATGCCCACTTCCCTGGCAACAGTCACGATGCCTTTACTTTAAGGGAATCCAACTTGCCCTCATTATTTGACCCACAAGAGTGCAAGGTTGGATCCTAAAGGACCATGGATACCATCTTGGGCTATGGCTCAAGACATCACTGTAACAGCTGTGTACTCATAGAACCATACAGTCATTCAGCCCATCATGCCTGTGCCGGCTCTTTGAAAGAGCTATCCAATTAGTCCCACTCCGCTATACTGCTGCTGACATAAATGCAAGGAGATGTATGCAACTACCTGAATCGTTAATGAATGCAGCAGAGCCATCTTGAAGCAGCACCTATAATATAGCCCAGCCAGTGTCTTCAGGGTCATTATAATGTGCTGCATGTTGCACAACTTTGCCATCCATCAAAGTGTTACTATGGACTACCTGAAGGAGGAGGATAGCCAGCCCCTGCGAGGAAATGCCAGGTTCAGGTGGAAACAGAAGATTCAGCTGCAGAGTGCAGGCTGCTAGAGCCTTACACCAGGCTGTCATTGAGGACTGTTGATGCATTGGGTTATTTGGGAGCATTCACCCAAGTACCGAATAACCCAATTCACCAGTAGTCCTCTGTCCATTTTCACCATGCCATGAATGAATCCACCTTCACCTGCATAGGCTTTGGCTGCAAATAAAGTACCAAGGATCCCATTCCTATCATCTGTTTGTACATTATTCAATAATGCATTATTCAAGAATATTCTGGGAACTTTAGAACTGCTATGTAACTAAATTTTATTTGTGATGTGTGTGTCCTCGTGGATTTTTTTTTGCCCCAGTTCTTCCCATTAGCGACAGTGAATAATTTTTATGATCTAAACCCTAACTTTCTAAATGCTCCCCCAGTGGCAAGAATAAGTGAGGTAGATGGCTGCTGTGACAGTTTCTTGAGATTTAGGTGATTCTCTACTTCGACAAGTGGGTCCTGAGATGGTTTAACTGCTGGGTCCACCACTTTTGCATCCGTAGGGGTCTTCTGGCCTTGCCTTCTTTTTGCCATGTCTGCGATCATTGTTGAAAGTGCCTCGGTGTGTTGCCATCTTGCTAGACAGCGCCATTACTGTGTCAATCTCCAGGCATGTTCCTGCTGCTGTGCACTGCCTCACCATGGCCACTGATTGGTACGACAACAGGCCCGCTGGTATCAATGTGGTCATTGAAGCCCTACCTCACAGTTCTAGCTATCTGATTCCCAAGCATGTTGAGGTTGGAGGAGAGAGGCTGTGTTGAGGTACCTGGAAGTTCAACAGAGGTCTTAGCTACATGGAGTGGGGACTCCCTGCAGATATCCATGTGGTTGCCACAGACCCCTTGGAAGACTGCAGTGCCTCAAGTCCGTCCTTTAACACTGCGCAGATGCGGGTAGCGGACCCTTCTACACTAACATATATCTGTTCCAGGTGGGTTGTAACAATTTCCAATAACTGTATCAATGACTGTGTTCTGGAAACACCCTTCTTTTAAATTGTGACTCTGTAAGGTCATGATTCCTGGGCTCATGAGCTAAGGATGAACGGGAGCTGGCCTGATGGACAGAAGGTGCCTGATAACGCTACTGTGAAGCACCTTGGGATGTTTTACTACCTTAAAAGCGCTATATAAATGCAAGTTGTTGTTTTTGCTGCTCCTCAATCAACACCAACTGCTGCAGCTCAGCTGTACTCTATGCATCACCCTCTGCACCCTCCTGTAACTCAACTAATTCCCATGGAGTAAATGTACCTGAGTTGGAGCTTGTGTGAGTAGATGTGGGTACTGGGAATTTCATGGCTACTGGGGATCTCCTAGAGAAATGGAAGCTACACTATCATCATTACAATCCTTCAATTATAATTAACATCACAACGTCTCACCTACTATGAAGCTTTTACTGTATGTTTTGGTGCTAGAGGTTGAGTGAATGAGGATGTGAGTGAGTTAGGTGATAAGAAAGAGAGTGAGAATGATAGTACCAACTGTGAGCTTGGGGAGGCCTCCCAGTTCTCCATCCCCCATTTCCTCCATGCCTTGATGGTCAATAATCTGGGCGTCTTCAGAATCAGTCAATGCTTGGAGGTTCCTGGGCCTTCCTCCAGCCCTGGTGTGTCCCTGCCAGTTATGTACTTACTGTGCACGCATGGTAATTATTCAAAGAACTGTAGAAAGAGTATACTATAGCATGCATAGTTTGCGCACCTACTTGATATAAAGAAGTGCTAGGCAGTCCTACCTTGGTTGCCCTCATGACCTCTCTACACTGTTAACAGACTTTGATCTTCCGTGCCTTGGTTTGAGCATTGACATGCTCCGCCGCCTCCTGCCTTGTACATTGCAATGTTCTCCTGGGTGTTTAGTGCTAAGGATAGCAACTCTTCTCTTTTTCCTCACTAGCTCAGAGGCTGGGTATTCTGCGGCGAGTGACTCACCTCCTGACTCCCCAAAGCCTTTCCACCATCTACAAGGCACAAGTCAGGAGTGTGATGGAATACTCTCCACTTGCCTGGATGAGTGCAGCTACAACAACACTCAAGAAGCTCGACACCATCCAAGATAAAGCAGCCCGCTTGATTGGCACCCCATCCACCACCCTAAACATTCACTCCCTTCACCACCGGCGCACAGTGGCTGCAGTGTGCACCATCCACAGGATGCACTGCAGCAACTCGCCAAGGCTTCTTCGACAGCACCTCCCAAACCCGCGACCTCTACCCCCTAGAAGGACAAGGGCAGCAGGCGCATGGGAACAACACCACCTGCACGTTCCCCTCCAAGTCACACACCATCCCGACTTGGAAATATATCGCTGTTCCTTCATTGTCGCTGGGTCAAAATCCTGGAACTCCCTTCCTAACAGCACTGTGGGAGAACCGTCACCACACGGACTGCAGCGGTTCAAAAAGGCAGCTCACCACCACCTTCTCGAGGGCAATTAGGGATGGGCAATAAATGCTGGCCTCACCAGCGACGCCCACATCCCGTGAACGAATTTTAAAAAAAGCTCCAGTAACATTTCCACTGAAGCATCATGAAACTACAGGGGCACATGATGCATCTAACTTCTCTCCTCCATCAAAACATACTAGAATCAAGAAATTTTCAATGACAAAAAAAAACTTTCCCCTTGAAGGCGCTGCTGTAAGATCTTGAAGAAGCACAGCAGATCCCACCCCAGAGCCAACGAGCATCCAATGGCTGCTGCCCTTTACCCCAGGAGCTGATTGGAAATATTATACTGATGTTGACCCTGGAGATTGCAGCATGGTCGGCATTCATCCAATCCAGTCGGAACAAAGCCCAATGCATCCACCACCCACTCAGTCTATACTCAGACTGGGAAATCAATATACAGTCTGGTTTTTGAAGACACCCTCAGAGCTTATCCCACCATCCCACTCTCAAGCTACCCATTACCCAGTCCGGCTTTGGTCAATTCCACATGGAGCTGATACAGAAAATGCACCAAGACAATGGACTGAGAGAGAAACAACAGGAAATATTACCTACAAAAACAGGGAAGCTTCAATTACTCTCTGACAAAAGTGTGCCAGCAACTGTAACCAAACCTGCTCAGCAACACAGTTCAAAACACTGATACCCCTGCAATAAATTCAAAAGAGCAATGAAGAAGTGCCTAGCCACTCGACCCATCAGCACCATCCCAGACAACAAAAAGATTTCTAATGGTGCCAGATAGAGACGTTTAAAAACTTCCTGCTACTAATTCACAAACAGAACACACACACCCACACAAAGACTGAATGACATGGTAATACTCAACAGTTCCTCACAGAACCGCTGCGAGATAGAAGATCAGTGCATCAGGTTTCACCAACAGAACAAAAGAGACAGATACCACAAGGATTCATCCTCTCAGTAAAGGCAGCCTGTGAATTAGGAGGAATAAAAAAGAGCTAGATAAATGAACTAGATTGATTCCTGGGATGAGAGGGTTGTCCTATGAGAAGAGATTGAGTAGAATGGGCCTAAACTGTCTGGAGTTTAGAAAAATGAGAGGTGATCTCATTGAAACATGTAAGATTCAGAGGGAGCTTGACAGGGTAGGTGCTGAGAGGTTGTTTCCCCTGGCTGGAGAGTCTAGAACTAGGGGGCATAGTCTCAGGATAAGGGGTTGGCCATTTAGAACAGAGATGAAAAGACATTTCTTCACTCAATGGGTTGTGAATCTTTAGAATTCTCTACCCCAGAGGGCTGTGGATGCTCAGTCATTGAATATATTCAAGACTGAGATCGATAGATTTTCGGACTCTAGGGGAATCAAGGGATAGGGGGATCGGGCAGGAAAGTGGAATTGAGGTAGAAGATCAGCCATGAACTTATTGAATGGCGGAGCAGGCACAAGGGGCCGTATGGCCTACTCCTGCTCCTATTTCTTATGTCCATATAAATATTTGGTTAGGACCAGTACCCCTTTATATTATAGAACTGATTAGGAGATGTGGTTCCCTGCTATGCTCGAAGTTCTGGTGCTGTGCCATCTACTCCATTCACATTGTAAAAAATAGAATCCGGCCCAACAGCAGAATTTATATTTGCCACCGATAGCATTTTCTCCTCCCGAGGAGCGTGCAAAGTACATCTCAGGAATTGGAATACATGCCCGATTGTGGGCCCACCTTTTTTTAATTAATTTTCGGGATGGGGTCACTGTCCCTAGTTGCCCTGACGAGGTGGTGGTGGGCCTTCTTCTGCAGTTCGTGTTGCATGTAGTGGTTTTGATACAACTGAGTGGCTTGCTCAGCCACTTAAAAGGGCAGTTAAGAGTCAATCACATTGCAGGACTGGACTCACATACAGGCCAGACTGGGTAAGGACTGCAGATTTTGTAAAACTGAATTCTCAAATTGCCATGGTGGGATTTGAACTCATGGGGCTCGATTTTAAAACGGAGCCGGGAAGGTGGCGTGAAGGTCAATTTGAGGTTGGGAAACCCATTAGTACAGGTTTCCCGGACGTCCTTATGATTTTGACGTAAGGACGTCTTTTTTTTGTCGGTTTCCTGTCCAACTGACCGGCTGGTCTCAGTCGGACAGGAGACAAGACAGGGAGAGGACGTGTTCAGGTAAGTCTGCAGGTAAGTCTTTGTTTGTATGGATGTGGGGGGGCACGGGTGGGCAAGGGGCATGGGTGGGCAAGGGGCACAGGGTGGGCAAGGGGCATGGGTTAGCATAGGTGGGCACTGGTGGGCATAGGTGGACACGGGTGTTGCGAGTCATGGGAGATAAGATCGGGGGTCAATCACGGGGGGGGGGGAACGGGATCGGGGGGGGGGTCATCGCAGGGGTCCACGATTGTTAAGGGGGAGGATCGAGGTCGGAGGATCGGGGTCAGGGGGTCAGGGGATCGGTGTCGGAGGATCAGTGTCAGGGGATCAGTGTCAGGGGATCGGTGTCGGGGATCGGTGTCGGGGATCGGGGTTGGGGTCAGGGGATCGGGGTTGGGGTCGGAGGATCGGGGTCAGGGGATCGGGGTCGGAAGATTGGAGTCAGGGTCGGGGGATCGGGGTCGGGAGATCAGGGTCAGGGGTCTGCGATCGTTAGGGGGTTGGTGCAGGTAGGCTAGTTGAGCCTGGGGGGAAGCACTCCTGCTCCTCTAGGCCCACAAGCTGTGTCTTTTTAGGCACCTACCTGTTAGTCTCGGGCCTTCTCGCCTCCTTTCACGAGGTGTAAAACAGAAGGCCCGGGAATCTTGACCCCCCGGGGTTGAAATCGGGAATTAGTGAAAAATGGAGGCCTGAAGCCACCTTGAAAGGTTTTAAGGCCCGACCCGCCTCCTGGGAGCGGGTTGGTCGCCCGCCCCACGTCCCGCTCCCATGAAAACCAGAAATGGGCGGGTCGGAGGTGGGTTGGGGGCGGATCTGAAATGCTGGCAATTTTCAATGCCCCAACCCACCTGATTTTTACTTTTAAAATCGAGCCCATGTTCTCTGGATTATTGGTCCAAACCTCTGTATTACTAATCCAGTAACATAACCGCTACACTACCACATCTTTATCCAGTCATTTATTTTAATGGATGGAAAAATGTGGGTCTGCAAATTGGGCGCATGCATGATACGTGCTCCGAGTGGGTGGAGCTCTGTATTGGCTGAACTAAAGTCGAACAATGTACCCCACTTTTTCATCCGATGGTTCTGAAGTGCTCTGAAGACAGTATTGCTGTCACCAAAACTGAGGCTGCAGTTGGCAGCAGCACTGTAATGCAAAAGGACGGTAAAATGACCAAATACTCGGGGACATGCTGGATTCTGCAGTGCTGGACTGGGAGTGCAGGTATTGCCAGTGGAGGGCAGAGGGCCAGATTGAACAGTAGAGATATGGAGGGATAGAGAATAACACAGTTTTATTTAACTTTCTCCATCCTTCTCCACAATTCCAAAAGGGGTTCAGGAACAGAGAGATCTGGGGGTATATGTGCACAGATCATTGAAGGTGGCAGGGCAGGTTGAAAAAGCGGTCAAAAAAGCTTACAGAATCCTGGGCTTTATAAATAGAAGCATAGAGTACAAAAGCAAGGAAGTTATGATGAACATTTATAAAACACTGGTTCGGCCACAACTGGAGTATTGTGTCCAATTCAGGGAACCGCACTTCAGGAAGGATGTGAAAGCCTTAGAGAGGATGCAGAATAGATTTACTAGACTGGTTCCAAGGATGAAGGACTTCAGTTACATGGATAGACTGGAGAAGCTGGGGTTGTTCTCCTTATAGCAGTGAAGGTTGAGAGGAGATTTGTTTGTTCAAAATCATGAGGGGTCTAGACAGAGTAGATAGAGAGAAGCTGTTCCCATTGGCGGAAGGGCCAAGAGCCAAAGGATACAGATTTGAGATGACTGGCAAAAGAACCAAAGGTGACATGGGAAAAAACTTTTTTAAGCATTGAGTGGTTGTGATCTGGAACGCACTGCCTGAGAGGGTGGTGGAGGCAGATTCAATCATGGCCTTCAAAAGGGAATCGGATAAATACTTGAAGAGAAAAAATTTGCAGGGCTGCGGGGAAAGGGCAGGGGAGTGTGACTTGCAGAGAGCTGGTCCTGAATTTAAATATATTAATGAGGCTGCTTGCCTCAAATTTTAGCTCTGTTTCAGATTTAATTCTTAGGGGAGGGGTTTCCGACCCTTGATCATACTCCCAGCAACCTCTCCAACCCCTGGCCCACTTCTCCGGCCCCTGACCAATTTCTCCAGCCCTCCCCCCCCCGAAGTCCCCGATCGATCTCTCCAAGGCTCCCCCTCCGACTGATCTATCCAGCACCCCCCTCCTCGAAGTCACCCCCCGATCGATCTCTCTGAGGCCCCCTCTTGAAGTCTCCCCCTGACCGATGTCAGAGTGGTGTTTGGGCAGAGGTGGCGGGGGGGCAAAAAAGGCCCTCCCTGTGTTGTCTGCCGCTTGGGACTGCTGGCCCACGCTTTGGATTGTTCCTGCTGTCCAAATGAACGTACCTTGACCTATAGTTTTAGGCGTCATCCAATGTTCCTTCTTGGAACTGCTCCGACCCCTGCCTCCCTCCCCCCGCCCTTAACCATTCTCTAACCATTCATCCTCAGTGGTTGGAAAACTACCCATTTGCTCTTGTATTTGTGCTTTCCATAAGCTGGCTTTACTGTTTATTTGATGTACAAATGTCCATCATTAGGCTGAGATACAGCAACCCGGCCCACTGAATAGCACCACACATTTAATTGCATGAAATTCTAAAAAAGTGTTTTGGCTCATGCTATTTCTAATGGAAGTTCAATCCATTTAGTTGAACATGGTTTTGTAGCATGAGCTATTTATTTGCCAGTGATTTTCTCCTTACTGCCAGTTCACACCCATTTATTTGCATTGCTTGTTGCTGGGTCTTCGGATATGACTCCACCATTAGGAGATATTTTCCTCTTTTGCCAAGGTCTAGTTTAGTTAAAAGCCTTTTTTTTGGTAAATGATAACATTTGCCAATCGAAATGGTGGTTGCATGGAATTTTTCCTGCAGTTGATTTCATGAAACATGGGAGATAATTTTAACTTAACTCGCCAGATGGGAAACCCACAGGATCTGGTGGAACATTGGTTTTACACCCCGTCCAATGGAGACTAAAATCGGGTGGGGTGTAAAACCAGCGTTCCACTGATTCCATGGGTATCACAAAGGGCGGGTTAGGTTAAAACTCCCCCCACCCCCCCACCCCGCCATGAACTTGATAACGAGCCACAGGAAACCAGCCAAATACGACACACTCATAATAATGCTGCTTCCACACTTCTCAAGGGTCTAAGTTGCCAGTTAACTAGTATAAATGCCAAATATTCAATTCACCCAGCTGAGGAGTGTGCTACCGCTTGGGGGATCTCTGCTTTACTGTGTGCTTTGAACCAGTTAGCTATCAAATAGATTTCAATTTTTTAAAATTGATTTTCCTGAAAGGGAGCAGAGGCAAGCAATGAAGATAATTTCAGGCATCAGGCATTTATGTTATGAGGAAAGGTTAAGGAAGTTGGATTTGTGAAAAGGGGAAGGAAGAAATTAAAAGCTGGAACAAACAGTGAACAAAGACCAAGACAGCAGAAGTAAAAATGAAGACGTAGCTGTAGAAACACAGGAGAGAAGGTTGGGGGGTGTCACCAAGGCGATAGACACCCAAAATTGAGTTAGAAGAGGAGAAAATCTAGAGGTAGATACCAGGAGCATGTAAAAAATAGGGCAGCCAGAGAGACCATATGAGAGAGGAGCAACGTATTTATGACAACAAATAGGAAGCATACGCTGGGGACTTATTCAACTGGATAAGTGCAGACTCTGGTTATGTTTTATTCTGTTCAGCTGATAACCCTGTGAGTTCTAAATTATGATAACGACTGAACGTCTCACGCTTGAAATGTCTGAATAAAGTGACGGCAATTTATATGTTATTTAAATAATCACCTAATGATTATTATTCATCTTTATGTTCAAAACAAATGAAAATTGGATTACATTGTATTTAATCCTGTGGCAAAAAATAATTCTGTCTGCAGTGTATGGTGCTTAGGCCGTGGTAGCATCAGGGACATTCTTCCTAATAGACTCTTGAAACAAATTATATTATAATATGCATTAGCTTATCTACATAATGTGACATTTAATTAGCTGCTTCATTTTGAGTAATATTTCACTATTTAATGAATGATTTTTTTTTGTTGTCGCAACATTCAATTAAACTTTCCCACTGAAACCAGAATAGAATTCCTTCCAACAACTTACCGCAAACAGCAAGCTATGAAAGAGCCATAATTTCCCAAAGGAATACCAGTTTGGAGTAAATTTTGGGGTACAATGCAATGTCCAACTAGTCATCAGAAGCTGCCCCCGGGGTACTTTGATGTTCCTCTTGGTGATAGAATTATTTTACTGAGGGTGTACACTCCTTCATGAGTGCACACAACCTTTCCACCCAGTGTATAGAGCCTGCTCCCAGGCTGTCATCAATTCTGTGCTCAACCAATTGTCAGAGAGCATGCAGCGGAGAATCTTTCCCACAGCAGGAGATGAGGGCGTAAGGAAACCAGACATTCCAGTGATTCGTGGACCCAGACGGTAGACAGTCAAAGAAACTTACGCTACTCGGTTGTTGTCTTAATCTAAAAGTTCAGTTTTAATGATCCAACAATTTCATGCAGACATTAAAAATCTAAACAATACCTACACCTTTTTACCAAGGATCTACTTCAAGGTATGCAGAGTGATCAGGTCCACTGCTTGAAGTCTTCTTGGAGTCTCTCCCTCTAAACGAGCTTCTTTGGGCTCCGTTGACTGCAGTGCTGGTTCCACCGCGATGTTTTCTTTTTATGTTGTTCTTGCTGATTGGGGCGTGGGTAAAAGTTAAGGTTAGTCCCGTTTTGACCAATCATTTACTATTGCTAGGCCTCAATAGTTCTTTTGATGCATTGCTCTATTTCCTGGATTTGTGTCAGTCCAGGTACAACCCATAACTGTCTTTCTCGCCACATGTCCTGTTTTTCAACAGTCTCCCAACTGCCTTAACAGTTTTTCAACCACATTGTTCGATTACGAGATGATCAACGTCTGGACTCTATTTCATGCTTATCAGTTGTCTGGACTCTATATTTGACTTTTACACTTGTCCAGCGACACACTGTTATTTTACAATGCATAGGATTTTAACCCCTTCAAGGGAGTTAAATTATGAGGACAGGTTGCAAAAATTTGGCTTGTGTTGCCTTGAAGATAGAAGTTTGAGGGGTGATCTGATTGAGGCGTTTAAAATGTTAAAAGGATTCAATAGAGTAGATATAGAGAAACTATTTTCTCTGATGGGGGCTCAAGTATGAGGGGACATCATCTTAAAAGTAGAGCTAGGCCATTTAGGAGGGAAATCAGGAAGTACTTTTTCACACAAAGGGTGATGGAAACCTGGAATTCATTCCCCCAAAAGGCTGTGGATGCTGGGGAACAATTGGAGCTTTCAAGACTGAGATGGATAGATTTTGTTAGGTAGGGGCATCAAGAGATATGGAGCTAAGGCAGGTAGATGGAGTTGAGGTGCAGATCAGCCGTGATCTAATGGAATGGTGGAGCAGGCTCGAGGGGCTGAATGGCCTACTCCTGTTCCTACGCCGGAGGCAGTATTTGGGCAATCCAAGTTGTTAGAGTAAACAACCCAACTCCATTGAGAGGAGTGGATGATGTCGGTTTCCTTTAACTTGTGAGCCCAGAGCTATGGTATGCAAGCACAAAGTTAACGGGTAAGACTTAAAATTTTATTCTTTTTCACTGAATGGCCTACTCCTGTTCCTTTATTCCTCGATGCCTGGTCTCTGCTAGGTGCCTCTCTACTGCAACATGGGAGGAATTCAACTTGCATCTCACCACTCTGCGACATCGTACATTCGTTCTCCAATGTGCAAGGTCACTGAGTGGCCAACGCTCCCAGGTCTCAGGGTCTGTATATTACTGTTGATCCATCACTCGGTTTCTCTATTCTCTGATTGATTCAGTCCCACCGTTTGGTGTTAAAGTGATTTGCTCGCTATACATGGTGGACGGTAAAACCAAAAGGATAAGTAACCAACATATTTTTTAAAAACAGGAATTCTCCATTTAGCTATTGCCTCTCCTAATTGTTAACAGTTGCATCCAGAATCTGATCACCAAGGTAATCGCACTTTATCGAGGTGCGAATAACTGACTGAAACTGCTTAAAGACCCAACTTTGCCTGAAATGAGCACAGCCTTTTAAATTGGTCAGTGCAGGGTAAGAACTTATTGAATTGCCAGAAAAAGTCGGTGCTTAATACATTATAAGCAATGGCTTTGTAATTGATGCCTATGGTAAAGGTGAACGGTTAGTGCCATTTGCCCATTATAGGCGGCTGCCTGTGATAAGCTCGGACGGTGTAAGTGACTGTACTGCCATCAACGGAAACAAAATGAATAAGAAGCTATTACTGAAAAAGTCTGCTCATTGGGTGCTGGGTCAATGAAACCAAGATATTCAACAATGCAAAACTCCAGTTATGCTTTTGTGTTAAAGAAAATGTAAGCCAATACCCATGACAAAATCCAAGGGAACAACAGCCTGTTCTTCTATTGTTTTGTTGATTGTGGACTATTGCAGCACATAAGTTCTGTTTGTAGCACATTTTAATCTTTAAATGATTTTCAAAGTATATGGGAAATGAGGCAGTAATAAATGAGTCCGAGCAAAATCACTGGGAGATCCACTGTTGCTACTTGGGCAGTGTTCTTCAAGTCAAGTGCATGTTTCCTCTCATGTATTAAATGGCATAGTGCCAGAGATATGCCACTGGAGGGCAAGGAATCCATTGGCAAGGGGGTGTTGTTCACAGCCACCGAACATCCAGGGAGGGGAGTCCACACTGTGCTGAGAAAATCTATCATCTGACGCGAACTCCTCCAAAGAGCCTCTCTGATGTTCCTCAAATAAGCAGGAGGGTCCGTAACAGCAGAGAAGGAGACATATCAGAGAAATGAGGCAGATGCTGGGCCTTTCAACAAAACCTCCTACCAGTATCGCAAAGCCCTGTGGAAGAAGGTACGTTCTGCTCAAGCAGGTTCCTAACAATGTTCTACTGGTGCGTAATGTGGGAAAACCCGGATGAAGAGCACAACTTGATTAATAATAATAATTTGGCACAGGTAACAGAACAGATGGGCTCCCTAGCTCACATCACTGGAACATAACTGGCAACCGTCCTCCACATTGCTCTGGGGTGTATCAATTTAGAGATCCCTTGAGTCATGTAAAAGCCTTTCAGGGAAGGTTTTGGGGCCAGGAGTGTCTCCTCCTCCTGTGACTCAGGTGGCCCTTCTCCAGCATCCCTCCCACCCCTATCTGGAGCACCACTTTTTGGCACTTGCTTTGATCACTGGCTCTTCCTAAAGCTCAGTGACCAGTGGTTCTTAAATCTTTAATAGAAAACATCTTCTTATTTACTCTATGATTATTGCAGACTTATCATAGACACTAATATCACAATATTACTGCTTTACCATCACTGTTTCTTTTTCACACATGATGCTTGTGTCTAGCACAGATTTATCACAATATTTCTGACGTTACAAGGGGAAATTCTGGTTTTCTTTTGAAGAGACATTGATCGGGAATTTCCTCGGAGAGGCTCCCACTCTGTTGCTGTAACATCACCATAATTCGGTAACGGGGTTTCCGCTGCACTTCCGATGAGCTTACAGCAGCAGATCAGCTCCCAGGAAATTCCCAGCCATTATCTCGTCAGTACAAGCTATAACCTCAGATTGTAGTGGAACCAACTGGTAATCATATAAAAGTTTCATACCCAGAATTCATATTTTATTTACCCGTAATATTTTTCTATTTTTTGAAGTAAAAAAAGTTTATTCTTTTCACTTATTTCTTTAACATTTTCTTTGCCCCTTCATTTCCTGCGTAGAGTTAATTTTTCAGCTTGCTGGCTGTTCAGGCCCCAGGTGGCATTATTACATCTTCTGGAATGTCTACTCACATGTTGCTATAATTTTATCCCATAAGTGTTGTTTACAATGTATTCACATTGAAATCAGCGGAAATGTAAGTTGGGTGGTTTCTATAACGGGCAGCTGATCCACAATACCAGTTTTACAAGTATAATTATTTTAATTCGTTCATGGGATGTGGGCGTCACTGGCAAGGCCAGCATTTATTGCCCATCCCTAATTGCCCTTGAGAAGGTGGTGGTGAGCTGTCTTCTTGAACCGCTGCAGTCCGTGTGGTGAAGATTCGCCCACGGTGCTGTTAGGTAGGAAGTTCCAGGATTTTGACCCAGCGACAATGAAGGAACGGCGATATATTTCCAAGTTGGGATGGTGTGTGACTTGGAGGGGAACGTGCAGGTGGTGGTGTTCCCATGTGCTTGCTGCCCTTGTCCTTCTAGATGGTAGAGGTCGCGGTTTTGGGAGGTGCTGTCGAAGAACCCTTAGCAAGTTGCTGCAGTGCATCTTGTAGATGGTACTCACTGCAGCCACGGTGTGCCGGTGGTGAAGGGAGTGAAGGGTGGTGGATGGGGTGCCAATCAAGCGGGCTGCTTTGTCCTGGATGGTATCGAGTTTCTTGAGTGTTGTTGGAGCTGCACTCATCCAGGCAAGTGGGGAGTATTCCATCACACTCCTGACTTGTGCCTTGTAGATGGTGGAAAGGCTTTGGGGAGTCAGGAGGTGAGTCACTCGCCGCAGAATACCCAGCCTCTGACTTGCTCTTGTAGCCACAGTATTTATGTGGTTGGTCCAGTTAAGTTTCTGGTCAACTGTGATCCCCAGGATGTTGATGGTGGGGGATTTGGTAATGGTAATGCCATTGAATGTCAAGGGGAGGTGGTTAGACTCTCTCTCGTTGGGGATAGTCATTGCCTGGCATTTGTCTGGCGCGAATGTTACTTGCCACTTATCAGCCCAAGTCTGGATGTTGTCCAGGTCTTGCTGCATGCGGGCTCGGACTGCTTCATTATCTGAGGGGTTGTGAATGGAACTGAACACTGTGCAATCATCAGCGAACATCCCCACTTCTGACCTTATGATGGAGGGAAGGTCATTGATGAAGCAGCTGAAGATGGTTTGGCCTAGGACGCTGCCCTGAGGAACACCTACAGCGATGTCCTGGGGCCGAGGTAATTGGCCTCCAAAAACCACTACCATCTTCCTTTGTGCTAGGTATGACTCCAGCCACTGGAGAGTTTTCCCCCTGATTCCCATTGACTTCAATTTTACTAGGGCTCCTTGTTGCCACACTCGGTCAAATGCTGCCTTGATGTCAAATGCAGTCATTCTCACCTCACCTCTGGAATTCAGCTCTTTTGTCCATGTTTGGACCAGGGCTGTAATGAGGTCTGGAGCCGAGTGGTCCTGGCAGAACCCAAACTGAGCATCGGTGAGCAGGTTATTAGTGAGTAAGTGCCACTTGATAGCACTGTCGACGACACCTTCCATCACTTTGCTGATAATTGAGAGTAGACTGATGGGACGGGAATTGGCTGGATTGGATTTGTCCTGCTTTTTGTGGACAGGACATACCTGGGCAATTTTCCACTTTGATGCGTAGATGCCAGTGTTGCAGCTGTACTGGAACAGCTTGGCTAGAGGCACGGCTAGTTCTGGAGCGGAAGTCTTCAGCACTACAGCCAGGATGTTGTCTGGGCACATAGCCGTTGCTGTATCCAGTGCACTCAGCCGTTTCTTGATATCACGTGGAGTGAATCAAATTGGCTGAAGACTGGCTTCTGTGATGGTGGGGATATCGGGAGGAGGCCGAGATGGATCATCCAATTGGCACTTCTGGCTGAAGATGGTTGCAAACGCTTCAGCTTTGTCTTTTGCACTCACGTGCTGGACTCTGCCATCATTGAAGATGGGGATGTTCACGGAGCCGCCTCCTCCCGTTGTTTAATTGTCCACCACCATGCATGACTGGATGTGGCAGGACTGCAGAGCTTTGATCTGATCCATTGGTTGTGGAATCGCTTAGCTCTGTCTATAGCATGTTGCTTCCGCTGTTTAGCATGCATGTAGTCCTGTGTTGTAGCTTCACCAGGTTGGCCTGGTGCTGCTCCTGGCATGCACTTCTACACTCCTCGTTGAACCAGGGTTGATCCCCTGGCTTGTTAGTAATGGTAGAGTGAGGAATATGCCGGGCCATGAGGTTACAGATTGTGGTGAAATACAATCTTGCTGCTGCTGATGGCCCACAGCGCCTCATGGATGCCCAGTTTTGAACTGCTAGATCTGTTCTAAATCTGTCCCATTTAGCACGGTGATAGTGCCATACAACACGTTGGATGGTGTCCTCAGTACGAAGACGGGACGTCGTCTCTGCAAGGACTGTGCGGTGGTCACTCCTACCAAATTTTCCCCACTGTGCGCATTCACGGCAATATACTAACACAGCACGACCACATTTTTGTCTTCAGGGCCATTCAAAGAAAGACTTGCATTTATATAGTGCCTTTGACGACCTCAGGATATCCCAAAGCACTTTACAGCCAATTGAAGTACTTTTGAAGTATGGTCACTGTTGTCATGTAGGAAACGCAACAGCCAATTTGCACGCTGCAAGGTCCCACAAACAGCAATGTGACAATGACCAAATAAACTGTTTTATTGATGTTGGTTATGGGATAAATATTGGCCAGGACACCGGGGAGAAGGCCCCTGCTGTTCTTCGGAATAGTGCCGTGGGATCTTTCACGTCCACCTGAGAGGGCAGATGGGACCTTGGTTTCATGTCTCATCTCTAAAAGACGTCACCTCTGACAGTGTAACACTCCCTCAGTACTGCACTGGAGTGTCAGCCTAGATTTTGTGTTCAAGTCTCTGGAACGATTTAGGGTTTATCCACCATGGAGGCAACAGCAACAAGAACAGTTCTTTCCAAGCTCCCCGGGCCCACGAAATTCAAACGGGACAAACCAGGGAGTAAGAACTGTAAGCAGAGAACTGTAAGCTTGAGCTTCGTGGGCTCAGGAGCTGACAAATGCCCACAGGCCATAGCTTCGGACATTCCATATTGATATATACCGAGGGTTGGATACATATATTGTAGTGGGCTCCAATGTTTGGAAAACTCATCAATCTTACTACAGCTGACTCCAGATAGATCAGAATGCTATGCACACACATTATGACTGCACTATTTTTAATATTTAAAAAAATCAACTGCCATTCTACTGACTTAATCTACCAACGAGAATTAAATCATGGCCCGAGTATAATTCCATGAATATGTGACGTATGATTATTCAGAATTTGCAATATGGCTGAAGTTAACTAGGAACATAGGAACAGGTGTAGGCCCCTCGGGCCTTCTCCACCATTCAATTAGATCATGGCTGATCTGTACCTCAACTCCATTTACCTGCTTTTGATCCATATCCCTTGATACTGCTCTCAAACAAAAAATCTATCGATCTCAGTCTTGAAAGCTCCAATTGTCCCAGCATCCACAGCCTTTTGGGGGAGAGAATTCCAGATTTCTACTACGCTTTGTGTGAAGAAGTGTTTCCTGATTTCGCTACTGAATGGCTTAGCTCTAATTTTAATATGATGCCTCTTTGTTCTTGATTTCCCCACCAGAGGAAATAGTTTCTCTGTAGCTGTCCTTTCAAATCCTTTTAACATTATAAACACCTTGATCAGATCCCCCTCAATCTTCTATATCCAAGGGAGCACAAACTAAGTTTATACAACCTGCCCTCATAACTTAACGCTCTAAGCCCTGGTATCATTCTGGTGAATCTGCGTTGCACCCCCTCTAAGGCCACCATATCCTTCCTGAGGTGCAGTTCCCAAAACTGAATCCACCTCTGTCTAATAATTAACTTAATCAATGGTTTTACTCCATGCGATGTGAAATCCTTGTTGGAATTTGTGAACAGTTGTAAATACCAACTAACGACTAGACTGCCATTTCTGCAAGGCAGTAAATCAGCATAAAAACTAAACTCCAGACAAAATATCACCCTCAGTATAACTGTGCTATCTCATTTGGAGTTTGTTTTAATTGCCACAAACATTTAATAAATAATTTCTTGTATTTTTTCAGTTTTATTGCTGGAATTTCCTAATCTAGGTGTTACAGAAAGTGGCGTAGTAATGAACAAATTATAGCACTAACTGCTGTGCTGATACCCTTAGGACTTGTATCAGATGTCTGTTGCAGATGTTTAATTTTCTATGAATTGCCTCATGAAACTGTGCAGTGTTAACGCCTGGAATTGAAAATGAATTTATGAGACAGCATCTCAGTAAATGAATTTTCTTCCAGACAGTGGATTTAAAGTGAGCAGCAAGTCTCAGAAAACATGCAGAGGATTAAGATGGCATCAGAGAGATGGGGAGTATTCCAAGACCACTGTGAAATGGCACTAATGATCAGTGAAGTAATCAGCTGGCATGAAGCTATATGAATTCACATTCTGCCTGGATAATATACTAATAATAGACAAAAAAACTGTCAAAAAACTGAAATACTATTTCTATGTATCATTCTACCAATAAATAAATCTATTAGTTATACATGCTGGCTCGATGACATGGTATTTTCCACAAGTCAAAAGAGTTGGGAGAATGTGGTAGGCATCCCATCTGATCTGCAGTAGTCAATACCATATTTAGGGGGTAATTGTTAATCCTGAGCACACTATCACACGCTTTCATGACACATATAGAGGTCCAAGTTTTACTTCACAGGACACCAAGTCTACATATGGAAAGCACCATTTCCACACGAGTACAAGACAAAAGTGTTAGGAGAAAGCCTGAACCATAACAGTCTCCACAGCCTGGTTCCCCTGCCAATGCGCGACTGTTCATTGAAAGCCATCTTGTTCTGCAAGTAGAAGAACAGTATTGGCACACAGAGCACTGAGAAGGTCAAGAGACAGAATAGTTTGTGTGATATAGTGGATGTTTCAAATGAGTTAGTATCACCATGCTAGCTTTCCATCCAAGCAATCACTATCGAATTGGTTTCATGAATTCTTGCTGTTCATATAGATTACCAGCAGCTTAGCATTGGAACTTATTCATCCACTTCAGAATTCATAGAATCATAGAATCTTGCAGCACAGAAAGAGATCATTTGGCCCATTCTGCGCCTGCTCTTTGAAAGAGCTATCCAATTAATCCCATTCCCCCACTCCGCTCTTTCCCCATTGCCCTGCAATTTTTTCCTTTTCAAGTATTTATCCAATTCCATTTTGAAAGTTACTATTGAATCTGCTTCCACCACCAGTGCATTCCAAATCATAACAACTCGCTGCGTAAGAAAAATTCTCCTCATCTCCCCTCTGGTTCTTTTGCCAATTATCTTAAGCCTGTGTCCTTTGGTTACTAGCCTTCCCACCAGTGGAAACAATTTCTCCTTATTTACTCTGTCAAAACCTCTCGTAATTTTGAAATCGCCCCTTAAATGTATCTTTCCTGTACATAACTTTTCCTATTAACATAGACCATTCGTTCCCATGGTGACCCCATGGCATCACTGTCCCGGTTAGCATCCTCATATTGCTCCTCCATCCCTTAGACCATGTCCTCACTCACTGGTTCAGAGTCTGGTCACCACAGTGGCAATCCCACTGCCTCCTGAACTTAATTCCTGTAATGAAATTGCTCAGGAAACAGCTGTATTCTGTTCACATGTTGTTTCAAAGCCTTAAGTGACTACTTAGTGCTTTAAGAGAGGATTACAGGTAGCTAAAAAAACAAAAAACTGCAGATGCTGGAAGTCTGAAAAAGAAACTGAAAATGTTTTTAATTTCTCTCATTATGCCTCCTATTGTCTTATGTTAAAATCACTTCCGCCATTTAATCATCTCCTGTTTTCCACTAAAGCACTTTACGATCTTTCTATTTCTTTTCTCGTGTGTGTGTGTGTGTGTGCGTGTGTGTGTGTGTGTGTGTGTGTTTCCCTCCCCTTTCCTCTTGTTCTGTTCCTGTCTCAATGTTGTTCATTTGTAATATCTTCCAATTCTGAGAAAGGGACCACACCTGAAACAGTAACTTGTCTGTTTTCTCCATAGATGCTGACTGACCTGTTACTGCAGGTAGAATTTTACAAGCATCGAGAGATTATTCTAGCATGTGACCTTGCATTGAGCAAATAGAATAAAGCTATGAGTTCAGGAATATGCTGGATAACTCTGAAACAGCATGAGCTAACCATTTACTGCTACTTTTATGCTTATTACGAGATTACGAATGCAGACTTTTGTTAGTGTGATTACATAGTTCATGTCCAAGTGTATTTTATTTGTAGTTGGAGACACTATAAGATATACATAAATAAGTTAACATACTGTGTGTTTTCAAAATATTTTTGTGCAACACATAAATTAAAATGCACCAAATAATCTTGTTACATAGGAAATAAACTCCAGAAAATTAGGTATGGGCTATTTTGAACACTATATTTTTTGCCCCTGCCTGCTTATTTTGGTCTGTTGGTTTTCGGTGCTGGCTAATTGTTTGAAGGTTCCTTCAGAAGCACTGGTGGGGAAGAAGATCTCACTGGTAAATACCACTCATCTGTTTAAATTGCCGGTTAGCGCTGCGCAGCATTCCGCTCTGAGTGCTAGTTGGGGATCAAATGAATGGGACTAAAAAAATTTGACTCTGTAGGAGAAGAGAATCACAGAGAGAGGAAAGCCTCCAGCAGCAGACTAGCAGAACACATGGGAATCAGCCATTAAAATCAGCCAGTTATAGTGAACATTTGATGATCAGATTCTACCATACTAATATGTGCTGTTGTTCTCCTCCTCCATTTACTAATAACCCGTTGCACTCTGACTTTTAAAAAAAATCATTCTCAGGATGTGAGTGTCGCTAGCGAGATCAGCATTTATTGCCCATCCCTAGTTGCCCTGAGGAGGTTTGCTAGGCCACTTCAGAAAGCAGTTTAGAATCAATCATGTTGGTGTGGGATTGGAGTCACATAGAGGCCAGACTGGGTAGGGATGGCAGGTTTCCTTCCCTAAAGGGCATTAGTGAACCAATTGGGTTTTAATGACAATTTGACAGTTTTTTTTATTTACAGATTTTTCAAACTGACTTCAAATGCTTACTCAATGGTGGGAGTTAAACTCACATTCTCCAAATTATTAGTCACAGCTTCTGGATTACTAGTCCAGTAACATAACCACTACACCACCATCCCCACATGATCTCCTACCTCCAAATGCCCCGCCCAGTCAAACAACATTTTTCCCCAGCTCAAATACTTTTATAACTAATATACAAAATTGTTCAAAGAAACAAAAACGCAATATTTTATTTTAATGCCCCTATTTTTTTCTCCCGGGTTGCTCGTAACCATGTCCAGGAGATTAATCTTCAATTCCTGGTAACTCCAGGTCAATCCTGGAGGGTTAGCAACCCTACATCCATCACAGATAGTCATTCTCATAGGTAGCAAGGCCTTTGCCACCACTGCTAACCTTCAGCTGTGGCAGTACTCAAACATTACGAACGTGAGCAACGTGTCTGTAGAAGTACCTGAATCACAAGGGCTTTAAAATGCAGTAGGGAAACTAGGTGATCACACAAGCACTGTAACACCACATAAACTACATTATATGCACACAGATACCACCAAGAAAGAAAGACTTGCATTTATATTGCACCTTCTGCGACCTCAAGGCATCCCAAAACGGCCAATGGAGTACTTTTGAAGTGCAGTCACTTCAGTGCAGGAAACATGGAAGCCAATTTACGCACAGCAAGGTCCCACAAACACAGGCACAGGCACGAGTGGCTGAATGGCCTCCTTCTGTGTTGTATCTGTGTTGGGCAGGTTGGGGGCGGGTCTGAAATGGTGGCAATTTTCAATGCCCCCCCACCCCCAACTCACCCGTTTTTCACTTTGAAAATTGAGCCCTATAATTCACTCCATAAAATGACAGCATTTGCAATATATGTTGAAGATTGCCATTCTTTAATGTGCACAGTGTATTCCTTACGGTGCTCAACTGCAGACTATAGTAGACGATATGTGTAGTGACGGACTTTAGCGTGGGTCCACGAGGCTGCCAGGGACTGTGTGTGGGTGGTACCAGTTGATGAGCCTCTGCTGCGGTGATGAATGTTTTATTTCTCACATGGTTGTGTAAAATTGTTGAAATCATGCCCATACTTTGTAAAAACCAGCTCAACAGGTTTGCTGGGGATAAATAACTTAACTTACGTATTAGCCCAAATGAAAGGTTTTAAATTTCTAGACTTAATGAGCCAGAGTGCGATTTTCTTTTTTACATCATTGTTATTAACGCCTATAAACACGGGGAAGAAACTGGAAGCATCCAGTTAATAAGAGGGAAGGCCTGCTGGCACTTTCTACTGCTTTTACTTACCATTTACTGCGAATCTATGTCTGTTAAATTTAGCCTGTGGAGAGAAATACTCCATGGGGTCGATTTTCACTATTGGCGGTGAATTGGCCCCTCTGATTTTGAGGCTCTGGCCTCATCTAAATTCACCAGGCCAGCTGCAGGGCTCCAAACAGGCCTCCCGATGCAGATCACCAGATTGGGCACTTGGAATCGCGCTGGAGCTGCTGCCAGAAAGGCAAATTATTGAGTATAGGATGGGGGGGGGGGGGGTCGAGATGGTGGAGAGTGGGGTTCCTGGGGCAGTAATGGCCCAGATTACTTTTGTGGGCCCCTGTGGTTCACTCCTGCTCCTCTGGGGCCCACGAAAATAATTCGAGACTTGCCTTTCGAGGGCCCCTTCTCTCCCATCACCTGTGGAACTGGTCAGAGCCTGTGCCGTGCTCACTCTGACCAGGTCCAATCTAAAATGGCAATCGGCGTCCTATCCAAGTCATTGGACCCCAATTTCCATATTAGATGGGACCTATCGTCTGAATCAGGCGAGCGCTATGGATACCTGGCGGGAGGCTCCTTTTCAAAATGGCGCCGGCCGCATCGCTGGTGTTACTAGTGTAAGTCTACCGAACCCCATTTTGATCCGTTGCCTCCCCATTAACACCAGGCGAAGGCAATGAGAATCGACCCCAACATCACAAATACTTCATTTATTGAAGGCACTCAAAATCAACCTCTATGGCCCCGATATTTACAGGGAGGTGGGGAGGGAGCGGAGGGGGGGATAGGTTTAGCAGCCTGGAAACCCAGAAATGCGGGTAACCCGGAGGTCCTGCCGAATTTAACGGCAGGACCTCATTTAAATTTTTTACGACCCCCAACCCACCTCCATTAAAACTGGAAGCGGTGCGTTGGAGGTGGGTTGGGGTTGGGTTTCAGATTTTTAAATTTTTAATCCCCCCCCCCCGCCCATCTCCCGTCCATCCTGGGGGGTTGGTATTGAACAGATGATTTTAAAATCTACACAGTTTGCTTATGCGCTTCTGTCAAATATGCTCATTGTGCTTAAGAGCTGGAATTCGATCTCCTGGACACTGCTACAAGCATCCCAAGAGAAAAATAACAACGGCATTAAAAAAATGCGTGTTTTTAAATTTTCTTTGAACGCTTTTATTTAATTATTAGTTGTAAAAATATTGGAGATGAGAAAATGGCCATTTGACTGGGCAGGGCGGTTGGAGGTGGGAGGTCATGTGATGAAACCTCAAGGAATACGTCCAACCGGAGTTAGCGGTCCTAAATATAGACTAGGTTTGTTCATCGTGCCTTTTTTTTCTAGCTTGTATAGATTAACTAGCATCACTTATCTAGTGCAAGTAACATTTTGCTTTTTAAAAATTGTTTATGGAAGTTTTCACAATACTTGAACGGTATGACATTGGTTACAATAAACAAATGTACAAGTAATGACAAACTGTAACTTCAGACTCAAAAACCTGAAAGGGTTTGAACTTTAACTGTATTAAACAGTTAAATACAAACAACTGTTTGGTACATTTTCATACCTTGTTGCTTGTTAACTCAGTTGTAGAGCTGTAGAACCCATGACTTTTTAGCCAGACACTCCAAATGCAAGGAAGCCTGACACTTCCTACCTCTGTTAGGGTCATAACATTATCAGATGCAGCTCCTCGTTCTGTGCAGGTTTGTGGATTTGTGGTATTCTTCTGTTTGGTCCCAATGTGTAATGTCATTCTAATACTTGTAACAGTTCATCCTTAATTACATCACTGCAAAGAAGCTATTTATTTATTGCATTTTATGTTCCACTGTTTACCTTTGTTGTACTTTTGATTTAATGCTAAGTATAAATAAACGGAACTGGTTTTTACCAACCTCCTCTTCAATAGGGGTTTTCAAGTTTTTCTGTGCGGGGTACTGCCTGTGAATATTAACACTCCCAGTGAGCCTGCTTTCTGATTTCTGAGAGACGTTGCCAGCTGCCCAAAGGAAACATTGCTTTTGTTGCAGAAAATGTTTATCAGTGCACTGTAACACAAATAACATCTTAATAAATCAATATATACACAGAAATTCAGAATTCTGATGACAGGCGGTTAAGATCTGATAACCATAAGGCCTGAGGACCTCAGTTTGAAAACGTATGCTCAATAAGGACGGTTTTTTTGCTCCTGTGCTTTCATTTACTTCTTTGGTCCTGATATTTACGGGCAAGCAAGGAGAGAGCGGGAGCGCCTGTCACCGGCCGGGAATCCTGGAAATATTGGGAAAGCAGAGGCCCTGCCGAATTTAATGGCAGGACCGCATTAGAATTTTTTTACTCCATTTCCCACCGGGCAACTGGCCAGATTGAAAGGCTGGCTGGCTGTCCGGAGAGAAAGCCTGCGGTACAAGGCAGCAGCCAGGGACCAGAGAGAAGGGAGGGAGGGATGGATCGGGAGGGGAGAGATCGGATTGCGAGGGGAGAGATCGGATCACGGGGAGAGAGATAAGATCCCAGGGGGCGAGATCAGATTGTGAGAGGAGAGATCAGATTGCGAGGGGAGAGATCAGATCGCAGGGAGGGAAATCGGATCGGATCGGATTGGGGGGGGGGAGAGATCGGATCGGGAGGGGAGAGATCGGATCGCAGGGGGAGAGATCGGATCGGGAGGGGAAAGATTGGCTCGTGGGGACAGAGATTGAATTGGGGGGGAGAGATCGGATCGCGGGGGGAGAGATCGGATTGCGGCAGGAGAGATCAGATCGCGAGGGGAGAGATCAGATCATGGGGAGAGAGATCAAATCCCGGGGGGAGAGATCAGATCGGGGGGGGGGGGGAAGAGATCAAATCGCGAGGGGAGAGATCAGATCGTGAGGGGAGAGATCAGATCGGGGGGCAGAGATCGGATCGGCGGGGGGGAGATCGGCTCGCGTGGGGAGAGATTGGATCGTCGGGAGAGAGATTGGATCGGGGGGGAGAGATCGGATTGGGGGGAGAGATCAGATCTCGGGGGGAGAGCTCGGATTGTGGGGGGTCAGATCGTGGAAGAGGAGAGATCGGATGTAATCGGGGGGGGAGAGGTCAGATCGTGGGGGGAGAGATCGGATCATGGGGGGAGAGATCGGATCGTGGTGGGGGGGGTGGTCAGCAGATCACGGCAGGTTTGCTTGAGGGGCCAAGAGAAGCTCTCCAGCTCCTACTGGCCCACAAGCTGTGCTGGAAAAGTATTTATTTGCAGGATCCGGCAGCTCCCGCCTCCCTTTAGCTGCCAGGTTTCCCGTGCCCTGGGAAACCCGTGCCGGGGCATTAGTTCCAAATCACTGACAAAATCAAAGGAACGGAGCCTCATTTAAATATTATAATCGTGGACCCGCCTCTCCAGAGCGGGTTACTTGGCCGACCCCAAACCCACCGTAGATAAACAGGAAGTAGGCGGGTTCACGGTGGATTGGGGTCGGGTTTCCCATTTTTAACAATTTAAACTCACTTACCAGAGAAGCCAAGGGAAGCTAACCGGGCCCTCACCCTTCCTTGCTGTCTGTCTATATGTGTGGCATTTTCTCATTCATTACCCTCCCGGTATCAGGGAAGTTAGGGTGAAAGTGGGATCTGACAGTGGGAAGTGAAGATTCCTCAGGAGTCAGTCCATACAAACATACGAACATACGAATTAAGAGCAGGAGTAGGCCATTTGATAAGATCATGGCTGATCTGATTGCGACCTCAACCCTACTTTCCCATCTACCTACTATAACCTTTGACTCCCTTGTTAATCAGGAATCTATCTAACTCAGCCTTAAAAATATTCAATGACCCTGCCTCCACCACCCTCTGGGGAAGCGAGTTCCACAAACTCACGAGCCTCTAAAAGAAAAAAATTCTCCTCATATCCTCTGGGAGATCCCTTATTTTTAAACTGCAACCCCTAGTTCTAGTCACTCCCACAAGGGAAACATCCTCTCAGCATCTACCCCTTCAAGTCCCCTCAGGATTTTATATGTTTCAATAAGATCACCTCTCATTCTTCGCAACTCCAGTGTATACAGGCCCAACTTGTCCAACCTTTCCTCATAAGATAACCCCTCATCCCAGGAATCAGTCGAGTGAACCTTCTCTGAACCGCCTCTAAAGCAATTATGTCCTTTCTTAAATAAGGAGACCAAAACTGCACATAATATTCTAGATGTGGTCTCACCAATGTCCTGTACCACTGTAGCAAAACATCTCTACTTTTATATTCTGTTTCCCTTGCAATAAATGACAACATTCCATTTGCCTTCCTAATCACTAATTGTACCTGTATACTAACTTTTTGCGATTCATGTACTAGGACACCCAGATCCCTCTGTACTTCAGAGTTCTGCAATCTCTCTCCATTTAAATATACTGCTTTTCGAATCCTCCTGCCAAAGTGGACAAGTTCACATTTTCCCACATTATACTCCATCTGCCAAATTTTTGCCCACTCACTTAACCTATCTATATCCCTTTGCAGACTCCTTATGTCCTCTTCACAACTTACTTTCCTACCTACCTTTGTGTCATCAGCAAATTTAGCAACCATACATTCGGTCCCTTCATCCAAGTTATTGATATAGATTGTAAATAGTTGAGGGCCCAGCACCACTCCCTGTGGCACTCCACTTTGCCAACCTGAAAATGACCCATTTGTGCCTATTCTGTGTCCTGTTAGCTAACCAATCCTTTATCCATGCTAATATGTTACACGATTAGTCAAACACAATTTCCCTTTCGCAAAGCCGTGTTGACTCTGCCTGATTGCACTGAGATTTTCTAAGTGCCCTGCTATAACTTCCTTAATAATAGATTCTAGCATTTTCCCTATGACAGATGTTAAACTAACTGGCCTGTAGTTTCCTGCTTTCTGTCTCCCTCCTTTCTTGAATAGAGGAGTTATATTCGCTATTTTCCAATCTGATGGGACCCTTCCAGAATTTAGGGAATTTTGGAAAATTCAATTTATCCGCCATTTCCTTGTTCTCCATTATTAATTCCCCAGACTCACTCTCTAGAGGACCAATGCTCACTTTACTTATTCTTTTCCTTTTTAAATACCTGTAGAAACTCTTACTATCTGTTTTTATATTTCTAGCTAGCTTTCTCTCGTACTCTAATTTCTCCCTCCTTATTATTCTTTTAGTCATTCTTTGCTGTTTTTTATATTCTGTCCAATCTTCTGACCTGCCACTAAGCTTCACGGAATTGTATGCTTTTTCTTTCAATTTGATACTATCTTCAACTTCCTTAGTTAGCCACGGATGGTACGTCCTTCCCCTAGAGTCTTTCTTTCTCACTGGAATCCCTGGAGTCCCTGGCTCCTGAGCCTGCATTTCTGAACATCACACTCCATGGAGGCACTGAGGACCATCTTGGAGGACCTGAGACAGATGACAGGGGTCACGGCAGAGTCCGATGCCATCCTCAGTGCCAATATCCAAGAAGGATTTAACACAATGCAGGACTACCTAGAGCAGGTGGTGAGACCACGAACATCTGCATCTGTCCCCCTGTCAGAGAGGCCTCCAGACCAGTTTGAGCATCCAAAGTGGATTCTTTGACCAGTGCCTTGAGGGGCTATTAAAAGGAGTAGAGAGAGGTAGAGAGGCCATTTCATTTTCAGGATTACAGGAAGCTTGCTTTGATCTTTTTAATTGAGAGCATAGTGTGAATTTATGCTTAGCACACATGAGCACTAGGGTTTACAATCGTTCAGCACATTCTGAAATGACTAGTCTGTGACTGAGAGACTGACTGATAACGTGTGCCATTTCACTCTGCGCAAAGGAGTTTCCTGTACGGGCTGCTCCTGCACACTCTCCAATTCATCGCCCTCGTCTCTCATCCAGTCACGCCCTGGCGTACCATCTTGCTGTCCAGCGGAGGCGGGGGTCCCCAATAGAGGGCTCTCTACGCAGGAGTCCTGCCCTCTGCCATTGGGGATCTGGGGTGGAGAGTGTTGCATGGAGCAGTCCCTACAAACAGCCTTTTAAGCCATTTCATGGACTCCCAGGCCACCTGTAATTTCTGCGGCCTGGATGAGTCCATATTTCACGTCTACATTGAGTATAAGAAGTTGCCGCCCCTGTTTTATTATTTAAGGGGGCTGCTCCTCAAGTTCTGGCTGCACTTCAGTCCCACGCTCCTGATCTTTGGTCACCCGGTGAGGAGGGGGTTGGGCAAGTAGGAGGACGTCCGAGTGGGTCTGCTCCTGGGCCTGACCAAAGTGGCCATCTACAGGTCCAGGCGAGACATGGCCCGTAAGGCCGGTCATTCCGGCTGTCTGCCTCTCTTCTGCGGCATTCTCCACATCCAGGTGGCCCTGGAGAAGGAGCACGCAGTGTCTGCCGGTACGCTTGAGGCACCCCAGGGACTGAGAGCAGTCAATGAGGACGGTGGCATTTTGGTTTAATTTGTATGGTTTGGTGCGTAAAAAGAAAGAAAAACAATTTTTTTGGCAACACTTTAATAGATTTTTGGGGTTCTTGACAGTGGGGCAACCCAGTGTTTTTTCCACGCGTTTTACTCAAAGATACCGACTGAAAACATCTGTCCAACCATCTATCTACTCTACTTCACAACACACAGTAACTACGCCTGATTACAGGAGTCACTGAGTCACCAGTGCCCTTACAGTCCATTAAAAAAAAATCCATCCAGGGTACTGGAATCAGTGCGGCAATGTGAAAGCACCTCAGAAAATGGAGAAGGGATAATTCTGTGAGCCTCACCCGTCAACAGCACCAATTGGAAATTCTGGCATGCACTGCCACGATTTTCTGATCAGAAAATGAATGAAACTGTACTGAAGTGTCAGCCTGGATTATGTGCTCAAGTCTGTGGAGTGGGACTTGAACCCATGACCTTCTGACTCGGAGGCAAGATTGAGCCAAAGCACCGTATAATTAAAACACACAAAACATACTCCCCTGATGGATCAGTGACTTTATCCAGTGAGGAGCTGAGCCATACAGATCAGGAAGGCTGGCCAACCTGCCACCATGCAGTCAGCCCACCAACCTCCTGGCAGTACATTCCCAAAATTTCCAACTTGCGCTGCTGGTGGGCAAGGCTCCTCAGCAACAATGCAGACATGCAAAATTACCCCCAGCGTGTCGTCACCAAGCAGTCTCGTAGAGATTGTTCCAGCTGGCAAAAATCTACACTCGGCATCTATATAGGTTGACATTATGGGAAGGAGATAAGTAAGTAGGCACCAAAAACCCTGGGGGTAAGTACAGCAGAGTGGGAAACCCCCTCCGATGCTGACCACCGCTGAACCCGTCCTAAACACGGCATAGCAAGGTCCCACAAACAGCAATGAGATACATGACCAGATAACCTGTGTTTTCTTTCAGTGATGTTGACTGAGGGTTAAATATTGGCCAGGATACCGGAAGAACTTCTTCAAATAGTGTCATGGAATCTTTTACATCCACTTGAGAGGGCAGACTTGGCCTCAGTTTAACCTCTCATCCGAAAGACGGCACCTCCAACAGCGCAGCACTCCTTCGGTACTGTAGTGAAGTGTCAGCCTGGATTATGTACTCAAATCTGTGGAGTCGGACTTGAACCCATGACCTACTGACTCGGAGGCAAGATTGAGCCATAGCACCGTATAATTAAAACACACAAAACATACTCCCCTGATGGATCAGTGATTTTATCCAGTGAGTAGCTGAGCCATACAGATCAGGAAGGCTGGCCAACCTGCCATCATGCAGTCAGCCCATCAACCTCCTGGCAGCCAGCCACCACCAGCAGCCAGCCAAGACACCATTTTTCCAGCACCAGGGGGAGAGTATCAGGCTAGAGGAGGTTACAGAGATAGGGAGGGGTAAGGCCATGAAAGGATTTAAACACAACGAGAATTTTAAATTTGAGGTGTTGGGGGACCGATAGCCAATGTAGGTCAGTGAGGAGAGGGTCATAAACAGAGGACTTTCCACCTTACTCCAGATGCCTTGTATCGGACATATCAAAAATTGTGACAGTCAGTACACTCGGTACCTCAATGTTACAATAAAATGTTACAATAAAAAGTTACAGTATTTAATTCACAAATTGTCAGCTCACAGGTGCAAATGGATCAACAACCTCACCAAACACTAAAGCACCCCTGGGGAAGAGTGATCATAATATGATAGAATTTCACATTGAGTTTGAAAGTAACGTATTTAAGTCATAAACCAGAGCCTTAAACTTAATTAATGCCAATTACATAGGTACGAAGGGCGAGTTGTCAAAGGTAGATTGGGAAATTAAATTAAAGGATTTGACAGTTGAAAAGCAATGGCAAACATTTAAAGAAATATTTCAATATTATCAAATAGTATACATTCCATTGAGAAATAAAAACTCCACGGGAAAAGAGATCCACCCGTGGCTAACTAAAGAAGTTAAGGACAGTATTAGATTGAAAGAAGAAGCCTATAATGTTGCCAAGAAGAGTAATAAGCCTGGGAATTGGGAGAGTTTTAGAAACCAACAAAGGACGACCAAAAAATTGATTAAAAGGGAGAAAATAGAATATTAAAATAAACTAGCAAGAAATATAAAAACGGATTGTAAGAGCTTCTACAAGTATGTAAAAAGGAAGAGAGTAGCAAAAGTAAACATTGGTCCCTTAGAGGCTGAGACAGGAGAAATTATAATGGGGAATCAGGAAATGGAAGATGCGTTAAACAAATATTTTGTATCTGTCTTCACAATAGAAGACACAAAAAGCATACCAAAAATAGTGGGGAACCAAGGGGTAAATGAGAATGAGGAACTTAAAACAATTAATATCACTAGAGAAAAACTACTGGGCAAATTAATGGGACTAAAAGCTGACAAATCCCCTGGACCTGATGGCCAAATCCTAGGATTCTAAAAGAGGTGACTGCAGAGATAGTGAATGCATTGGTTATGATCTTCCAAAATTCTCTACATTGTGGAACGGTCCCAGTGGATTGGAAGGTAGCAAATGTTACCCCGCTATTCAAGAAGGGAGGGAGAGAGAAAACAGGGAACTACAGGCCAGTTAGCCTGACGTTGGTTGTCGGGAAAATGCTGGAATCCATTATTAAGGAAGTGGGAACAGAGGATGTAACTAGCAGGGTAGATAAAGGGGAACCGCAGGATGTGGTATATTTGGATTTTCAAAAGGCATCCAATAAGGTGCCACACAAAAGGTTTTTACACAAGGTAAGGGATCATGGGGTTGGGGGTAATATATTAGCATGGATAGAGGGTTGGTTAACGGACAGAAAACAGAGAGTAGGGATAAACAGGTCATTCTCAGGTTGGCAGGCTGTAATTAGTGGGGTGCCGCAAGGATCGGTGCTTGGGCCTCAGCTATTTAGAATCTATATTAATGACTTAGATGAAGAGACCGAGTATAATGTATCCAAGTTTGCTGAGGATACAAAGCTAGGTGGGAAAGTAAGCTGTGAGGTGAACACAAAGAGTCTGCAAAGGGACATAGACAGATTAAGTGAGTGGGCAAGAAGGTGGCAGATGGAGTATAATGTGGGGATCTGTGAGGTTATTCACTTTGGTAAGAAGAATAGAAAGACAGAATATTTTTTAAATGGTGAGAAGCTATTAAATGTTGGTGTTCAGAAAAACTTGGGTGTCCTTGTACAAGAAACACAAAAAGTTAGTATGCAGGTACAGCAGGCAATTAGGAAAGCAAATGGCATGTTGGCCTTTATTGCAAGGGGGTTGGAGTACAAGAGTAAGGAAGTCTTACTACAGTTGTACAGGGCTTTAGTGAGACCTCACCTGGAGTACTGTGCACAGTTTTGGTCTCCTTATCTAAGGAAGGATATGCTTGCCTTGGAGGTGGTGCAATGAAGGTTCACTAGATTAATTCCTGGAATGAGAGGGTTGTCCTATGAAGAGATGTTGAGTAGAATGGACTAGTACTCGCTGGAGTTCAGAAGAATGATCTCATTGAAACATGTAAGATTCTGAGGGGGCTTGACAGGGTAGACGCTGAGAAATTATTTCCCCTGGCTAGAGAGTGTAGAATTAGAGGGCATAGTCGCAGGATAAGTGGCGCGACCATTTAAGACTGAGATGAGGAGGAATTTCTTCACGCAGAGGGTTGTGAATCTTTGGAATTCTCTACCCCAGAGGGCTGTAGGTGCTCAGTCATTGAATATATTCAAGACTGAGATGGATAGATTTTTGGACTCTAGGGGAATCAAAGGATCGGGTGGGAAAGTGGAGTAGAGGTCGAAGATTAGAGATGATCTGATTGAATGATGGAGCAGGCTTGAGGGGCCGTATGCCTACTCCTGCTCCTAGTTCTTATGTTCTTTATGTTCTTAAAGCAACACTGACAAATCCAGCAGAAGTTGACCTTTTTGTTAGTGATTCTCCCTCTGTGGCTTCAATGGGTAAAGGCCCTGATCCTTGGTCTGTACTGATTCTCTGATAGTTTACTGGGTAAAGACCCTGATCCCTGGTCTGTACTGATTCTCCGATAGTTTACTGGGTAAAGGTCCTGATCCCTGGTTTGTGCTGGTTTGATGGTTTACTGGGTACAAGCAGTTGTAATTACAGTCAGAGGGTGAGTTAAACAGAGATTTGCAAACAGCTGCTTGAACTGCCCTTAAATTGTCATAGGAACATAGGAACAGGAGTAGGCCATTCAGCCCCTCATGCCTGCTCCGCCATTTGATAAGATCATGGCTGATCTGTGATCTAACTCCATATACCTGCCTTTGGCCCATATCCCTTAATACCTTTGGTTGCCAAAAAGCTATCTATCTCAGATTTAAATTTAGCAATTGAGCTAGTATCAGTTGCCGTTTGCGGAAGAGAGTTCCAAACTTCTACAACCCTTTGTGTGTAGAAATGTTTTCTAATCTCGCTCCTGAAAGGTCTGGATCTAATTTTTAGACTGTGCCCCCTACTCCTAAAATCCCCAACCAGCGGAAATAGTTTCTCTCTATCCACCCTATCTGTTCCCCTTAATATCTTATAAACTTCGATCAGATCACCCCTTAACCTTCGAAACTCTAGAGAATACAACCCTAATTTGTGTAATCTCTCCTTGTAACTTAACCCTTGAAGTCCGAGTATCATTCTGGTAAACCTATGCTGCACTCCCTCCAAGGCCAATATGTCCTTCCGAAGGTGCGGTGCCCAGAACTGCTCACAGTACTCCAGGTGCGGTCTAACCAGGGTTTTGTATAGCTGCAGCATAACTTCTGCCCCCTTGTACTCTAGATATAAAGGCCAACATTCCATTTGCCTTCTTGATTATTTTCTGCACCTGTTCATGACACTTCAATGATCTATGTACCTGAACCCCGAAGTCCCTTTGGACATCCACTGTTTTTAACTTTTTACCATTTAGAAAGTACCCTGTTCTATCCTTTTTTGATCCAAAGTGGATGACCTCACATTTGTCTACATTGAATTCCATTTGCCACAGTTTTGCCCATTCACCTAATCTATCAATATCGCTTTGTAATTTTATGTTTTCATCTACACTGCTTACAATGCCACCAATCTTTGTGTCATCGGCAAACTCAGATATGAGACTTTCTATGCCTTCATCTAAGTCATTTAATACTGTTTAAGCGGTACCTTTGTAATTGATGGCTACGGAAATGACAAATGGTTCGCACCATTTGCCCAATATAGGCAACTGTCCAGGATAAGCAGTGGTCGGGACTGTACCACTAAAAACAGATCACCTGGTCATCTATGTCATTGCTTTTTGTCAGACCTAGTGTGCAAATAGAGCTGTATTTCCCTACATTACAACAATGTCTACACTTTAAAAGTACTTCATTGTCTGTGAAGCACTTTTGGAAATATTGAGGAGGTGAAATGCGCTATATAAATGCAAGTTCTTTCTTGGAGGATTTTCCAGGGTCAGCCCCATTTGCATTGTGGAAACAATCATCTTAGAGAAAGGGTCCCATATAATAAGCATCAATATTCATGAAAAATATAAAAATGTGGTAGATACTTTGAAATATTTATTTACTTTGTTTCTCTTCCTGGCCAGTCTGTATTTTCCAACTGGTGTCATCAAGGATACACATGACGTCAACACAAAGCATTGTGACTATTGCAGCTTACTCGAGCACCTGTTATTGTTCTCGGTTTAAATTAGATCAGCTGATGAAACATTTTAAAACAGGGGGAAAAGGTGGAAAATTCACCTGAAATGGTATCTCCTGATAGAGGAGAGAGACAACTACTGTTTTGCTGTTTCCATGCTATATCATTTCAAAAAATCTGAAACTGTTGCTATGGCCCTCATTGCTTGTAATTACAGAGATGTTGTAATGTTTCACAAAATATCTGTATTTTTTTACTTTGGATAGACAGGGTAATTGTGATTTAAAAATTAGTTTCGGCTAGCCGTAGCTTTTGCCTCGGTATCAGGAGAGTGGCTAATACACAAAACTAATCAGATTCATTCATATTTTCAGCAAGAATTGGCTATTCTTTTCTTTACTTAAACTAATTAGGTAAATGTTTGTTGGGTTGGTGGGCAGTCTGTCTTAATGTATTAATGAATGTGATTATGCAGACTAATTATACAGACAAAGTAGACTAATTCATTGTTATTAATGGATGGTCCATCAAGCATATGCTTGGGAGGAAAATCATTAATATCTCAATATTAACATCTATGGCATGAACGACTTCTTTTGGCATAAAGATACTGCCCTAGCTACTCAAGTTCACTTTACCTATGAATTTGAATTCCATGAGAACAACATAGCAATCATATTGTCCATGTATGTCATTGCATTGGGGAAATTTGTTTGGCAGCTTATTGAATTGTGTAAGAAATATTTTCGAAGTAAGATATTTTAATCCCTTAGGGACTGACTATCTTTAATTTTTTAAGTATTGCAAATAGGAACACAGGAAATGCTAGACAGAAAAAGAACAAGGCCCATCTAGTTCGCCTTCGACCATCCTGATAGTCGCTTGATACAACAATAATGGAGTCGTTAACCAATTATAGCAAACAATCCCTATCAATTAGTCTACAACGGACCCAGAAATGAGGCAAGGAAAACCTCCAGTGGTGGAGAGCTTTGGGAACCATAATCTAAAGTCACCTGTTCCTCCAAAGCATGTTACATTTACCATATGTCATGTCTCAAATTACTCAAATACAGTTTCCTAAAATATTATTTTCTGAAATAAAGCATTTGGACAGTTACATGGGGAAGATGGGTATCGAGGGATATGGGCCAAGTGCAGGCAATTGGGACTAGCTTAGTGGTATAAACTGGGCGACATGGACATGTTGGGCCGAAGGGCCTGTTTCCATGTTGTAACTTCTATGATTCTATGATTCTATGAAAGAAATCTATCAAATTTGCATTTGAATGAATCAACACTATCTGCTTCCACCATCTCCCCAGAGAACCTGTTCTATAGATTTACCACTTGCTCACTGAAATAATATTTCCACAGATTAGTTTTGAATTTATCCCCCTTCAAGCACAGGTCATGTCCTTTGGTTCTACTGTTCTGGCCAAGATGAAACAGTTTTTCATGGTCCATATTATCTAGTCCCTTTAAAATCCTAGAAACAGCAATCATATCACCTCTCCATCTTCTCTTTTCCAAAAGAGCTTGATAGGGGTATGGCAGTGAATGTGGTGTACTTGGATTGCAGGCATTTGGTACAGTTCCTCTGGAATGGCTGGTACTGAAAATAAAGAAAGTGGAAATCAGTGGAAATATTTTACAACGGATACATAATTGGTTGACCGATAGAACCCAGAGGGTGGTGGTACAGGGATTCCCTTTCCAGATCAAATGAGTTATCTGTTTCCTAGATAAAAACTGAGGCAAAAAACTTATTTGGCACTTTTGCAGCCTGTGTAGCATCAGTTGTCCTGCCCTCGCCCAATCCCACTCCATGCCTCGTTTTCTTTTTTCTTAATATAACCTAAAAAAACTTATTATTAATATTTTTTCATTTGTCTTGCCAAATTCAATTGACATTTTTCTTTACCACTCTAATGCCTTTTTTACACTCCTGGCATGCCTTTTAGTATTGAAACCATCTTAATTTTGTGCCATTCTTCTTCATGGCCTTAAATACCTTTTTTTCTTCTTCTTTCTGAGTTGCTTGGTAGTCTTTAAACCTGATACCTTTGCTTAGCATAGGTACACATTGGTCTATTGCACTCAAAATTACCTCCTTGAACGAACTCCATTGTTCCTCCACTGCCCTAGCCTTATTCAACCTTCCAGGCCCACTCTGACAAGACTTCTCAAGCACATAAAGTTGGTCCTTTTAAAATTTGGCAATTTTGTTTGGGTTTTTATAATCTCACCAGTCCTTGTAATGTCAAATGTGATCATATTATGATCGTTGGCACTTAAAGCCTCGCCCAGCTTTGTGTTGGAGATTTGATCATCCCTATTACTCATAATCAAATCCAAGATGCTTTCCTGGGTGCAGACCACCCAGCCGGCAGTGTACTGATGGGGGAACCCCATTCAGAGCACCAAACCATTCGGTCTCCCATCCCTGGAAGCACTGGCGCATCCCGGGGATGGGGAAGGGAGTAGGTGGGTGCTTGGAAGGGGGATCTCCCCATCGGTACACTGCAGGCAGGGTGGTCTACACCACTGGTGTTGACTTGCCTTTTCCTTCCACCGGACACCTGGGCAACTGGAGCCTACTCTGCTTTGTCAGGTTTTCATGCATCTCCTCTCCAACTTAGCTAACTTGCTTTAATTATTCATCCATCCTCTGGGCCTCGTATATGTCTTTTATTTCTAATTTCTCTCATCATGCCTCTTTTTACCTCATGCTATTTTCACTTCTGTCAGTTAACCGTCTCCTGTTCTCTAGTGAACCACTTTACAGCTCATTCTTTCTCTTTCCTTGTGTGTATACATTCTTTTTCCGCTTTCCCTCTCTCTGTTCCTTCTTATAAGCTGCTCACCTGTAATATCTTCTGATTCTGATGAAGGGTATTATATTTTCCTTTCATTACAGATGCTGCCTGATTTGCTGATTGTTTCCAACATTTTCTGTGGTTTTTTTTTCCAGATTTCCAGCATCTGCAGTATTTTGTTTTTTTTTACTAGAATTTTAACAGGTTCAAAGATGGTGTCGAAATCTGTGGTTAAGATCTGCATGCAACAGATAGCACAAGGTGTACCTGCATGGCACACTGTGGGCGACCTCCTTCCCAATACCAATACAACCAAGTCCAACCTCAGAGATCCATTTGCATTCAGAGCCTACAACTGGCCTGAAAGAAATATTATGGATGTGTGTGTGAGAGTGTGTCGGGGGCTCATTCCATCTGCTTGTGCCTCAGAATGGAATTTGATTAATCTTCCAGAGTCAACTTGAATATAAATGTAATACAGCAGCGTATAGAAGCTTGAAATGCTCCAACAACACAAGCAAGGTATCATTCCCCAGCTGTCCTTCTGTGGAGGACACGTGCACTCAGAGATTTTTACAGGTCCTACCATTCTCTGACAGTGGTCACCTGATAACCGCAGAATTGGTTGAAAATATTTGTGTAGAAGGTAGACAATAGGGACCAGTTGAATGTGATATCTTTGCAACAAATGGACTTGATAACACCATGCACTTTGGATTTTTTTACACCTATGTTATGATGTCTGATCCTCCTCTTGTACAAATATTGCATCCAATGGACACCCGCCCCACCCCCATCCCTCTGGCCCCGAGTCTGTTTTCTGTTTGCGCAATGGGTAAAACAGAAATAAATGTGGTTTTTTTTTTTGATCTAGCCTAGGTTTTAAATTTTGAATTCAAAAGAGGCAGATTAAGTTGATGTACCATGCAGTAACATCATGATATCATAGAAGGTGAAATGTATGTTCAAAGCAGAAAAATAAATTATTGGTTCTGTCCTTGTTGTCATGGCTGTGGATGCAGAAACTGTTTTAATTGGTTAGTTTTGGTCTCCCATGTGGTGGTGCCAGTGTGGTTGCTAGGAGAATGCTTGTTGTTTAGTACAGGATTGCGCCTGGTACCAAGGTGAAGGGAAGCCAGCTGTTGGAGCGTGAAAATTCAGCGTGTTTGCTGTGACTATATATGGAACAGAAATAATTGCTTAAGATTGTATCTGACGGGATGTTAATTCATCAGGTGAACAATGCAATCTCTGGTCTAAATGAAATATATACAGAAATATAAACGCATAACATTATCAAGGATTTCAGGCAACATCCTCTAATTAAGCTGGATTAAGCTGGATTGGCCTTTTTCGGCTGGCACAGACGTGATGGGTCGAATGGCCCCCTTCTGTGCCGTAACTCTCTATGATTCTATGATTCTAAACCTGATTTTGTGTGAAGATGGAGTCAATAAAATAGAATAAAACTTACATTTCATTACAAAACGCACAATATAATGAGTTACTCTTTGAAGTGCAGTGGCTGTAGTAATGTAAACAAATACCATTCAGCAGCAACATCCCAAAAACTGCCATGAGATGACTGACCAGTACATCTGTTTTTGATGATATTCGTTGAGATAGAAATGTTGTCCAGGACATTTGTTCGAACATCCACCTCCTCTTCAAAGATTGCCATGGGATCTTAGAAATCCACTTGAACCACCGAAACAGACTCCCTTGATCTTAGTTTAATGTCTCATGTGAAGGATGGAACCTCTGACCCTGCAGTACTCCCTCAGTATTGCACTGAAATGTGAACCTGGATTGTGTGCTCAGGTCCAGATTTGGGGTTCAAACTCATTTCTGCCTCAGAGATGAGTGTTAACAACTGAGCCAAGTTAACACACAGTTTGCAAACAACTATCTGTGCAAACAAGTTCTTGCAAGATTCTGATGTAAGAGATGTTGCTATGTTTCCAAACGTTATACTTTGCTATAGGATATTTTTAAGTTCTCTTTCTCTCTGTGTGTATTTGTATGTATCTTTATCTCTCTCTCTCTCTCTGTTTCAGTGTGTTTCTCTGCCATGAACTACAATGTGAACACATAATCCAGGTTGACACTCCAGTGCAGTATTGAGGGAGCGCTACACTGTCAGAGGTATCGTCTTTCGAATGAGATGTTAAACCGAGGCCCCGTCTGCCCTCTCAAGTGAACGTAAAAGACCCCATGGCACTATTTCGAAGACGAGCAGGAGAGTTCTTCCCGGTGTCCTGGCCAATGTTTATCCCTCAACCAACATCACTAAAAAACAGAAGACATGGTCATTATCACATTGCTATTTGTGGGATCTTGCTGTGCACAAATTGGTTGCCGCGTTTCCTACATTACAACAGTGGCTACACTTCAAAAGTACCTCATTGGTGGCAAAGCGCTTTGGGACATCTTGAGGTCGTGAAAGATACTACATAAATGCAAGTCTTTCTTTCTTTCTGAGAGATTAATTGAGCAGCAGCATCTGCCATTTATCCCCATACTGGGCAGATAAAGTTTCAAATGGTATTCCTGCCTCTCTGTGGGGCAGGTGTATGGGAGTAGAATGATGTTCATCCTTCAGTTGTGAAAAGATCTTTGAACTGTAATGATATATCTAAAAATATACAGAGACTTATTTCTTCTTAGATTGGTTTTATTCAAAACAAATGGGGCTCAATTTTCAAAGTAAAAAACGGGTGGGTTGGGGATGAAGGGGCATTGAAAATTGCCACCATTTCAGACCCGCCCCCAACCTGCCCATTTCCCGTTTTCACCCGGGCGGGAAGAGGGGCGGGTGACCAACTCACTCCCAGGAGGCGGGACGGGCCTTAAAACCTTTCAAGGAAGCTTCGGGCCTCCATTTTTCTCCACTTCCCGATTTCAACCCCGGGGGACTGGGATTCCCGGGCCTTCTGTTTTACGCCTCATGAAAGGAGGCGAGAAGGCACGAGACTAACAGGTAGGTGCCTAGAAAGGCACAGATTGCTTCCCCCCAGACCCAACAAGCCCACCTGCACCAACCATCCCAACATCGCGGGCACCTGACCCCCAATCGCGGACCCCTCCGATCATAAATCCCTGACCCCCGATCGTGGAACCCCGACCCCGATCCCCTGACCCCCGACCCCAACCCTCCCCCACTCCAATCCTCTCACCTCCGACCTCGATCACCCCGCTCCGATTTTCCGACCCCTACGATGACCCCCGATCCCGACACCCCCTTGTGACTGACCCCCGATCCCATCTGCATGACTCGCCACCCCATGCCAACCTACGCCCACCTGTGCCAACCTATGCCCCCACGCCCACCCATGTCTCCGGTGCCCACCCATGTCTCCCTTGCCCGTCCATGCCCCCCCCGTGCCCTCCCCCATCCATACAAACAAAGACTTACCTGCAGACTTTCCTGAAGACGTCCTCTCCCTGGCTGGTCTCCCGCCCGACTGAGACCAGCCTGTCAATCAGCCGATCAGTCGGACGGAAAACCGACAAAAAAAAAAGACGTCCTTTGTCAAAAATCGTAAGGACATCCGAGAAACCCGCCCCCTTCCCGGCTCCGTTTTAAAATTGAGCCCATGAGGTCTCCATTCATGTTTTCAAGAAATTTTGTTCTGGATGGACACAAATATTATTTAGAAATTCTAAAGAGATCTCGCATGCATTTGTGGCATTGAAAGTTGATTAATTAATTAGTTTCTAAATCCTCAAAATTGTTGAACTCCTCACTTCCTACATCTACAAGCTTTTAAAATGCTAGCTTGGTGTCACCTAATCACTACTTCTTAATATACCTCGGGGGCCATTTTTAACTTGCCACCTAGGTGTAAAACTGTCGTTACAGATTGGCCATTTATTATAATATCAACAACTTGCATTTATATAGCGCCTTTAACATAGTAAACCATCCCAAGGGGTAGCGTAATCCGACGAGCCACATAAGGAGGTATTAGAACAGCTGACCGAAGGCTTAGTCATAGAAGAAGGTCTCAAGAAGGGTGTTAAAGGAGTAGGGGAGAGGTGGAGAGGCAAAGAGGTTTAGGGAGGGAATTCCAGAGCTTAGGAACTAGACAGCTGAAGGCATGGCTGCCAATGGTCCAGCGAAGGAAGTCGGAGATGCGCAAGAGTCCAGAATTGGAGGAACGCAGAATGGAAATGGAAATGAAAATCGGGCGGTTTCTGTAATGAGCAGCTGATCCGCAGCGTCAGTTTTATGCATGGGTGTCAAGTTGAAAATCTACCGCCATCATCCTCGCTATTACTGCTTTCAACCCGAGTGCTGCCTTTCACAGTGAGCCTTGGCTGTGTCAGCTGTGGCTCAGTTGGTCGCACTCTCACCTCTGAGATAGATAGATTTATAGGTTCAACTCCCACTCTAGAGACTTGGGGCTCAATTTTAAACTTAAATTGCGGGTGCGTTGGGGGCGGGTGGGGTGCGAAAATTGCAAACATATAGAGTGGGATCGGAAGCCGGCTCCAACCCGCCGACTTCCGAATTCCCCACAGACGCTCCTGTCTGTGCATGCACTTCTCGAAGTCCCGCTGCTAATTAAAGCCATCAGGATGATAGTTAAAGAACCAAATATACCTCATTGAGGTACTTTACTTGTGACATATTAGGTAGTTAGAACGATTTTTAACTTACCTGGGCGGCTTTCCCACGGCTTCCGATTCACGTCTGGTGTGAAGGGCCGGATCAGGCAAAAATGAAATAAATAAATTAAATTTAAAAAATTGCACAAAGTTAAAACACAAAATCAACTTTCCACCCAGCTCCGATGTCCAAAGTCTCCCTCTCCGATGTCCTTCTCAGTCCCCGATGTCCCTCTCCGATCTTCTCCTCTTCCCCCCCACGTCACCCCAATCTTCCCCTCTCTCCCCCCCCACCCCCCGATTGTCCCCTCCACCCCTCCGGTCTTCTGTTCCAGCGCTGGATGACATCTCGCTCTCTCTCTTTCTCCCCCTGCCCCCAACCCCCCACGACATTGCAGCTCCTGTCGGCAGCCAGGCTGGCTGCCGGGCGCGAAACCTGGAAGTAACTTTGCTCACCATCAATCACATTGCGATCATGTCGGAAAAGGTAATTTTTTTTTCTTTGGGTTTACCACACGCGCCTTCACCTCCCTGCTGCCATCCCGCCTCCACTCTAAGATCGGGGCCATGAACACAAAAATCTAGGCTGACACTCCAGCCTAGAGGGAGTGCTGCATTGCTGCAGTGCAAATATCCAAAGATCTTGCAGATAAGATGTTAAACCAAGGCCCCATCTGCTCTCTCAGGTGGATGTAAAAGATCCCATAGCACTATTTCACAGAAAAGCAGGTGTTCTGGCCAATATTTATCCCACAACCAACATCACTAAAAACAGATTATCTGGTCATTATCACATTGCTGTTTGTGGGAGCTTGCTGTGCGCAAATTGGCTGCCACATTTCCTACATCACAACAGTTCAAAAAAAAACTTCATTGGCTGTAAAGTACTTTGGGATGTCCTGAGGTCATGAAATAAATACAAGTCTTTCTTCCTTTTCTTTTTGGCTTGCTTTTCTCAAAATAAAGTGCAGTCAATAGACTGGATCGGATTATTTGAGACTTATTGATTCGGATTTTCTTCAGCTACATGTTATCAAATTAAAGAGGAAATAAAGTCAAGGGAGAATATTTTATATTTAAAGCACTGCCCCATTTTATGGAAGAAGATATTGGCAGAATGATATTTCTTTAAAAATATATCGATTTTCTTACCTGCATTTTCTTACCATTCAATAAGGGCAGCCACCAGGCTATTTTGTAATCACGGCCCACAGTCTCTGCTGTGGAGCTCTTCTGGGGTGCATGGTGATGCTTCCCATCAGACATGACACTAGAGTAGCCTAGAGCAGGGGTCATAGTCTCAGGATAAGAGGTCGGCCCTTTAGGACTGAGATGAGGAAGAATTTCCTCACTCAGAATGGTGGAGGGTTGTGAATCTTTGGAATTCCCTGCCCCAGAGGGCTGTGGATGCTCAGTCGTTGAGTATTTTCAAGATTGAGATCGATAGATTTTTGGACACTAAGGGAAGCAAGAGATATGGGGATAGGGTGGGAAAGTGGAGTTGAGGTAGAAGATCAACCATGATCTTATTGAATGGGGGAGCAGGCTCAAGGGGTCGCATAGCCTACTCCTGCTCGTATTTCTTATGTTATTATGTTCCTAACACAGAGAGACACCTGATTTAAGGGTTTCTATGCCAGTACAAAAATGGACAATTTTTAAAAAGGGTAAATCAATATTCTTCTGAGGCTAATATTCCTTTTATGAAAGGGAGGTACTTTGTATAGAAAGTTTTCCCCATAAATTTAAGTTAATTTTAATTTAATATGAAAGCATGTACTAACCTTTGGACTCTTGAAAAATACTCATGTATTTTTTTGTTTTTTGCAATATACACTGGTCATAAAATATCTACATAATCAGCTGCAACGTACTTCTCAATAACTCTGTAGTATTGACATCACAGGGATTCACCTTACCGTGTCAGTGTCTTCATACATCAAATCCATGGAATGTATTCACAGTCAGAGCCCATGTGGACATACAATGCCAATGCAAAACTGTCATAAAAATTGAATTAAAATCCTCAAGGCAAATTTAAAAGAAAGATGCACTTATATAGTACCTTTCATGACCTCAGGATGTCCCAAAGCACTTTACAGTCAATGAAGTACTTTTGAAGTGTAGTCACTGTAGGGAAATGCGACAGCCAATTTGCACACAGCAAGGACCCACAAACAGCAATGTGATAATGACTAGATAATCTGTTTTAGTGATGTTGTGATGTGGAGATGCCGGTGATGGACTGGGGTTGACAATTGTAAACAATTTTACAACACCAAGTTATAGTCCAGCAATTTTATTTTAAATTCACAAGCTTTCGGAGGCTTCCTCCTTCCTCAGGTGAACGTTGTTGGAATATTGAGGGATAAATATTGACCGGGACACTGGGGAGAACTCCCCTGATCTTCTTCGAAATAGTGCCATGGGATCTTTTGTGCATTCCTGAGAGGGCAGACGGGGCCTCGGTTTAACATCTCATCTGAAAAACGACTCCTCTGACACTGCAGCACTCCCCCAGTACTGCACTGAAGTGTTAGCCTAGATTTTGTGATTTATTACAGAGAGAAAAGATATCAGGGATTTTGAGACAGTCATCTAATCTCAGGATTCAAGTGATTGCTAGAGACTGCTTGAGCTTTGTTCTCAGTTTATGATGTTGTCCAAGCTGCTTGTTGCATTCGTATTGCAATAGTTTCGTTTATTTCATACACTGAAAACAAAAGCAGTAAAACCATGCAAATATCCAAAGGTTATGGCTGGTAGATATATAGTAGCGTGGCCCTGTGAATAATGGCTATGCTAAGGGTTATTGCTTTTGTATTCATTCCCAGATAGTGTAGAAAACAATAAATTTACATATAATCAAGCAGTTTATTTTCCAGCATTGTTGCTTGAGAATATGGTTGGAACAGGCAGTCGTTCTTATGGTAAAGGACTGCAGAGGCTAACACTCTACAGGACCATATTTCCCTTTTTGTTAATAATGCTTTTTTAAAAGTTTTTTTTTATGTCCACAAACAAAACTGTGAGTTTGCATAATTTTTAAAAAGGTGATTTCATGCAAACATATTTAGTTAGCAGAACTGGCAAAATATCAAACACTCACAATGCTAGTATTTTACCGATGCTTTAACACTTCTCAGGAGCTAATGAGCTTTTTAGCCGGCATAAATGATGAAAGGTTCTTGAGCAGCAATGTTACAGGAATACCATCACCTCCAATGTTTCATCCAAGTCACACATCACCTTGATTTGGACATACATCGCCGTTCCTTCATTGTCATTGGGACATTCAAAGCATCCATAACATCGATAAATGCAGCCTTGCCAGTGTCGCCCACATCCTGAGAGAAATTTATAAGGCAATAGGGAAAGAGCTGTGGAGTGGGTCTAATTGGATAGCTCTTTCAAAGAGCTGGCACAGAGACAATGGGCCAAATGGCTTCATTCTGATTCTATGAAATTAAAAAAAGTCATTGGGCAAGGGAAGATTGGAGTCGCGCATAGACCAGCTGGTATGTACCATATTTCTCGAATATTCTACGATACATTGGTTTGTACATACATACTGTGCACAAGAGTGTAATAATGCATAGAATAACAGAACGCCATTAATAATGTTCCATCTGCTATCTGCACAAAGCAAGGAAAAACTAGGATCTTTGATGAGAGGAGCAGTCAACGCATAATCATCCTGCACTACATTAAGCACCAGCCAGATACAGATACTTTATGAAATTAGATAGAGATATGGCTGCAGAAGCATTGTTGAAACAAAGGGCAGTGACGGGGTTTGGTTTGGGCCAGCATACACAGAGTAAAGGTTCAGCACACAGGCTACCTCTCTTGAGATATATCGAACCGGCCAGGCAGGAAACGGCAGGGTTTGGTTCGGACGCCTTTTCCTTCAATGGAGAGTAAAGTTGGGCGCGGTGTAAAATGGACAGCCAGTTAGGTTAAAATGATCCCTTTAGACCTTAGCAAGCCTGCTTCCAAAAGAAGCATGTTAATATTTATGGTCTGTGTTGAGCAGTCACTTGCCTTTATAGACATGTTAAGGCAAGATGGTATAAATAGATTGGATGAATAGTTGTCTGCATTGCAGTCTGTCGTTGAGGAGGGAGTAACACCAATGGCAATTCCAGTGTTGATCTCAGTAATAACATGCTATTCGGAGTATCTCTCATGAATCATTCCACTGCTGTTATGGATGCTCTGGATACCCACTCTCCAAGTAACAGTGAAGGCTAGCGTCAACTTGCTTGGGCAATGGTTACAAGAAGGGATTTAGAAAACTCATAGATGCCCAGTGTTATATTCTCAGATAGATCATTTGGCACTGTGACAGTGCGTTGCTTGCAAAGTACAGGAACAGCCAATTGATACATGTCCCTAGCAGTTCTATGTTATCATGTAGCCTTGCACAAGTGACCATAGGTTAAAAGGGACAGCAGAGTGAGCGACAGAATTGGTAGCAGCAGCAGAGTGGGAAATGCAGCAATACTCAACAATTATAGTAAGCTGTATCTATGGAGACAAATGACTGCCCAACATGGACCATGCAAACTAACTAACTCCCTTCTTTGGAAAGCAGGTCAACTAAGATTATATTCTAGACAACTAAGATGGGGCAGTATGCATTCTTGGCCTCTGCCTTTTATATGCTGATAGTTAGTTAATATAGAAGCTTCGTGCTTTTATACCTTGCTGATACAAAAAAACATAAGAACGTAAGAAATAGTAACCCCTCGAGCCTGCTCCGCCATTCATTAAAATCATGGCTGATCTTCTACCTCAACTCCACTTTCCTGCCCTATCCCCATGTCCCTTGATTTCCTTAGTATCCAAAAATCTATCAATCTCAATCTCAATCTTCAATATACTCAACGACTGAGCATCCACAGCCCTCGGGGATAGAGAATTCCAAAGATTCACAACTCTCTGGATGAAGAAATTTTACCTCATCTTGGTTCTAAATGACCGACTTCTTATCTTGAGACTATGACCCCTAGTTCTAGACTCTCCAACCAGGGGAAATAGCCACTCAACATCTACCCTGTCAAGCCCTCTGAGAATTTTATAAGAGTTTCAATGAGATCATCTCTTATTCTTCTAAACGTCAGAGAACGTAGGTGCATTTTGCTTAATCTCTCCTCATAGGACAACCCTCTCATCCCAGGAATCAATCTAGTGAACCTTCGTTGCACCCCCTCTAAGGCAAGTATATCCTTCCTTAGATAAGGAGACCAAAACTGTGCACAATACTCCAGGTGTGGTCTCACTAGAGCCCTATATAATTGCAGCAAGACCTCCTTACTCTTATACTCCAACCCCCTTGCAATAAAGGCTAACATACCATTTGCCTTCCTAATTGCTTGCTGTACCTGCTTGTTAACTTTCTGTGATTTGTATACAAGGACACCCAAATCCCTCTGAAGACCAACATTTCTTAGTCTCTCAACTTTTAAAAAATATTTTGCTTTTCTATTCTTCCTACCAAAGTGGATAATTTCACATTTCCCCACATTATACTCCATCTGCCATCTTCTCGCCCACTCACTTAACCTGTCGATATTCCTTTGCAGCCCCTTTGTGTCTTCCTCGCAGCTTACTTTCCCAGCCGCCTTTGTATCATCAGCAAACTTGGATATATTACACTCGGTCCCCTCATCTAAGTCATTGATATATATTGTAAACAGATGAGGCCCAAGCACTGATCCTTGCGGCACCCCACTAGATACAACCTGCCAACCCGAAAATGACCCGTTTGTTCCTACTCTCTGTTTTCTGTCTGGTAATCAATCCTCAATCCATGCTAATATATTACCCCCAATCCCATGAGCCCTAATCTTGTGTAACAACCTTTTGTGTGACATCTTACCGAATGCCTTTTGAAAATCCAAATATACTACATCCACTGGTTCCCTCTTATCTACCCTGCTAGTTACACCCTCAAAAAACTCTAATAGGTTTGTCAAACATGATTTCCCTTTCATAAAACCGTGTTGACTCTGCCTAATCATATTATGATTTTCTAAGTACTCTGTTACTACGTCCTTAATAATAGATTCTAGCATTTTCCCTAATACTGATGTCAGGCTAACTGGCCTTTAGTCCCGTTTTCTCTCTCCCTCCTTTCTTGAATAACGAGGATACAGTAGATCAATATAGAAGCTACGTGCTCCTGTACTTGCTGATACAGTTAGTTAGTATAGAAGCATTGTGCTCTTGTATCTTGCTGATACAGTAGGTTAATATAGCATTGTGTTCTTGTACCTTGCTGATACAGTAGGTTAATATGGATTTGTGCTGTTGTACCTGTTCCTGTTTCTGTGAGACATTTGTGATTCTGGCTTCCAATTCAAGCCTCCATCACTGTGCTACTTCTGGCTGGCTTGTGCTGCTGTAACTGGTTGCTGCTGCGACTGGCCAAATGCAGCGGCTTGCTGGCTAGTTGGCTGTTACTGTGGCTGCCTGGGTACTGCTGCTGCTGACTGGATGGCGCCTGCTTTCTGTTGCAGTTGCTTGGCTGCTCCTACTGCTGGCTAGCTGGTGATGATCTCTGTTCCTCATTCTGCTACTGCCTGTTCCAGGTAACTGTTTCAGTTCCTCCTGTCTTATTTCAATATCGTCATCAGGTACTATAAGCAATAGTACTGTTTAGCCAAAAAATATATATTTTTAAATATATGTATGCATTTTGTACCTCTTTCCTAGTGTGTTTTGTCTTTGTGTTTATTTGGCAGTGTTCTGGGCTGTTTTAAGGACAAACAAACCTCGCAAGAGGTACAATGACCAGGAATGATTAAAAAGCTGTGCAATATTAAACTATGCTACATTCATTTTCAGAGTACTGGTAGATCACCAATACAATAGTAAAAATTATGGTAATAGCATAAAAATTGGAAATTTGTTACAAGTATTGTCACCAGGCATATTCAGAGTATTGGTACCAATGCTTTATAAGGAAAAACCATAGATTTTTATCCTGGGATCCCCAAGGGTTTGGACCAGGAAATTTCCAAAGTCATCAGTCTGTCAAAGGGTGATAGGGTGGAGGGCAGGAGTGATTAAATGACAAAAGGGATGATGGTACAAGGCAAGGAGGGTGGTAATGGGACAAGTAAAAAAACAAAAGATCGTTCTAGAGGAACTGTAAATGGCAACATCAGAACCATTAACAGCACTTGCTGTCTGAAAAAATGGGACCAGTGGTTATGATCTGAAGTTATTGAAATCAATGTTGAGTCCAGAAGGTTGTAGAGTGTCTAATCGAAAGATAAGGTGCTGTTCCTCGAGCTCCTGTTGGGCTTCATTGCTCAAGGGTTGAGAGGTCAGAGTGGGAGTGGGAGTGGGACAGAGAATTAAAATAGCAAGTGACCAGCAGGTCAGGGTCATGCTTGAGGACTGAGCGGAGGTGTTCAGCAAAGCGAATATCCAATCTGCGTTTGGTCTCCCTAATGTAGAGGAGGCCGCATTGTGAGCAGTGAATTGAAGGAAATACAAGCTGTTTCAGCTGGAAGGAGCGTTTGGGGTCCTGGACAGTGGGAATGGAGGAGGTGAATGTGATATGTTTTTTGTGCAGCTCTTGATTCAGTATCTCAAACTTCCCCATCACCACTGGTGTCAGACCTGTATCTGCCAGTAGTTCTCACTCCCGCTTTAATACTGCTGAACATCTGTTCTCCAGATCCAAGTTTGGAAGACCAAAATGTGTAAGAGCACTGCAGATGTTTTTCGCATTAAATCTATCCGCCATTGGGTTTTATTAATGATCACCGTACGAATAAATCTTTAAATCGTGTGAATGTTTTTAATTGAACACTCTTCCTACCCGAGCTCGCCAAGTTGTACTGTAAGAGATTCCAGATGTTACTGACAGGAGGCGCTGTCACCACCATTGACCGCTCTCCCCTGATACAACCGACAGGACACCCCGCCTTCTAAACCACCCATTGGTCCTCAGGCCTCATGAATATTCCAACCAATTATACATTTTTCTCCTTCGTTAATTTGATTGGCAACTGGCCCCGTCAATTACTGGACTCCCGCACTCTGATTGGTCGGACGGCTTGATTCGCTCTGTACCAATTGGAGCGATGAGTAGCGGGAGAGGGCGGTGTGATTGGTTGAGGGTGAGGAGGGGGGGGGCGGGGATACCGCGGCGGATCCGGTGAGCGCGCGGCCAGTGCCGCCCCCTCGCGCTGCCTGAGGTGCGAGCGCGCGAGTCCGGCGGTGAGCGTTCGCTCGGTGAGGTGCGAGGTGTACGTTGAGATTTGGATCGAGCGAAGTGGGGGTTTTATTTTTGAATTTAAAAGAAAGCAAAAACCTGACAAGAAAAATATCACCGAGTAGTTTTTAAGAAAAATTTTTGTGGAGATTTTATTTTGTCAAAAAGGGAGGGATTTTTTTTGGGGGGTTAAAAAAATTCTCACACAAGAGAAGGAGCTGAGGTTTGGATTGTAAACGGGTGCCGGGGATGGCAGGGTCCGGAGCGGGGAATGGCGGCCTCCTCTTCCTCATCAGCGAGTGAAGGAAGGTTCACCACCGACACACGGAGACATCGCGACTGTCCACCTCAGGTGAGAGAGCGAAGAAACAAATAATAACCCACGAACATGTGGCAGGCAATAAATAAACCGAAGGGAATAACTGCCGACATTAGGAATCATTCTTGTTTATAATTCTCCAATCTGGTGTGTTTTGGATATAAACGATGTGTTTGAATGGGATATAAATAGAACAAAGTCATTGCTTCCATTCCCCATTCGAGGGGAAAGAGAGAGAATGCACCCTTAGTATTGACAACCCCTTCTGTGTATATAATTATGTACATTGAGAATGCTTGAATTCTACAATATTTTGCTATAAATGTTGGGGGGGGGGGGGGGGGGGTTGTAGCCAGAGCAACATTGGGGATGGTTGGTTTTTGTGTCTCGTGCTGTCCTCCACTCCTCGAAGAAAACAAAAGGATATGTGTGCTACTGTATCAGGTGGAATCACTACTAGGGATGCTGAAATAAATGGGTGTGTTCAGAGTTTAGTGTTAGGATTCAATGTTGGAGGAGGGATTGATCTCCATTCTTAAGGAAATTGGGATTTAATGGAATCAGTGGTGTGGGGAGATATTTATAGATTCCAAAAAATGTGTGCAGGACATCCCTGTAGTTATATATTAAAATGAAATCAAGAAACTGCTTTTGGTAGGAAAGTTTACTTCACTTAGCTCCTGGATAACAGAAAACTAATCTTGGAAAGAAAAATTATTTTGTGGTATGTCTTTGTGGATAATTGAAATGAACATGTCTGTTGACATAGTTTTAAAACAAAATTATTCCCCATCCTGTGCTTGGGAAAATAACCTGATGAAAATATGAATAATTCACAACTGCCATGATAAATCATTCATTTTCACGGAATTCTAAAAAATAAATGATGTGCAAAAAGACTTGTTTTTGTAATTAAATACTGAAAGCTGTTGACACTCTACCTGCTGTCTTCCAGTCTTTGATTAAAAGAACTCACTGCTTGTCATGTGCATAATTTAAATTTGCACATCCAGAATAGAGATATAATAATATGGTAGCTACATATAAAAGTAACAGTCTGTGATCATTGCTGACTTTTTGTTTGGAACCCAGGAAAGTAAGATTTGCTACTGGCAGTAAATATATTAGTTAATATCTGTGTTATACATAGGGGAAGAGGCGCTATAGCAAGTGATTTATTTCCCATGAGCAGACTAATATAGAGTTGACAAAGTGTACTGACAGGTATATCCCCGCCTAGTGTTGCATGAAAGACCTTTTTGAAAAATGGGGTAACATAAATAAAAGTACTGTGGTCTTCCTTTATCCTATCTCCACAACGCAAACGCGACCTTCTAAAAGTTTTTTTGAATGTTAGAGTTGTACAAGGTTTTATGCTTTCACATGTCCTGGTAGAATACAGAGTGAGTACATGCCCCTTTCCAGGTTACATAATATTTGCAGTTATGTACCTTGAGAGCTCTATACATATGCACAATTCTTCACATTTGGGTAGAATTACTAGTTGGTAGGATCAGTGTCTTTCTGCCAAGAGTCTCAGGCCTCCGGGAAGGAGGATTTAGGATATGTTCAGTTTTATTTTAAGGAAGATAAAAAAAAATCCTCTAATTCAACATCAGCTTGACAACTTCTAGTATAATCTAATTATTTAAGACATTAAATTTTAGCTTTTTCCTCATCATTTGAAAGACTGGATTTCCAAGTTCATGCCATTTCTTTATCTTTGTTTTAATAGTAAAATCTGATAAGGTGGGGAACATTTCAAATGTTTAATTTGCTGAGAACTCCATTAGTAAAATTGGGTCTTCGCTTGGGAAAGAAAGGGCAAAAGTAGTGCCAATTTATAGAAGGAACTGGGAAATCATAGTAGGTAAAACAGAGGGCAACCTGAAGCAAGAAATAATCAAGTACCCTGAATAATATAGACTAATAAGAGGGTGTCAGCATGGCTGTGAGAGCAATGTCATGCCTGATAAATCTACTGGATTTCTTTGAAGGGATAACAAACTTTGTTGACAAATAAAACACTATATGTTTACGTTTTAGCAAATCTTTTGATTCAGTGCCATACATGTTCAAAAGGTTGAAAGACAAGGAATTGGGGGAAGCTTCTGAAGTGGATTGGAAATTGGCTGAATTGGAAGAAGCAAAAAAAGTAGCTGTACGTGAAACTGCATCAACGTGCAAGGAGATGACTAGAAGGGTGCCTCGGAGATTAGTGTTTGGGCTGTTATTTTTACAATGTACATATACATGATTTGGAAATGGGGACAGAAACCACTATTTGTATTATGCTTGCTGGTAGGAAACTGGAAGGGTTGCAAATAACATGGACCTAGAGGATCAAGTTTAGTGGGATTTGGATAGATAAGAATGTTGGTCTGACAAGTGGCACATATTGTTTAATGTGGATAACTGCAAGGTGATGAGACAGGGAAAAGGGGAATAAGAATTGGAAATTAAGAACTAAACAGTATTAGAATACAGGACACAACACAAGATGGATCTGGAAATATTGGTGGATTGTGACGAGGATTATGAAACATTGGAGGATGATATAGATAGACTTAGCAGTTTGCCGAAACCACTGTGATGTGTTTAGCAGCTGTAGAGAAAATGAGCAAAATTTTAGTCAGCTAGATGAAACATAAGTCCCCAAAATTGATAATGGCTCAGATTTTGCAGTAGTAGGGCATCTAACGGTGTCCGCTGTTAATTGGATTTGCCCTTGCACATTTATGTTTTAAAATCTTTTGTGTGGCAAGTTGCTGAAAGTGCGAGGGGACCTGAGTGAACAGGGCAAACAACCGTGTAAGTCCTTAACCAATCAGATTGAAGGATTGAGAAATAAATAGAGTAACGAGGGCGAAGGAAGTTAAATTAGAGTGGTCAAATCTTTGAAGAGTCAGGAGGTGAGCCACTCGTGGTAGAATACCCAGCCTCTGACCTGCTGTAGCAGCCACAGCATTTATGTGGCTGTTTTGTTAAGTTTCTGGCCAAAGGTGACCCCTCCCCGCCCCAGGATGTTGATGGTGGGGGATTTGGTGACGGTAATGCCATTGAATGTCATGGGGAGGTGGTTAGGCACTCTCCTGTTGGAGATGGTCATTGCCTGGCACTTCAGCGGCAAGTAACATTCACACCACACATCAGCCCAAACTGAGGAATTGTGAATGGAGCTGAATAATGTGCAGTCATTAGCGAACAGCCCCACTTCTGACTACTGTTATTTACTATGTATTTAAACAATCTGAATTGAGGAAACAAGATCAAAATTGGCTGATGACACCAAATTGTGACGAGGATTGTGAAAGAGTGGAGGATGATATAGATAGACCTAGCAGAATGGACATATAGGTGGCAGAGGCGATTTAACATAGAAAAAATTGTAGTGATACATATTGGAAGTAGTAATAGGGGAAGGCAATGCACCATAGAAGGTAAGAATTTAAATGGAGTAGAGGGCCAGACAATACACACATCATTAAAGGTGGAAGAGTAAGTAGATAAGGTTGCAAAAATGGCAAATGAATTCTAGAGGCATAGAATACAAAATGAGGAAATAATACTAAACTTGTACAAAACCGTAGGTCAGTGATTGGAATATTGTGTACAGTTTTGGATACCATATAAAAGTAATCGGAAAGGTATAATTAGGATGTTACAAGGGAGAAAGACTTGAAAAGCTAAGGCCTTTTTTTTACTGGAGCTGAGAAGGGGGTGCTCTCACAGAGGTCTTAAAGATTCTGAAAGATTATGATGGGCAAATATTGAAAGATTGTTTTCATTGGTTGGTGAGACGGTAACATGCAGGTGGAAACTTAAGATAATTGCAAAAAAAGGGGGAGGTTAGGAAAAATATTCTTTACGAGAAGTGGGCGGTTAGAAAATGAAATTCTCTGTCAAAAACTGTTCAATAAATCAAAAAGGGAATTAGTTGCTTGAAAAAGAGGAATGTAAAAGAGTATGGGGAGTGAGCAGGGAAGTGGCATTAGGCTAGATGGCTCACGGAGAAAAACACTGGCACAGACTTGATGGGTGGATGGACTGGTGCTGTAACATCCAATGATTCAAGTTTCTAAGGGGTATAGATAAAATGAACACTAATATGTTTGCTATAATTACAGTCTCTATATAATCACAATCTACAAGGGCATTGATTTAGAAGAGGGAATGTGATCAGAGAGCTGAGACTTAATTATTTACACATAGTCTGGTGAATATATTGGCCATATTACCTAGGGAAGTAGTGTAGGTGGACATTGTTGGCAAATTAAACATATTTGCAGGCAAAAAAGTGATTAGAGTATGAGAGACAGATAGGACTTTTTTTAAAACTTTAGGGCTGACTTTGATCTGGTCTCTAAATTAGAGAAGAAAAATCTGATGCTGGAAATTAAATTTGGCAATTAATTTAGAACTGATGTGCTTGAGACTGATGTGGTAATGAAGTCACCCACTGATATAAATTAAATGAACCTTTGGGAAAGAAGATGAGAGAGGGAGTTGCAGATTCTTCCTGCCACTGCTTTCCTGTCATTGGACTGTAAATTATTTTTTTCTCCTTTTCACATGTTTATATAGTAATGGACCTAGGTAGATTGTAAATACAGGAGCAGTGAGTGAAGGGATAAACAGTTGTATGCTGAAGTAAGTGTAGGAGAAGGATTATAATCTGATGTGGTAACCTTGGAGCTAGCCATAAACTAGTTCTTCAGGTGAGAAGTGATGGATCTGCACTGAGTTGCTCTCCTACCATTTGACCCAGGAATAAACAGCAAGACTAAATAGGGAGAGAAATGAATCTCTGCTATCCGACACTAGATAAATATACAAAATGTACATCTGTGGGAGAATCATTGTTTCTTTCCTGAGTGCATAAATGCCCTGCAACATTTCAGGTTCTATCCACAAGTGAAATAAATCTACTGATTTTACTACTTATTTATGTGTTGGTATAAAAGGAGAAATCTGTCTCTTATTATTTTTGTGTATTTCTTACTAACTATGAAGTTCTTGTCATTCACAACATTAGTCTATTTATTTGGTCAGTGCTGAAATTATAAGGGCAGTAACTGTGAGTCTGCAGTAACGATGCAAGCCTTCTTAGACATGAGAACAGGGTGCAGAATTTGGGCTACAGTGCTGTAGCTCTATCTCTGACCTGCACTTGTATCTAGTGAGGCTGGCAATTTCTGCCATATAGTGCCTAATTTAAATGTTTCATACAAATATATGAATTAAGAGCAGGAGTAGGCCATTTGATAAGATCATGGCTGAACTGATTGTGACCTCAACCCTACTTTCCCGTCTACCTACTACAATCTTTGACTCCTAACCCTGCCTCCACCGCTTTCTGGGGAAGGGAGTTCCACAAACTCACGAGCCTCTGAGAGAAAAAATTTCTCCTCATCTCCGTCTTAACTGGGAGACCCCTTATTTTTAAACTGTGGCCCCTAGTTCTAGTCTCTCCCACAAGGGGAAACATCCTCTCAGCATCTATCCCTTCAAGTCCTCTCAGGATCTTTTATGTTTCAGTAAGATCACCTCTCATTCTTCTCAACTCCAAAGTATACAGGCCCAACTTGTCCAACCTTTCCTCATATGATAACCCCCTCATCCCAGGAATCAGTCGAGTGAACCTGCTCTGGACCGCCTCTAAAGCAGTTATGTCGTTTTTTAAATAAGGAGACCAAAACTGCACACAGTATTCTAGATGTGGTCTCACCAATGACCTGTACAACTGTAGCAAAACATCTCTACTTTTATATTCCATTCCCCTTGCAATAAATGACAACATTCCATTTGCCTTCCTAATCATTGCCGTACCTGCATACTAACTTTTTGTGATTCATGTACTAGGACACCCAGATCCCTCTGTGTCTCAGAGTTCTGCAATCTCTCTTCATTTAAATAATATATTGCTTTTCTATTCCTTCTGCCAAATTTTTGCCCACTCACTTAACCTATCTATATCCTTTTGGAGACTCCTTATGTCCTCTTCACAATTTACTTTCCTACCTACCTTTGTGACATCAGCAAATTTAACAACCATACATTCGGTCCCTTCATCCAAGTCATTAATATAGATTGTAAATAGTTGAGGCCCCAGCACAGATCCCTGTGGCACTCCACTCGTTACATCTTGCCAACCTGAAAATGACCCATTTATGCCTATTCTGTGTTTCCTGTTAGCTAACCAATCCTTTTTCCATGCTAATATGTTACCCCCTACACCATGAGCTGTTATTTTGTCTAGTAGCCTTTGATGTGACACCTTGTCAGATGCCTTCTGGAAATCCATGTACACCACATCCACAGAATCCCCTTTATTCACGTTGCTTGTTACTTCCTCAAAGAACTCTAATAAATTAGTCAAACACTATTTCCCTTTCACAAAGCTGTGTTGACTCTGCCTGAGTGCATTGAGATTTTCTAAGTGCCCTGCTCTAACCTCCTTAACAATAGATTCAACCACTTTCCCTATGACAGATGTTGAGCTAACTGGCCTGTAGTTTCCTGCTTTCTGAATAGAGGAGTTACATTTTCTATTTTCCAATCTGATGGGACCCTTCCAGAATCTAGGGAATTTTGACAAATTAATACTATGGAATCTACTATCTCTGCAGCCTCTTCTTTTAAGACCCTAGAATGAAGTCCACCAGGACCTGTGGACATGTCAGCTTTTAGTTCTAATAATTTTTTCAAAACCCTTTTCCTTGTGATTGTAAATGTTTTGAGTTCCTCCCTTCCTTTTGCCTCTTGATTCACAATTATTTCTGGCATGTTATTTGTATCCTCTACAGTGAAGACTGATGCAAAATATCTGTTCAATTCATCCGCCATTTCCTTATTCTCCATTATTAATTCCCCAGACTCTCACTCAAGAGGACCAACGCTCACCTTACTTACTCTTTTTTCCTTTTTAAATACCTGTAGAAACTCTTACTATCTGTTTTTATATTTCTAGCTGGCTTTCTCTCGTACTCTAATTTCTCCCTCCTTATTATTCTTTTAGTCATTCTTTGCTGTTTTTAATATTCTGTCCAATCTTCTGAACTGCCACTAATTTTCATGGAATTGTATGCTTTTTCTTTCAATTTGATACTATGTTTAACTTCCTTAGTTAGCCACGGATCGCACGTCTTTCCCCTAGAGCCTTTCTTTCTTTCTCACTGGAATGTATCTTTGCTGAGTGTTATGAAATATACCTCATTAAATGTCTGCCACTGCGTCTTTACTGACTTATTCCTTAACTTTATTTCCCAGTTCACTTTAGCCAGCTCTTTCGTCTTGCCCTCATAGTTGCCCTTATTTAAATTTAAAACACTTGTCTTAGACCTACTCTTCTCTCCTTCAAACTGAATGTGAAATTCAAACATATTGTGATCACTGCTACCTAGAGGCTCCTTTACAATGAGGTCATTAATTAATCCTGTCTCATTACACATTACCAGGTCTAGAATAACTCGCTCTCTGGTTGGCTCTAGAACATGCTGCTCTGAGAAATTGTCCTGAAAGCACTCTATGAACTCATCTTCCAGGCTATCTTTGCCAATCAGATTCTTCCAATCTATATGTAGATTAAAATCACCCATGATTATCGCTGTTCCTTTCTCAAAAGCCTCCATTATTTCTTCCTGTATACCCTATCCGGTTACTGTTAGGGGGCCTATAAACTACTCCCACAAGTGACTTCTTGCCTTTACTATTTCTTATCTCTACCCAAACTGATTCTACATCTTGGTCTTTAGAACTAAGGTCATTTCTCTCTCTTATACTCATGTCATCCTTAATTAACAGAGCTACCTTTCCACCTTTTCCTAGCTTCCTGTCCTTCCAAAATGTCAGGTGCCCTTGAATATTCAGGCCATTGCCATCGATTTGAACTGTCAATTCATCTGTTTTGTTACAAATGCTACGCGCATTCAGATACAAAGTCTTTAGTGTTGTCTTTTTACTATTTTTGCAACCTCTAGCCTTATCTGCTGGCGCACTCTTAAGTTTGCATGCTCTGTCCCTTCCTGCCACTCTCTGATTATCATTTCCCTTATTGCTACCTTGCTCTCTTGCCTTGTCTTCTTTCTTTTAATTTATCATATCTTCCCTTACTTGATCCCTCGCCCCCACTATGTAGTTTAAAGCCCTCTCTACCACCCTAGTTATACGATTTGCCAGAACACTGGCCCCAGCACGGTTCTGATGAAGGCCGTCCCAACGGTACAGCTCCCACTTTCCCCAGTACTGGTGCCAGTGCCCCATAAATCGAAACCCATTTCTCCCACACCAATCTTTGAGCCACAAATTTAACTCTCTAATCTTATTTACCCTATGCCAATTTGCTCGTGGCTCAGGTAATAAAGATTATTACCTTTGAAGATCTCCCTTTTAATTTAGCCCCTAGCTGTTCATACTCCCTGAGCAGAACCTCTTCCATCATCCTACCTATGTCATTGGTACCTACGTGGACCACGACAACTGGATCCTCCCTCTCCCCCTGCAAGTTCCTCTCCAGCCCAGAGCAGATGTCCCGAACCCTGGCACCGAACAGGCAACACAGCCTCCTGGGCTCTCGTTCTCGGCTGCAGAGAACTGTGTCTATCCCCCTACTACCACTACATTCCTACTAACTCCCCCCGCTTGAATAGCTTCCTGTACCATGGTGCCACGGTCAGTTTGCTTATCCACCCTGCAGCCCCCGCTTTCATCCATACAGGCTGCCAGCATCTCAAGCTGCAGACACTGCAAACGTGTTTGCCCTGGCTCACACTGGCGTCCAGGAGCTCTCACATTCTGCAGTCACTTTGTTAATTTAAGATGATATCTAAATCTTGTCATTACTTTTTAAAAATACACATTTTAAGACATTAGTTAAGTTACCACTTTTTCACCCCACAGTTCTCCAAAATGCAATTCCACTTAGTCAACCTGAGTATGTCTAATTTAAGATTGTCTACCTTCAGAAAAAATATATCCTGAGGTTAGCTATAGTCTCTTTTCAAAGTGGAAATAATTGCTTATTCATTCGCACCTCCAATGTAATGTCTATTCATGTGATATTGCAAGTGGTGTACAACTTATATTTATGTAATGCATTTAAAGTAGAAAACTATCCCAAGATATTTTGTAGAAGTATGAGGAAGTACCTGTTGTCCTTTTTCACGTTGGCACAGACAGTGTTTCCTGAGCTAACAGTAGGCATTTAATAATAAATAATACTTCCAGTAATGCCAGACTTGTTTACAGGGCAAATAAGGAACACATTTACCACTTTGTTTTTGATATTCTAAAATTGTTGAAGTGTGCCAACAATATCACAGCTGCTGGAAGGTGAATATTCTTTTTGGAATAATATACCAACGATACAGTTTTTTGTTGGGTATTTGAGAAAGTTGCGAATGAATATAGCCTAACATTCTAGAGGTCACTCGAAAAAGGCAAATTTACCTGTTCTAGACTGTGGGAAAGGGAATTTGGTTAATACTGTGCTCGGGGGAAGATGGGTGTTTAAGAGGGTGAATAATTTTTTCCAGATGCAATGTTACTATTTTTTTTTGGTTTACCGAGTAGCTTTGCTGTTTAGTCATCTTTTTAAAAAAAAATTTGCATTGCTTTTCATTTACAAATTTTACCAGTTCATGGCAGGATTATGGGTACTCCATCGTCTCTTGGAATTTAAGAGTCAGGAAGGAATTTTCCTGAAATTGGCCATGGGTGTTTTTTGCTTCCACCAGAGGTTAATAGCATCAGTGGTTGGGGAGGTTAGTGACCAAGATTGCAGTGTCTAATGTATAAGGAGAGCATGAATAACCTGTTTCATATGTCTCTACGTTTGATGTTCTGCGTATAAGAGCTAATTTTCCTTCACTCACCATCATTATAGGGTGGACAGGCAACCATTCATCCAAGTCTTTGGTGGTTTATGTGCATCCTGGGGAGATTCCCTCTGCTCAACTTTATTTTCAGTTCTTACTGATGGGGAGTAACCTGGTTTGTGCTCAGCACATCCCTACAATGATGTGGCCAAAATTGGTTATTAAGTCAGGAATTGTGCCATGAATGCATATTAGAAGACCGTAGAACTGTGTTGTTCATTGAATTTTCTAGAATACATTTGTGGAAGGAACTTGGAGTGTTTCTCTTGTAACTGAAAGAATTTGATAACATAGCATAGGCAAAAATGTCCAATAGTTTCTTTAGCATTGATGCCTCGTGTTTCTAAGAAATGCTACTAGTTTCTTTATAAATACTAGCGAGTCTCTTGTTCAGCTTTTCACAGCAAGTTAGGATATACTGCTTTATAAGGACCAGACTATATTAAGTATAACATTGACCTAAAACGTTGAGAATTGCATTCTGGATTAATATGACTGAATGATGTGTATCTTTGCATTGTAATGCCATTTTTTAAAGAAAGGCAAAGGACAAACTGCTTGCACACTGAATATTTCATGTGTATACATGTATTATTGATGCACAAATGGTATTGTGTGTTCTGTTGAGGTTAAAAATATTACCTGTGTCCAAAATGCTTTGGCTTAAAAGTACTGTGAAAGGATGAAACTGGTTAGCTGTTTTACCTGTACTGTACCAATGTCTGGCTCTAACAAAGTTCTGTGTATAGCAACAGAAGGGAACCTATCCTCATCTTTACCTAATAAACTACTATTGTCATTACATTTTAATAAGCTATCATTGGATAAATTAGGACTAAATTGATGACAGTTGTGCTTAGTTTTCACTAGTTATTTCAAAACCATTGTAAGCTTATGTTCAGGTGGCAGAAGAAATAAGATGAATGGCACAGCAAAAATGTTGAAATGAGAAGAGTTATGCCTCATAATGTGTTTAAATGGTTGTAATTCTTGAGAACTAATTTGAGTGAAATTGGTTTGTCGTTTTCTGCCACAGAATGGAAGGATGTGGTTCACAACTACGATTCCCCACACAATATGTGTTGGGTCATTGGGGAGGTTGGGCATTGTGGTTTAGTGCTTCTCCACACTGAGAGAAAAATTGCATTTTCTAGTGTCCATCTTTAAAACAAATCTGGAGTACGTTACCAGTCTGATCTTTGGATTGGAGGGGGCGTGGGAATGACAGTGAAGAGAGGAAATAATTATGAAAATGGGAATAGGAAATTTCATGACATTAAATAAGAATGGACATAGTTTCACAAGAATAATATCTTATGGGCTCAACGATGCAACCCATCTGCTCTGCAAAACAGATGGAGGTGTACTTTTTCACCTGTGTTTCCAATAAGTTTCTCTTCACCTCTCCTGAAACCATTGACTCCATGCTGACTTGCATTTTCATGGTCCTTTGTCGTGCTTCAACACCATGTTTGTGGTAAGTGTGTTCCTTACTTACCCTGTAAGCAAAACGGTGAATTCACGTGGGACATTACAGCCAAAGTATTATTGCCACAAACCTTCACGTATTTGCACTTCCAGCAGGGATTGCTGAATCACATCTCTTCTTTCTGCCCCTGCCCAACTATCTTGGCCTTCGCTGGAGCTAAGACTAAACCATTTTTTGTTGAGCTTTTTAAACTTCTTTTTAAAATGCTTTTACAAGTGAGAAAGTGTAGTTTTAAGGCGAATTCTCAAGGATATGTGTATTGTAGAATCGTATCATATGGCATATTTCTTTATATATTCTATGACTTTCCTGAAGAATGATAAGATTCGGTATATGGAATGTTACTTACTTTAAGTGAATGAGAACCCACCTAATAATTAATTCTTAGCAATTTTTACATAATGATTTTTGTGTCATGATCAATTAAGCTTTGCAGTTTGAAGTGGAATGAGATTCATCCCAAAATTTTCAGATAAGATTTTCTTAAACCAACTCTAAATTTAGTCTGGTAGACCAGCAACTTTGTTTCACTAATGCATTAAGCTTTGCTTTTAAGCTGTAGGATTTTACTAATTTTCCATATTGAGTTGCACTTTGTCTAAGTCCTCATTGGGAAAAAAGGGGTGTTGAAAATTTGGATGACTACTCTGAGTCTCTGTTAAACTTCTTTGTGAATTGTAAACAATTTTACAACACCAAGTTATAGTCCAACAATTTTTATTTGAAATCTACAAGCTTTCGGAGGCTTCCTCCTTCCTCAGGTAAGGACATGAAAGGAGCTAAATAAATACAAGTCGTTCTTTCTTTACCCGATGTTTAGCCTCACTTCCACCCTTTAAAAAAATACTGCTTTATATACCTCTATGTAGTTGGACTATAACTTGGTGTTGTAAAATTGTTTACAATTGTCAACCCCAGTCCATCACCGGCATCTCCACATCAAACTTCTTTGTGGCTAGTCATGGAGTGATGCTGAATTAGCAAAAGCTGGACATGCATCCACCGTGACTTTTCAGCTACCTTATTCTGTGTGTACGTTTGTAGCTACCAAATACACATTTTATATTTGTTTGAATTGGTCAATGAGGTCATGCATCACAAGAGGGAATATATCTTACTGGGGGGGGGAGAAAAAGAGGAGAAAGAGTGATTTGTGACAGGCACATTGTAGAATGGCATGCACATAATTGTTAGAAGATAAATTTTTTAAGTCATGAAAGTGGGGGGGTGGGGGTGCGTGTAAGCTTATCACATTATCCTTTGAATAGAAGGATGAACTGGTAGATGGGGTCATGGAAGTCTCTTGTCTGTCAGATGTAAGGGTCTTGAAATCAGTTGGATAATCTTCACCCAGTTTGTAGGCTATGGGTCTATGACACAAAACTGCGAACAGATTAGTATTAATTTGGCAAATTCACTTGAATGACTAGTGTGGAAAATGGAACCAGTTGTCTTGGGTGTTTTTTTAAGGGTTGGTTAGAGGCAAATAAATGGGACTACTTAGAGGTATATAAAGCAGTATTTTTTTAAAGGGTGGAAGTGAGGCTAAACATCGGGTAAAGAAAGAACAACTTGTATTTATTTAGCTCCTTTCATGTCCTTGGAGCTTCACAGACAATAATTTGCATTATTGTCTGAAAACAGATTGAAGAATTATACCTGAAACCTTCTGGTTTGTGTCCAATACCACATGGAGCATTTACTCGCTATTGAGGGAGCTCAAATTTTCACTTTGAAAAGATGGCACAGTGGGTTAACTGGTGCTCCAATGCATGAAATATAGCTGGATGCAAGGTAGCATCTAAAGGCAAGGTCCCAATATTAGCCATGCTGGCAGTAAGTTACTATATGATTCTTCACAGAGAGAACGCAGAAGGCAAGTTGCCCATGTTACCTCGCTCACATATCCTGACTTATGGCTGGAGAACAGCATTGGTAGGTGTAGGAGAAAGTTACTTGCCTGTCCTCTTTGCTGGCGCATGGCCTTGGGAGGAATTAAACCAATGCCTGCATATTTTTAAATTTGTGCATTAAATTAAATTGTCATTGTTGCAGATGTATTTAAATCTAGAGTCCCGTAGCTGCTGTAAACCCTTTTGCGTGTACAAGCAGAAGTTAAGGAAGACTCTCCAGTGGCTGGAGTCATACCTAGCACAAAGGAAGATGGTAGTGGTTGTTGGAGGCCAATCATCTCAGCCCCAGGACATTGCTGCAGGAGTTCCTCAGGGCAGTGTCCTAGGCCCAACCATCTTCAGCTGCTTCATCAATGACCTTCCCTCCATCATAAGGTCAGAAATGGGAATGTTCGCTGATGATTGCACAGTGTTCAGTTCCATTCGCAACCCCTCAGATAATGAAGCAGTCTGTGCCTGCGTGCAGCAAGACCTGAACATCATCCAGGCTTGGGCTCATAAGTGGCAAGTAACATTCGTGCCAGATAAGTGCCAGGCAATAACCATCTCCAACAAGAGAAAGTCTAACCACTTCCCCTTGACATTCAACGGTATTACCATCGTTGAATCCCCCACCATCAACATCCTGGGGGTCACCATTGACCAGAAACTTAACTGGACCAGCCATATAAATACTGTGGCAACAACAGCAGGTCAGAGGCTGGGTATTCTGCGGCGAGTGACTCATCTCCTGACTCCCCAAAGCCTTTCCACCATCTACAAGGCACAAGTCAGGAGTGTGATGGAATACTCTCCACTTGCCTGGATGAGTGCAGCTCCCACAACACTCAAGAAGCTTGACACCATCCAGGACTAAGCAGCCTGCTTGATTGGCACCCCATCCACCACCCGAAACAGTCACTCCCTTCACTACCGGCGCACTGTGGCTGTAGTGTGTACCATCCACAGGATGCACTGCAGCAACTGGCCAAGGCTTCTTTGACAGCACCTCCTAAACCTGTGACTTCTACCACCTAGAAGGACAAGGGCAGCAGGCACATGGGAACACCACCACCTGCACGTTCCCCTCCAAGTCACACACCATCCCGACTTGGAAATATATCGCTGTTCCTTCATCGTTGCTGTGTCAAAATCCTGGAACTCCCTTCCTAACAGCACTGTGGGAGAACCTTCACCACATGGACTGCAGCGGTTCAAGAAGGCGGCTACCACCTTCTCAAGGGCAATAAATGCTGGCCTCGCCAGTGACGCCCACATCCCATGAAGGAATAAAAAAAACCTCAAAATAAAAGTTCCTTGTAATTTCATTTGGTAGGAAGATGTTCTAGATATTAGTATATAGTATTAGTATCTCTAATATTATTTCAGTATCAGCTGATGCTTGTCCAAGCTATCTATGAGGAATGATTAGTGGTATGAACACACAACGTAAATGGCATTAAAATTAGTCTCCACAGTGGAAAAATAGAATATTCTCTCAATAGTTGGTATATAATTTTATAAGAACAGTGGAGCTCATGGGCCTATGACCCCAATTATTTTCAGTGGTTAAGTATAGACTTTTTGGGTGAGAATGGGTTAACTGTATTGTGCATAGTGGCTGCACGTGAGCAATTTGTGTGAAGTCTGCAGGGTGATTAGGTTTCAAACTGGATATAAAACTCTAGTGGTAATGAGCAGCTAAAATGTCTGATGCTTGTTGAGTTACAATGCCTTGTCTGAACTGTAGCTTCTGCTTTCATTATTTCTCTACACTAACAGTGCTCAAAATAGCTAGTGTAACATAACCATTTGCTCTACAAAATGGTCACATCACAATGCAGTTTTTAGGTTTGAATTACTGATGTGCAATGTGATATTGTATCTGCTTTGAAAAAAATGCTGCTTAATCCATTAACTGCACATCAGTTCATGGTTCTTTGCAGCTGAATCGCCAATGTTTTTTAAAAAAATGATTTCTGCATAATCCTTGACCATTGGATTTTTGGTTATTGAAACGATCTTGCTATAGCTGGAATTCTTACAGATGTCAAATTTTATTTTCAAGATTACTGGGCTGGATTATCATTTTCTTGTAAACTTCCCCTTAAAACCATCTGCTCGATCAAGGAGGTAGGAAGCAATGTGCTCCCAGATGAAATATGCGGAGTACTACTGCACTGCAGATTAACGCCTATGGTATCACACTTGTGTGTAATTGAAGCAGTAAATGTGAATTTTATCTCTGCGCAGTAACTGGAGAATTTTAATTTGGAGAACTTGTATGAAATAAAACTTTAAAAGTTATTACTTGTGATTTGTTTTTGAATTATATCTGGGGTTGAGATGATCCTCTGAAATTAATACTGTACTTATTTGCAGTTGATGAGATTTTCACGGTGGTGGGCTGTCACCTTTTGAGAGAGAACATATGCCTTAATCAATAGTACTAAAGTGTCCTGTAAACCAGATATCTTATAAAATGTGATAATCATATGAAAAATGTTTTTTTAAATGCCTTGGTATAATACCATTATGAATATTGTAAATGTGCACATTTCTGAATACAATGGTAATGACTTCAGACAATTGCTTTGAATTGCTTCACTGCCGTTTTGTGGAAACGTCCTTTGAACTGTTGTAAATAACCCTGCTATGGGGAGGAGGATGATACTTCTTGATATGTTGTGCACTCCTTTATATTTTTAAAAATCCTTGATTCCCTTGCTCAGATCTACCCAGGTCACACATCAACTGCAGCAAAGGTGACATACCTGCTCCCATACCTTTGCTGCTCTTAAATTGTCTGAAGGTGCACAAAAGCAAATGGAAGAACTTGTATTAATATACAGTGAAACCTGCAAAAAATGGATGGTGGGTGGGGTGGTATGGGTTGTCAGGGGGTGTGGGTGGGGCAGGGGGGGTGGGGCAGAGGGAGAGGGCAGGTGTAGGTAGGGTGGCGAGGGGGAGGGGTGGGTATGGGAGGGTGGCGGGGTCGGTGGTGGGGGTGGGGAGAAAGAGAGGGAGACTGGGGAATTGGGGCTCGAAAGATGACCGGGAATGAAAGTTGACATTTGCTATAGTATAAGGAATATGGTCCTCTCAGAAGGACTTAATGATGATCCACGTCCCCTTAAAAATCTAAATTAATTTATTTTTCGAAAATTGTGCCCAAAGATGCATGCACATTGCATCATTAACCCCTGCATGGCCTATATACCATACAACCTGTGTATTGATGGCATGGATATGGTGAGCACCTGTCTCCGGACTTGATACTTGGTAAGAAAACAGTGGGAAATTTTGTCCCCCCTCCCGGCTCAAATTCTGGAGTTAATCTTTGTTACCGATTCACCACCCAAAAGAATATCTGGGAATTTATTGGTGGAAATTAGTAAAAACTGATTATAAAGCCCCTAAATATTTCTTATTTTGCCTGGAGAAGTTCCTGATCCCTGCTTGGCTTCTATTCTCAGTGTGGCTGAGTTCAGCAGAATTGCAGCCCACCAGCAGGAACCCATTTCTGGATACTTCCTTAGCACCACTTAGTGAATTGGTACATTAATATATGATCCTTTGTCATTTGGGTTTTTATAAATAGCCAAGTATCTAAAGTTTTGTCAATTGCATGAAAATAGCATGAAAAATCTCTAAGTATATTGTAGAGATTTTGTTCAAGTTTACTACAAACCAGATTGAATTGCTTGATTACGTGATGTCCTATATAGCCATGTGTGGGAGTGTTGAACTTAAGAGCTTGTTAATGTATCTGGGATCATAGACATGATTTAGAAGGGTAAATAAGATAATGATAGGATAGCCATCTATAGTTATTATATAGGGAAAAAAACATTCCTGGCTTCTGTAATCACCATTGACAATTTTGCCCTATTAGAATCAATTTTTATTAGTAGATACAAAAGCTTAAATGATATGGGATTGGAGGAGACATTTTCTGTGGTGTAGTTTTTACCTTTTTGAAAGCTGAAATGTTAAAATTTTCAAGGTGTTTTCCAGGAAGGGGTAAAATATATTTCTAAACTGAGCGCTACCTGGGAAATAATATAGTAATATATCATGATCAAACCATTTCCTGATCATCAACTGGAAATTATTTCTTGAACAATATATGTAACATCATTCAGAATGTTATCCTACATCAATGGTATGCAACCCCCCCCCCCCCACCAACGTGACTGTTAACAGTCACGTTGAGGAATGAGATCCGAACTCAACAATATACGGTACAAAGATTCCCTAGGATGCTTACAAGACATTAATGGTAGGGTGCACATAATGGTTACTCCCAAAGTTAAATGGCAGCATGCGCCTCACTCCCATTTAAATTCTGTGCTTTTTGCACTTAAATGATGCATGCACAGTGTTAAGCCTTTTGCAACATCTGTTTGACATTGTGGGTTGATTAGAAATGATTCCTGATGTTCAGTGCGTATGGTCTTGGAAGGAGGATAACCCGAAGGAAAAAATGATTTTTTAAAAATGCAGTTTCAATATGGTGGCTTCAGTAGTTCGGTTTTCATTGCACACTTTTTGTTGCTGTTAATGGAATTTTGCAGGAATGGACTATCTGGTAACTAAGGTATATATGGAAAAAAACAAAATTAAAAATTGTTGAAGGTTTTAAAAATAATTTAATGATTCCATAGAAACTTCAATTAAATGGCATGTTTAGTGGTGTGGCACAGCAAGGTTTAGACAAGGAAGCTATTTTGCATAGAGATGAGGCATTGCCCAACTAGGCGAGAGTGAGAAAATCTGAGGGAACAGTCAAGTAACTGGGCTGTTCTCTCCCAGCCAGTTGTAGAGTAGCATTGCCATAGGCCGACGAGCCAGTCAGTCTTGGTGCAGGAATGGAGCAACGTGGCAATTAGCAAAAAATCAGGTATGAGCTGAGAATGGATAATCTATTTTTAAAGCACTTACGGCAGTCACTTTTTATATTGCTATAAACATTTAGAAACAAATTGCCACTTCTCAGATTAGCACGGGGTACTAGTTTCATTCAGGGCCGTGGGGACATGGGTGGTCAGAGGGATATACTAGGGATAGGAAACTGGCATATGGTTGCACAGCAGGGAGAGCTCGTCTTAAAGCTATGATTAAGGGGCTACGGGCAATAAGAGAGAGGAATTCTCTACCACAGAAGGCTGTGGAGGCCAAGTCACTGAATATATTTAAGAAGGAGCTAGATAGATTTCTATACACAAGGCATCAAGGGGTATGGGGAGAGAGCGGGAATATGGTATTGAGATAGAGGATCAGCCATGATCATATTGAATGGCGGAGCAGGCTCAAAGGGCCGAATGGCCTAACCCTGCTCCTATTTTCTATGTTTCTTCAGCCACTTTGATTCACTCGAGGTGATATAAAGAAAGAAAGACTTGCATTTATATAGCATCATGACATCGCAAAGCGCTTCACAGCCAATGAAGTACTTTTGCAGTGTAGTCACTGTTGTAATGTCGGAAACGGCTGAGTGTTCAATTTGAACACAGCAAAGGCTACGGGTCCTGACAACATCCTGGCTGTAAAGCTGAAGACCTGTGCTCCAGAACTAGCTAAGCTGCTAGCCAAGCTATTCCAGTACAGCTACAACAGTGGCATCTACCCAACAATGTGGAAAATTGCCCATATATGTAGTGTCCACAGAAAGTAAGACAAATCGAACTCTGCCAATTACCGCTCTATCAGCCTACACTTGATCATCTGCAGTGATGGAAGGAGTCATCAACAGCACTATCAAGCGGCACTTACTCACCAATAACTTGCTCACCGATGCACAGTTTGGGTTCCACCAGGATCACTCTGCTCCAGGCCTCATTGGAGCCTTGGTCCAAACATGGACACGAACTGAATTCCAGAGGTGAGATGACAGTGACTGTCCTTGACATCAAGGCCACATTCAGCTGAGTGTGGCACCAAGGAGCCTTAGTAAAACTGAAGTCAATGGGGATCAGGGGGAAAACTCTTCAGTGGCTGGCACAAAGGAAGATGGTTGCTCGAGGCCAATCATCTCAGCCCCAGGACATAGCTGCAGGAGTTCCTCAGAGCAGCATCTTTGGCCCAACTAGCTTCAGTTAATTCATCAATGATCTTCACTAAATCATAAGGTTAGAAGTGGGGATGTTCCCTGATGATTGCAGTGTTCAGCTCCATTTGTAATTCCTTGGATAATAAGGCAGTCCATGCCCGCGTGCACCGAGACCTGGACAACATGCAGGGCTGATAACGGCAAGTTGCTTTTGCGCCACACAAGTACTAGGAACATAGGAACAGGAGTAGGCCGTTCAGCCCCTCGTGCCTGCTCCGCCATTTGATAAGATCATGGCTGATCTGTGATCTAACTCCATATACCTGCCTTTGGCCCATATCCCTGCCTTGGGCCCATATCCCTTAATACCTTTGGTTGCCAAAAAGCTATCTATCTCAGATTTAAATTTAGCAATTGAGCTAGTATCAATTGCCGTTTGCAGAAGAGAGTTCCAAACTTCTACAACCCTTTGTGTGTAGAAATGTTTTCTAATCTCGCTCCTGAAAGGTCTGGCTGTAATTTTTAGACTGTGCCCCCTCCTCCTAAAATCCCCAACCAGCGGAAATAGTTTCTCTCTATCCACCCTATCTGTTCCCCTTAATATCTTATAAACTTCGATCAGATCACCCCTTAACCTTCGAAACGCGAGAGAGTACAACCCCAATTTGTGTAATCTCCCCTCGTAACTTAACCCTTGAAGTCCGAGTGTCATTCTAGTAAACCTACGCTGCACTCCCTCCAAGGCCAATATGTCCGTCCAAAGGTGCGGTGCCCAGAACTGCTCACAGTACTCCAGGTGCGGTCTAACCAGGGTTTTGTATAGCTGCAGCATAACTTCTGCCCCCTTGTACTCTAGATATAAAGGCCAACATTCCATTTGCCTTCTTGATTATTTTCTGCACCTGTTCATGACACTTCAATGATCTATGTACCTGAACCCCTAAGTCCCTTTGGACATCCTTTGGACCTACTTCAACAACAGAGCCTAAACCACCTTCTCTTGAAATTTACTAGCATTACCACCACTGAATCTCCCACCATCAACATCCTAGAGGTTACCATTAACCACAAATTCAACTGGACCAGCCTTGTAATTAGATGGCTACTAGAGCAGGTCAGAGACTGAATATTTTGTGGATCACCTCCTGACTCCCCATAGCCTCTGTACCACCTACAAGGCGTAGGTCTGAAGTGCAATGGAATATTCTCCATTTGCCTGGACAGGTGCAACTGCAACAACACTCAAGAAGCTCGTCACCATCCAGGACAAAGCAGTCAGTTTGATCAGCACCCCATCCACCAGTTTAAACATTTGCTCCCTCCACCATCGGCATACCATGGGTGCAGTGCATATTATCTACAAGATGCACTACAGCAAGTCGTCAAGGCTTCTTCGGCAGCACCTCCCAAACCCACGACCGTCACCACCTTGAAGGACAAAGGCAGCAGTTCCACGGAAACATCATTACCCCCAAGTTCCCCTCCAAGTCACACACCATCCCCACTTGGACATATATCGCTGTTCCTTCATAGTCACTGGGTCAAAATCCTGGAACTCCCTACCTAACAGCACTGTGGGAGTACCATCACCACCTGGACTGCAGCAGTTCAAGAATAAGGCCCACCACCACCTTCTCAAGGGCGACTAGGGATGGGCAATAAATGCTGGCCTTGCCTGTGATGCCCAGAATGAATTCCGAGAATGAATTTTAAATAACCTGAGAGCCCAGATACAAATCTTGTTGAGCTCTTTGTAATGTCTGTGCTGAGTTAGCCAGCTTCATTTAGGGAGATGGTGGGGGTGCTACAATTGGCCTAAGCATCTCTAAGCTACTGGATGGAAACTTAAGAGACAACTAGGGATGACTCCTAATACAGTGGCCCCTTCCTGGAAACTGATATTTCTGTGATGGGCTCCCATGGCCAAATACCTTCTGCACAGTCACTTGTTTAGTTTCACAATCAAAAGATAGTCACTTCAAGTCACTGCTTGAAAAATTGTACCCCACCAGGATGCACCACTTTCAAGAGAGACGAAGTAGAGGGTCGGCTTGGGGGTTTTCTGAGAAATTGTTTTGTCAGAAATATGTCCCACTACTTTCTATTCTCTTCAGAGTGTTGTTCATTCTTTTATCGAGGACTATTACAGTTGAAGCTGTTTCTAATGTACCAGTGTAGTAATTCTCAACCTATAGAAGCAAATGGTGAAATTTGTCCTAAAATCCAACCTCTGTCAATATAAACTGTGAATAGTTCTGAATTCACACCAATGTATACACTTTTTGAGTAGGTTTTATGCCAGTGCCAGCAGTGAAGCTTGTCAGTATAAGCTGGAAGTAAACTTGTGACTTGATTCCTCAGGAGCTCCGCCTGCCTCCTGTGACCCCAACACCTCTTGTGCCAGGCATTTTATTTTACATGTAGCGATATAATAAAGTAACAAGGATTTAGTAGAACAACTTCCCTAAATCTGTTGGCATGGATTTGAAATATGAAATTGGATTATGTTATTGAGTCCTCACATAACTCAAATCATAAGATCTGAGACTTGTGCGTTCCCTCCTTTTTGTTTACAGCCGAATTAGTCAGAGGTGGAGTGTCCGTTTCACTCGTTCAGTACTCGTAGAGTTCTAAGCAACCATGTTGCTTGTACCAAGCATCCTTGGAAATTTAAACAATTATTTGTTTTCCCTGACCAAAAGACCCAGGGCAAACTAGTGACCAAGTAATCAAAAGCAAAAAACTGCAGATGCTGGAAATCTGAACTAGTGACCAAGTAATCAAAAGCAAAAAACTGCAGATGCTGGAAATCTGAACTAGTGACCAAGTAATGGTTAGCTCAGTCATCTCGCTGGAAAGGAACCCAGGAATCAGGCTGCAGGCCATATAGCACCTGTCCTACAATTGCTTGATATTTTTCAATCACATTCTGACAGTATTTGCAAAGCAACCACATGGAGTAATCATTGCACTCCTGCTAAGCATTGCTGTCTAGATTTGTCTGCTGTACATGATTTTTTTTTTGGCAGAGATATGAATGGGGATTTAGAAGAGGAAACTAGGAATATATAAACATGTATGTTTGTATTAAATTAATTAGAAGAACAAAACTGATACTGTGTAGTAGAAATCTTACTATATATACACTTGTATACAAGATGACCATCGTCTACTTTCCAGCCAAAAAACTTGGGGGTGGAATCTGACCCACTCATAAAACATGTTGCTTTAACCCCCCCATCCCCCCCCCAGAGCAAGAAATTTTATTTCAATTCACACGGACTTTTATCGTGAGCTGCTGTGCAGACACAAAGGCATTTGCATGGAGGGTTTGGGGGAAACCCGTCAAGACCGGGGACGCGCAAGTCCTGCTGAATTTAATGGCAGGACCTCATAATTTTCTTCTAACGTTACTCGCCTGGCAGCCAACCAAATTGACAGGTTGGCTGGCTGCTGAGTGGGGAAAAAGAGTGGCAGGTGGGCACAACTGGGGACCCTTGGGAACGGTCCCCGACAATCACGATCGAGGGACAGGCTGGAGATTGGGGGTGGGGGGAAGGTCGAACACGAGGCAGGCCGGAGATCGGCGGGGGTCACCTATCACTGCAGGGGGGAGGCCGCGATTGGCCGAAGGGAAGCTGAAGGTTTACTTGAGCCGGGGAGAGCACTCCTGCTCCTGGCCCCAAAAGCACTTCCCTTCTTGACATCTCACCTCCCCATCGCTGCCAGGTTTCCTGCGTCCTGGGAAACCTGGCCGGCAGCTGTTAAATTTAAATCAGGCTCCCAATTGCACTGTGGGAGCCTGATTTAAATATGATAATGAAGGGTCCCGCCAAGACGGGACACACGTACGCCGCAACCCGCTGCCATAAAAACGGCAATGGGCGTGTACGCGGACAGTTAGGGGCATGTTCCCTGTTCTTCACGTTTAACCCCCCCCCCCCAACCCCCCAACCTCCTCTCGCCCGTCGTGTGGGCTTAATATCGAGGCAAAAGAGTGGAAACTGAGAAGTGATAGATTGGGAGCCACAGATTGGGGAGCAATGTTAGAAAGTCCAAAATAAACAGGAGAAGGTAAGTGGGCTACAGTACCATTCAACATCACAATTTATAGGACAGCCTTTTTAACCCCAAACAGTGACTTAAATTTCCAGCTTTATATATGCATAATTTTTAGTTGATATATCTACCTGGAAATGGAGATGTTGAGTGAATTTTGAGATTTTTTTAAGGTTAAAAGTGATCAAGATTGAACACCAGAATAATTGCTGAATCTGTCATAATCAAAAAGTTAACCACTGGTTCTTGATATGAATCTCATTTTTATGACCAGTCAGTAACAGGAACATGTCTGGATGTAATCTTTCCAGTTCTGTTTCTGTAGAAATTCAATGATGCCCATTTGTTAGCAAACAGGCCTTTTCCTATTTAATCCCACTGGAGATATTTTTGCCATTGTCTCTAGTATGGACACTCGACGGATTGTTACTGAGTGTGTCGGATAGCGAAGAATGATGAGAGGAAAAATTATTAATATTATGATGCTCCTGAGATATTTGAAGTAGCTTTATTGCTATACTTACTTCAAAATTACTTCTGTATCTGTTATCTGTATCTTATCTATCTTTACACTATTTGTGTATTCTGTTTATTTACTACTCCAAAATAATTGTTTTCCCCTGCTTTTGCTGACCTACCATCCATTTTTGGATTCAGCACAACATTACTTAACACCTCCCTTGTACTCTGCAGCCGTTTCCAGCATAAGAATATGCCTCAGTTGCTGTATTGTTGAATTTGCCCCTTTCATACTGGGGAGCAGATTGGGCAGCAGTGGAATACACTGGGGCGCAGTTGCTCAGATTTGAATGTTACTTCAAAGCAACTCTGGATCTGCAAATCTTGCATGTGCACAATTGTTTAAAGCTGTAATCTAGCCAGGATCTTTCTTGCTGTCAGGGAATAGTCCATACAACGTAGCATACTAAAATGCGCATTGCTGACCTCTGGAGTTGGGAGGTCAACCCTTTTGCGGCCATCTCGAGGATTGCAAATGTGTCCTAAATTATGTCAGTGACAGCTTACCGATAGCAGTGGCATTGAATTGTTTCAGATTTTCTTGGGTACTCTTGCTGTCAGCGGCATCCCAACAGAGTAAATGGGGTACAAAATCTATCTCTGGCTGGAAACTGGCCTTAAAGTCCAATTTTCTTTCAGCCAGTCGGTATCGATTGCTATAAAGTTTGACCTGATTGTGTCATCACAGTAACTCTGTTTTCCTTGTACTTTTGTGTAAGCTGGTGCAGGATGAGAACTCTGCTCTTGTAAGAGTAACTGCCAAAATAAGGATCTAGTCAGTGGTATTTGTTGGGGGGGTAGTAGATCAAAATTACAGATCATCTGTATAAAATAGCTTCCATTGTCAATCTAAGCAAAAACGATCAGTAGAAAAATTGTTACAGTAGTGGTACTGAACTGACCCGTAAGTTATTACTGGTGTGATGTACGTTGATGTAATAAGTTAGTCTGGGGAGTGTAGGGGTAAATCCTAAAGCTCTTCTGTATACCTAATGAACTCAGTTATCCAGAGAACTCTACATCCTCCTTCTACATTGAGAGACCTGTGACAGGTGAAATGACTTCCGTACAAACGTTTCAGCTTGTAGATTAGCAAAAGCATAAATTTCTGCGTCACTATTTAGTTTGTGGGTTGAAAGTAAGTACTAGTGCTGGAACATCTATCCAGGTTCTAAAATTCACCACATCACCAAATGTACACCCTCTGATCTTATCACTAACCTTGTCAGAATATGTTTTGTAAAGTAGAAAATCCAACAACGTACCTGATGAATAGTGAGTAATGAATTCCTGCCTATGTTGCTATATTACAAAATTCAGGACAGATAGGTTCTTTAAAGGACGAGATTGAAGGTTGAGTTCTTTGACTGGTCTGCTGTTCTCAAATACTGAGTAAGTTTAGTGATGAAATAGTAGAGATACTAACCGTAATAATTTTCAAAAATTCTTCTGGCAATGAGAATTATTTCAAAGGCCTGAAGGATGGCAATTGTTGCACTCCTGTTCAACAAAGGGGAAAGGTTTAGACCAGGGCTCTGATATTACCAGGGAGGCTGGATGGCAGCGGAGGTGTGGGGGGGTGGGGGGGGGTGACTGGGCGCGTGGGTAACCCGCCCAGTGAAATCAGTCCGTTCCCTACGCGGTCATGGGTAAATTGAAGGTACTTACTGTGGCTTCCGGGTTTCCCGTCGTCAACCTGCGCAGCGGGCGGACTGCGCACCTGCATCACAGGCTGACAGCTGGAGGAGCCCTATTTAAAGGGGCAGTCCTCCAATGCTGCTCCTGCAGCAAATAACCAAAAGTGCAGCATGGAGCAGACCAGGGGAAAGACTGCTCCCAGATTTAACGATGCCTCACTCCAGGTCCTACTGGATGGGGTGAGGAGGAGGAGGGAGATTTTCTACCCGGCGGACGGGAGGAAGTGGCCTGCCTCTGCCATCAAGAAGGCCTGGCTCGAGGTGGCAGAGGAGATCACCAGCAGAAGCAACGTCTCCCACACCTGGATCCAGTGCAGGAAGCCCTTCAATGACCTAACTAGGTCAGCCAAAGTGAGTACACTTACTCATTCTCCTACACTCAGTCTTCCACATCACCACCCTCACCCCCAACTCATTCTGTACTGCCAACACTACTCTATCACATCACTCCTCACACCCACTTGAAGCTCAACTTACCTGCACTTACTCACCTCCCCAGCACTCATCCCACCACTACCACTCAACCCAATCCTCATACAATGTCATGGCTCTGTCTCATACTCACCCTCTGATGCATCTCTTTCACGGTCAGCCTCACCCAAACCAATGCATTCATCGGTTGGCCACGTCACCATCCCTCACTCACGCCTCTCTACTTTCTCCCCTTATAGAGAAGAGAGCCCAGAATGCACGGGAGAGGGTGAAGACCGGAGGGGGGCCGCAACATCAGGTCGTCCTCACGGACGAGGAGCAGGAGGCTCTTGAAGTGAGCCGCACCCTCGAATGCCTGTCCGTCGGGGACGCCGAGACTGCCACCCGACAAACGGCTGGTGATGGAACTTTAACATTCAGCACTCAATAGCAAATGATGTTAACATGCCTTGCCATCTTCAGCATCTCAACATCTGTCATCATGCTTGATATTGCCTCCTGTTCTCTTACAGGGCCTTCAGCGACTGCCGTGACGGCGGAGGACGATTCCCCAGAGGACATGCCGGCCTCTGAGGGGGCACCGTCACATCTGAGCGAGCCATCCACCAGCGCAGATACACACACCTCGGTGGGTCCCCGTCCTCAGTTAGTTGGGGTTGCACGTGGTGAGTCACCACAGACACGAGCACAAGCAGACACTGATGGCAGGGGCAGCTGTGGAGAGTCCGCGTGGATGGGAGCACTCTTCTCCAGGCTCTGCTCAGCTGGATAGATGCCGAACCCTGGGGGCCATCCTTTAAAAGGAGAATGATCGAGGTGCTGGAACAGGTGCCACGCGCACTCTCCACGATCGCGCAGAGGATGGAGGAGTCCAACTCCTGCATGAGTGGAATGGTGGCACAGGTACAGGAGGGAATCTCTGAGATACTGTTGCAGGGACGTGAGGGCATCTCTGAGATAGTGTCGCGGGTAAGTGTGGGAATGTCTGTGATGGAGGGAAGGTTAGCCTCCATCGAGCTTCAAGCACGGCTCACCATTGAGGCCCTGACAACGGCCCTTCGGACTCGATGAGCAACTTTCTGCCGCCTTAAACAGGCAGGCAGATACCCTAGCACTGGCCTTACAAGGCTTCACACATGTCCTCCAAACTGTTGTCCAGAAAGTTGATAGGAGTGATGTGGGCCTGGCCCACGAGAGGGATGATGGAGAAAGGGGACATGGAAGTGGGGACACCACTCAAAGTGCTCCCACGTCTCACCTTTGCCCCCCCTCTCAACCAATACCCGCAATGCTGCCTCCTCTCCAAGTGGGTCGAGTCTGCCCCTGCACAGGTGCAGGTGGTGCAGTCTTTGGAGGGGCCCTCACAGGCACCGAAACCCAGAGGGCGTAGGCCCAAAGCATCTAATCGGTCAGGGCATGAACAAGAGCAACCTGCCACTACCTCTGCTGCAGCCACAGGGGAAGCACCACGTAGGAGTAGTCGGAAGCGTAAGGCAAAGGTTTTGTTAGCACAAAGGGGATGCACAAAGGTGTTTGACGGATGGCCATGTTTTTTATTTATATTTGATTTTTGTTAATGGCACATTAAATATTATTATTGTCACCACTATTGCCACGTCTTGGCCATTCTTGACTGGCTTGTGTAATAAGTCCCTTTTTATAAGGTTCACCATGAACACCCACACTTGATGCCACCCATTGGGTCACTCTACAGTGGGTGTATGTGTAGTTGCACGACTATTTTGTGCAGGGTGAGGGGGCTGGTGTGGCCGCTCCTCTGTCCAGGTGGTGAGGACTGGACTCTTCACACTGTCTGATGTTAGGAGAACCATTCACATATCAGTTTCTCCCTGGCCTCACGAGCAGCCAGGTGAGCCACTGTTCTGCCAATGGGTTGCTCCTCGTCCTTGTCCTCAATATGGGTGGCAGATGTGGATGGGGCCTCCTCCAGCGTCACCTCTCTCTGTTGTCTGTTGTGCCCTGCACAACATGTCACGACTATAATGCGTCCCGCTCTGGTGCGTATTGAAGTGCTCCCTTAGAACGATCAACGCACTTGAAGCGCATCTTGAGCAGCCCTATAGCATGCTCAATTGTAGACCTAGTAGCGACGTGGCTGTCGTTATATCAACGCTGTTGCTCGGTGGTGGGGTTCCTCGGAGGTGTCATAGGCCACGTGTGCAGGGGGTATCCCTTGTCCCCGAGGAGCCAGCCCTTGCGGGTGCTCGGTGCGTGGAAGAGGGGCGGGATGTTGGACTCCTGGAAGATGAAGGAATCGTAGCAGCTTCCAGGGTATCTGGCGCACACATGAAGGAATCTCTTGCGGTGGTCATGGATGAGCTTACTGTTGATGGAGTGATATCCCTTCCTGTTGATGAACAGTCCTGGCTCGTGTGGAGTTGCTCGTATTGCTATATGGGTACAATTGCTTACGCCCTACGCCCGTAGGAAGCCAGCCACAGCGTGGAATCCCACTGCCCTCTCCGTCTGGCTGAGGTTATCCATGGGGAAGTTGATATAATGGGAGGCCTGCGAAACAAGCCGTCGGTGATCTGCCTTATGCATTTGTGTGCAGACGACTGAGGGGCCCCGGCGATGTCCCCGGTGGCACCCTGGAAGGATCAGGAGGCGAAGAAGTGGAGGGCAGGGGTGACTTTGACAGCGACTGGTAAGAAGATGCTGCTCAGGCCAGCTAGGATCAGCTCGGCATGAAGGAGGCTGCAGAAGTCCGCGACTACCTGGCGATTAACTCTGAGCCTCCGTATGCACTGCTCCTCAGAGAGGTCCAGGAAGCTGAGCCTCGGTCTGTAGACCCTGTGGCAAGGGTAGTGCCTCCTGTGATGCCGCTCCCTCTGTTGTTGCCCTCCGTGCTGTTGTGCAGGTGCTTGTGGCGCAGCACAGTGTTGTGGAGCTCCACGTGCCGGAGGTGGATGGCGTGCCTGGCAAGGCTGGTGATGTTGCTCGTCCTCGGATGAAGTGATGAATGCAGCTATGGCGCCCCCCCATCCTGACGGTGTGAGTTTGAGGGGGTCTGCAAAGTAGATAAATGTGTTTGCGCAGCAGAGTTTAGGGTATAAATTAATAATTTTGAGTGGAAAGACAAAGGTGTTGCAGCCAAAACTTTGTCTGAAGTGACAGAGTGCCCAGCTGCAATAAATGAAGAATTCTCCCCAACTGTCAAATAATCCTTTGCATCTCCTGCTGGCTGAAACACGTCTGCTCCAACAGGGAGTGTTTCCCACAGCTTGGGAAACACGCTGAGGATCCTTCAAAATTGCACCCCTGCCAAAATCTCCAGTCAGTGAGGTCTGCCAAGTACCTCAAATAGCTAAATAACTATCTAAATTATCATCCTGCCGGCTTTAATTGCTGGTGGGAGTCCCGCATGCGGGAGCTGCACGCGCACCTGAACTGAACCCGCTCTGGAATTCCGCCATTTTCGGAGTCCCTCTCGGCCATCTAAAAATCGGCCCCCTGGTGTCTAAAGGCCATTTAGCCTCACTGAAGTAGTAAGAAAACTGCTGGACGCCATAACAGGGATAAGATTGGTGAACACTTAAAAAGGTATGGGGCAGAGAATGAGGATATGTAATAGGCAGGTCTTGCTTGACTAAGTTAATCTAATTCAAAGAAATGACAAAACTTTGATAAAGATATGGAGTGGATGTGGTAGATTTTGATTTTCAACAAGCCATTTAATAACGTGTGACATAAGATATTTATTGTGAAGATTAAGGCCAATGATCTTAAAGCTAAATTGGTGGCATGCATAGAGGCATGGTGCAAGGAAAGAAAGCGGTGAGTGGGAATGAATGCATGTTTCTCAGATTGGTATAATGTAGCTGGTGACACGCCTAGGAATCCATGTTTGGACTTCCCTCCCCAACCTAAATAAAGTTTGTGTGTTCAAGCTTCACTTCAGGACTTGAACACTTAATCTAGGCTGATACCTCAGTGCAGTATTGAAAAATTCTGCATTGCTCGTGGTGGTGTGTTAAACTGAGGCCCCAGAAACGATCTCAATACATTATTTGAAGAAGAGCAGGGAAGTTCCCTCAGTGGTTTGTCCAAAATCCCTCTCTCGACGTGCACCACAAAAACAAAGATTAACTAGTCATTTATCTAATTTGCAGTTTTGGGATGTTGTGCGCAAATTGGTGCTGAATTTGCCTACATAAGTGACTACACATCAAAAATGAAGTGCTTTAGGGCATCCTGTAGATATGAAAGTGCTACATAGATGCATATTTGTTTATTCTTTAATCTGAATTCCTTAGTGTAACAAATTTTGAGTGTGTTGTTAAATTGTCTTGAGTGCAAATTCCAATTGATGACATTTCAAACTAGTTCACTAAGATGGGTGACCAGGTGATGAGTGTAAGGGATATTAATAGGATTTGAGGGGATTAAGTCATTTTACTGGTTGAATACCCAGATTGGCAGATGGATTTTAATGTAATTTAATGCATGTTGGACTAGATGGACATGGACAGCATCCCTTAGCAAAGTTGCAAATGGAAAAGAAATGATGGTTTTTGATAATTCATCACAAGTATGCAGTGACGCTGAGATTGTTAAGAACCTAGTAATCAGGTTGTTGGAATGCATCAGGGCATTTGACAAGTAATTCCAACATTGTATAGATTATTGGTGAGCTCTTGTTTGCAACGATATGTGCAGTTTTGGTTACCTGAACTTTTATTTTGACATCACTAAAATGCAGTGTACAAGGAGTATATGTGCGCTTTAATGTAATGTTTTCCATGCTCATAATATACTGCCAGTTCTATTGTTAAAATTCATTTGTAGTATTTGTGAATGGATACTGCAATGTGTTGACTGCTAAAATTAATGTTCAAATATGCACATCACCAAGTATTGTGAAGCACAAATATTTTCAAGTCTGACAAATGTGAAATAGTTGACACTAAGATTTAATTTTGCATATGTGCTATTAACAGTATTTTGTGATTATTGTATGCTGTGTCCATTTTGTTACTAACATAACTGTAGTCATTATCAAGGCTCTTCAGATGTACTTCATTTTGTACATTTTGCTCCAGAGCCAATCATCGTTCCATACATCTTGATGGACATTTTCATTCCTTTCTTCCATCTCCATTATAAATCATAAATGCACTTTGCTTAATTAAGTCTGTTGGGTGTTGATACACGGTGTACTAAAGGCTGATGCTTGGGTGGCAAGTAATCAGAATGTTGCCTATTAAGTGTGTGAGCTTATTAAATTTTGTCACACTGCCTCTTAGAATAGCAGCTTCATTTTCTTTTTGGCACTACAGATCAGACATGAGATAGCACTTCAACTCTCTCAAATTCTTCTAAGTGCTTAAAGATCTAATCTCAAGTTACTTCCCTTACATAATTTGGCAATATTGCGTGATGACATCACTAATGCGATGCATGCACATCTTGGGATCCATTATGACTAGGAAGAACTTGTCTTTTTGCAGGTCAAATTCAGGTAGAAATCTGTTCTTACTGATTCATCACATAACATTGCAAACAAGAGCTCACCAATAATCTATACAACCTTGGAATTACTTGTCAAATGCCCTGATGCATTCCAACAACCTGATTACCGGGTTGATAACAAGAATTGATCAGTAAAAACTGATTTTAAAGGTCTTTACATATGGAACATTATGGTCCAAACTACCCCATGGGGAGTATGCATTATTTTTTTGTGGTAGTGAGGAAAATAATTTTTACAGAACCTGTCAGGAAATTAATTAAGCTGGGTAATAGGCGATCTGTGAAAGGAATGAGATTGGTTGGCCCAGTGGCCTTTTCGTTTTCTTGACTTTTATCTGATAAGCTAGTTGGATAGCTCTTTAATGCGCTTATTTTGAGCAAGGCATTCATCAATCTGCTGTGATCTGTCGGAATAGGAATGCTTTTGACCATCTAGCTGAATGTGGAATTTTGTTTGTTAAAAGAACTGGCATGAGCCAGTTTTGCTGGTGCACAGCATTACCTCAACTTGCTGTGCCAGTGATTTCACCTGCAATTCCTGATATAATGATTGCTCAATCTCAGTATTGTAGCGAGATGCAGAGCAAAGACCAGACTCTCTATTGGAGAAATTGGAAGACACACCCTGGATTGTGGTTGTGCACTAAGTGGTGCCTGGTTATAAGGTGCTTTTACATTTATAAAATTTCAGTTTATGATTGTTCCCATAGTTAGCTGTAGTTTGTCATATAAAAGTTGGACTTTGTCCTGGCAGTTGTATAGACTCACTTTTTATGAATTGTCACTGGACTTTGTTTCAGGCTGGTATTTGACAGAACTGCAGCAGGTGACAATGTTTTTTTAAAATTCATTCTTGGAATATGATTGTCGGTGGCAAGGACAGCATTTATTGCCACCCATAGGTGCCCTTGAGAAGGTGGTGGTGGGCCGACTTCTTGTACATGCAGTCCATGTGGTGAAGGTACTTCCACGATGCTGTTGGGTAGGGAGTCCAAGGATTTTGATCCAGCAAAGTTGAGGAATGACAGTATATGTCCAAGTCGGGTAGTGTATGACTTGGAGGGGAATTTGGAGGTGATGGTGTTTCCATGCACCTGTTTCCCTTGTCCTTCCAGGTGGTGGAGGGTGCAGGTTTGAGAGGTGCTGCTGAAGAAATTTTAGCGACTTGCTGCAGTGCATACTTTAGATAGGACACACTGCAGCCATGGTGTGGCTGGAGTGGATGTTTCAGCTGGTGGATTGCATGCCAGTCAGGCAGACTACTTTGTCCTGGATGGTGTCTAGTTTCTTGAGTAGTGTTGTAGCTGTATCCATCCAGGCAAGTGGAGAATATTCTGTTGCACTTCAAGCTCGTGCCTTGTAAGTGATGGAGAGACTTTGGAGGGTCGGGAGCTGAGCTACTCACCGCTGAATACCCAGCCTCTGACCTGCTCTAGCAGCCACTGCAGTTATGTGGCTGGTCCAGTTGAGTTTCTGGTTAATGGTGACCTCCAGGATGTTGACGGTGGAGGATTTGGCAATGGTAATGCCATTGAATATCAAGGGGAGGTGGTTAGATGCTCTTTTGTTGGAGATGGTCATTGCCTGGCACTTGTGTGGCGCTAATGTTACTTGCCACTTATCAGCCCAAGCCTGGATGTTGTTAGGATTTGCTACATGAGTGTACGGACTACTTCATAATCTGAGGAATTGCGAATGGAAATGAACACTGTGCCCCACCTCTGACTTTATGATGGAGGAAAGGTCATTGATGAAGCAGCTGAAGATAGCTGGGCCTAGGACGCTGTCCTGAGGAACTCCTGCAGTGATGTCTTGGTGCTGAGATGATTTGCCTTCAACAACCACAACCATCTTCCTTTGTGCCAGGTATGACTCTAGCCACTGGAGAATTTTTGCCCTGATCCCCATTGACTTTAGTTTTACTAGTGCTTCTTTGTGACACACTCTGTCAAACGCAGCTTTGATATCGAGTACAGTCACTTTCACATATCCTCTGGAATTCAGCTCTGTGTCCATGTTTGGACTAAGGCTGTAATGAGATCTAGAGCCGAGTGGTCCAGGTGGAATCCAAACTGTGAATTGGTGAGCAGGTTATTGGTGAGTAAGTGCCGCTTGAGTGCACTGTTGCTGATGCCTTCCATCATTTTGCTGATGATTGAGAGTAAGCTGGTAGGGTGGTAATTAGCCAGGTTGGATTTGTCCTGCTTTTTGTGGACGAGACAAAGCTGGGCAATTCTCCATCGTCAGGTAGATGCCAGTGTTGTAGCTGTACTGGAACAGCTTGGCTAGAGGCACGGCTGGTTTTGGAGAATAGGTCTTCAGCGCCACAGACCAAGATGATGTTGGGATCTGTAGCCTTTGCTGGGTCCAGAGCGCTCAGCCATTTCTTGATATCACGTGAAGTGAATCAAATTGGCTGAAGACTGGCATCTACGATGGAGGGGACCTCCGGAGGAGGCTGAGAAGAATCATCCACTTGGCACTTTTGGCTGAAGATGGTTGTGAATGCTTCAGCCTTGTCTTTTGCACTGACGTGTTGGGCTCTGCCATCATTGAGGATGGGGATGTTCATGGAGCCTCTTCCTCCTGTTAGTGGCTTAATTGTCCGCCACCATTCGCGACTGGATGTGGCAGAACTGCAGAGATTTGATGTGATCCATTAGTTGTGGGGATCACTTTGCTCTCTCTATAGCTTGCTGTTTCCACTGTTTAGCATGCATGTAGTCCTGTGTAACAAGGTTGGCATCTCATTTTCATCTCAGATATGCCTGGTGCTGCTTCTGGCATGCCCTTCTGTACTCTTCATTGAACCAGGATTAGTGCTCTGGCTTGATGGATGGAGGAGTGAGGGATATGCCAGGCCATGAGGTTACAGTTTGAGGTGGAACCCTGCTGCTGCTGATTGCTCACAGTGCCCTATGGATGCCCAATTTTGAGCTGCTAGATAGCTTCTTAATGTATACCACTTAGTGCAGTGGTAGTATCATATGACACGATGGAGGATGTCCTCAGTGTAAAGACTGGTCTCCACTAGGACTGTGGTAGTCTCTCCCACCAATACCGTCATGGATATATGCATCTGCGACAGGCAGATTGGTGAGGATGAGATCTAGTAGGTTATTCTCTCATGTTGGTTCTCACCACCTGCCACAAGCCCTGTCTGGCAGCTAGGACCTTCAGAGCTCGGTCAATAGTAGTACTACCGAGCCACACTTGGTGATGATCATCGAAGTATATTCTGTGCCTTTGCTACTTTCAGTGCTTTCTTCAAGTGGTGTTCAACATGGAGTACTGATTCATCAGCTGAGGGAGGGTGGTAGGTAGTAATGAGCAGAAGGTTTCCTTGTCTACATTTGATCTTAAGCTATGAGACTTCATGAGATCCAGAGTCAATGTTGAGGACTTCCAGGACCACTGCCACCCAAGTGTATACCACTTTGCCCCCACCTCTGGTGGGTCTGTTGTGCCGGTGGGACAGGATATACCCAGGGATGGTGATGGAGGAGTCTGGGACATTGGCTGATAGTTATGATTCTGTGTGACTATGTTAGGCTGTTGCTTGACTAGCCTGTGGGACAGTTCTCCCAACTTTGGCACCAGTCCCCAGATGTTAATGAGGAGGACATTGTAGGATCAACTAAGCTGGGTGTGTAAATGGAAAAAGACAGTGGGAGACCAGCATACACTGCTGTCTTGAAACCGGCACAGCAACAAAAAAATTCTTGTAAGGTAGTATTGGCAGAGGCCTGGGTACAGGCTGCCTGCCCATCCTGTCTGGCTGAAATGTTACATGCTTGGGAAGCCCTACAGAAATGAAATGGGGAGGAATATATCAAATGCCTTTTTTCTCCTTTCTAAAATAAAGGTTTTAGTGGCAGTAATGATGCTCCCTGCCTGGACAGCAAAAGGGAAATATAAAGTGTTCCAGCTGAAAAGTTTGACTTCTTTATGATTTATGTTTTGCCGCACCATGCTGGGTATTGCCTCCGCCCTCTCAAAGTCAAACAAATAAAAGCTTGTGGATAAGACCCTATATATAGAATTATCCTTGATTTTTGACTCAAATAAGGTGCAGTATGCAATTATGAGATAGAAGGCCATGGGTTCAAGTACGACGCCAAGATTTAGGCACTCGTCTAGGTTGACACTGAGTGCAGTACTGAGAATGCTGCATTATTGCAGGTGCTGCCTTTTGGATGAGACATTCAGCCAAGTACCCTTCTGCCTGTTGAAGGGATTATGTATGTAATAGGGTTAAATGGTATTCTGAAGTGCTGAGAGGCTAGAGAAGAGATTTATGAGGCATGGGCAATGAATGAGTGCGACACTGGGCGGTACTAATAGATTGAAAACTGGCAAATGAGGTGCCCATATTGAAAATGGATGACAAAACATACACAGAAGTCTTCAGTTCCATGTAAAATAATGGAATTGATTATCAGGAGTAAACTTGAGGATTATATAGAACACAACCTGGTAAACAGCAATCAACATGGCTCTAAATTTTGTTTGATAATGCTCTTGTAAAACGTCCCACAGTGCTTCGCTATGTTAAAGGCGCTATTATAAATGCAAGTTTTGGTTGTTTAGAAGGGGAAGATCCTGTTTGAAGAATCACCTCGACTTCTTCAAACAAGTGGTAACAAATACACTGTGGTAAACTGTATGATGTTGTGTACTTGAATTTAAACAATCGTTCACAGCCAACCTATTGTAACAGTGATTTTCTGTTATGATGGTCTTTATGGTAGCTGGTAGTGTTATTAAGGAAAGCTTATAAATCATTTTGGCTTTTCTTTCAGATTTTATCATTGTGTCTGCTTGCTTGAAACTCACCACCCTGCACCCTGCATTTGAGTTTTGCTGATCATGTGTAGAGTAGGCTGATTACAAATTGGACTTTTCCTTATATACTATTTTTTTTATTTATTCTCTCTGTTGAATATCATGCCATATGGTATACAGTAGAATGTCTTTAGTGTTGATTGCCCTTTTGCACAATTCATGTTAATTTAACTAATTTCTCATCTGTGTGGAATTCAAGTGAACCAACAAATCGTACAATAGTTTTGTATTTTTACTGATTTTTTTTCCAAAGGTAAAAGCAAAGAACATGACTCACTAATTATAACTGATCTGATTCATTCATCTGGATGTGGGGACATGCCCTACTGCTAAAGGGCTTAGGTTGTTACTTGCTTCATTTCTGAAACAAACAAACTTCTTTTTCAACATTTAGGCTTGAAAAGTCTTGTCTTTTGGATCTATTTGTAGAAACCTGATTACTGGCTCTTGTAGATTTTAGTAGAGTAGGTCACAAGCATATTTATAAAATGTATATCATCATTGATTATTACTAGTTGGTAAATTACTTTCCAGCTTTGAGTTAGAAAGCAGTAAATCATCAATTTGCAAGTAACGTCATTCTCTTTATCCCTCCAGTTCTTATCCATCATTATTTCTTTGCTTTTTTGCTATATCTGAATTTTTTTGTGGCTTGTTGCAAATATTCATAGCTTACTGGCATCCTTTAAGTCAGAAGTATAATTAATTCCAGGATTAATTTCCTCTGGGTAAAGTTCAGGCCTCATTTCGACAACTAAAAAGCTTCCTCACTGGTTCATCCTCTGCATACAAATAGGAATCACTGCCAGAACACTCCTTAAAAGCATAAGAACGTAAAGTATGAAATGAGAAAATGTCATTTGGTTCATCAAACCTGATCTGTTCACAGATTGTGTTTGATTTATCTTAATGTAGATGCCACACAACACCCTGAGAGGGGCGATCAATCACAAATTTCCACAAAATTGAAGCCATGACGTACTTCTTCCCCCTTCCCTGAAGGTGACAGCCCTTAAGGCAAGTTGACCGTGTATACCACAACAATCATCTTGGACTATTTGCATTTCACAGCTGCCTTGGCCATGGTCCTAACAGCCCCACAAGCCTCAAGTTGACTTCCTCCCATCTCATTATTCCCTCAACCTCTACACCAAGCAACTCTACATCCATAGTGATTTCAACCTGCTTTTGAACTCCTCCAACCCCCTTTCCTCTGACTACATGACTCTCCTGTCTTCCCTCCATGTCACTCTTCATATAAACTTCCCCAGCATTATCCTTTGGCATCCCCTAAACCTTGTCATCTCTCCAGGTCTTCTTGCACCTGATGTCTTGGTCATTGACGAGACAATCTCTGACCACCACCCTCAAATCAAAATGTACCACTTCGCACTTAGTGACTGGTTGGCCACTTCTATGGGGTCTTTTACATCCACTCCTATGTTACTGATTCCATCTCCCTTTCTGACGACATTTCTCAAGCTGAGCCAGGCTGTCTGTAATCCTGCTGACTCCTTATCCTCAGTGATTTTAATTTCTATCTTAGTCCTTTACCCTTCCTCTGAATTCACTGCCATTCTGTCTTCCCTAAACCCCTCCAACTCCTTGATCTTGCTATCTGGTGTGCCTCTCTGTTCACATGGTCTCAATCACTGACAAGACCATTTCCGACCACTTTCTTGAATCGCTCATCACACATTCCCCCAACCCTCTTCCAACATCACTTCATTTGATTTCCATGTATGAGAAGGTGCTCCCCAAAGTCATGTACAATTGCACTTTCAAACTCTCAACTTCCGAGCCTTTAGATCTTCCATTCACCACGATTCTGCTGTTTACTTGCTCAATGATTCCATCACCTCTGCCTTAAATGCCCTTGTCTGCAGCAAAACCGTTACTCTCCCATTCAGACTATTGCCCCTGGTATGGCTTCCATCTTCGCTTCCTCAAATCCTAGGGGTGTAGAATTGAGTGTAAAGGTACCCAACTGGTTTAACCATCCATCAGCAGATCTGGTTAGACCACATCAAGTACTGTCAGTCCTCACTGTTCTTTGCCAAAACCACCCACTATTCCAGGATCATCTAGAGAGCAAAGATAATCACCTCTCCTCTAATCCCTTCAAACTCACCTCCAATGTGGAGCACATGGACTTCTAAAGTTGAGACCATTCATTCAGCTGCCAGTGTTGCTTCCCCCCTTTCCCCTTTCCTCTTTCCTACCCTCCCCCAGGTTCTCTTGCCCTGGGTCTCTCTACAGTTTCTATCTCCACATGCCTTCTCCGAGCTCATCTTGTCCATGAGAACATCCTCGGGATCCCTTGAAAACTGCTTACCACCAAACTTAACCTTTCTGGTCCCCATGCTAGTTGACATTGTAAATGGTTCCCTCTCCTCAGGTACTTGGGTCCCTTCCTTTCAAAATCACTATCACCATCCTCCTTCAAAAAAAAACCCACCCTCAATCCCTCTGTCTTTGCAAACTATCGCCCCATCTACACTCTCCCTTTCCTGTTTAAAGTCCTCGAATGTGCTGCCGCCTCCCAAATCTGCGGCCACCTTTCCTGCAACACGATTTTGAACCTCTCCAATCAGCATTCCGTTCTTGCCATAGCACTGAAATGGCCTTAACCAAAGTGATTGTGGTGCATTATTCCTCCTTGCATTTCTTTGACCTCTCTGCGGCCTTTGACATAGTTGATCACAACATCCTCCTCCAAAGCCTTTTCTCCATTGTCCAGCTCAGTGAAACTATCCTTGCTTGGTTCCACTCTTACCTATCGAAACAAGATAGAGCATCTCCCACAATCTTCTCTTCCTGTCTCTGCAAAGTTACCTAGAGTCCCAAAGGATCTGTCCGTAGTCCCTTCCTCTTCCTCATCTACATGCGACATTATCCACAGACATGGGGTCAGCTTCCAAATGTATGCTGACAACATCTGCTTCTCCACCTCCTCTCTTGACCACTTCATTGCCTGTGTGTTGTCAAACTGCTTATTCAACATCGCGTCTTGGATGCGGTGCTAATTCCTGCAGCTAAGCATTGGCAAGATTGAAGCCATCATCTTCGGTCCCTCCGGCAAAATCCTTAGCCCTGCCACCGATTCCACCCCTCTCCCCGGCCACTGTCTCTGCTGAACCAGACTATTCGCAGCCTCGCCGTCCTATTCGACTCTGAGCTGAGTTTCCGATCTTCTATCCTCTCCATCACAAAGACGGCCCACTTCCACCTCCGTAACATCACCCTCCTCCAACCCTGCCTCAGCCCATCTGCTGTTGAAATCCTCATTCGTGCCTTTGTCATCTTCAGATTCTACTATTCCAAATACTCTCCTCTTGTAAACTTCAGCTCATCCAAAACTCTGCTGCATCTATCCTATCCTGCACCAAGACCTGATCACCCACTGATCATTTCATCTTATTCCATCCCCTCACCTCCTTTAAAATCCCCTCAAGTCCGTTCCCCTCCCTATCTGTAACTTCCTCCAGCCTTACAACTCATCATCCCCTCTTTCCCTCTCTCTTCCCCCCCCCCCCCCCCCCTCCCCCCTCCCCCCTCCCCTCTCACCGAACTCTCTGTTCCTCTGACTCTGGCCCCTTGTACACCCTGTTCCCTTTGCCCCATCGACAACAGGGCCTTCAGCTGTCTAGGCCCCATACTCTGGAATTTCATCCCTAAACCACTCCTCCTTCAAGATCCTTCTTAAAACTTACTATTTCAACCAAGCTTTTGGTCACCTAATATTTCCTCTTTTGGCTTGGCATTTAATTTTTCACAATACACCTCTGTGAATCCCTTTGGTGTGTTTTTTTACATTTAATGGTGCTATGTAAAGCAAGTTGTCGTTGCACAAGTCTAGTGTTATTGTGGCGATCTGAATTGGTCTGCGGTGCAAATAGGGAAAATTTAGAACCTATTTAGTCACACTTTGCTTCCACAAAGTCATTTCACTGTAAATAGGGTATTGGAGGTTGAGAATGTTTGACGGTGAGCTTCTCGACCAGTCTTTACACAAAACTTTACGGTCCTGTGACAAAATGTTCGAGCCTAAACCTCTGGGAAATTGCAGCACATCTGCACAATGTAAACTTAAACTATCTGGCATAAAAATATGAAATGAGGTAAACTTCTGAGTTTTGAGGCGTCAGCATTAGCCATATCATTGTTTTTGCCCTAAGCTTTTGCTACATAAAACTAACATAAAATAAAAACAGAAAATGCTGGAAAAGCTCAGCAAGTCAGGCACTTCTGACGAAAGGCCTTCGACCGAAATGTTAACTGTGTTTCTTTACAGATGTTGCCTGACTTGCTGAGCTTTTCCAGCATTTTCTATTTTTATTTTAGATTTCCAGCATCCGCACTATTTTGCTTTTGCTTAAAACTAACACATGCAGTTTCAAAATTCTGTTGCATGTTTAACTCGCTCTTGGGGCCCCCTTGACACACTCACTGCTGTAACATAGTACAGTTCCATTTGTGAGGTTATAAACTCAATCTGTTGTATTTTGTTCCCTCTAAAATTTATTACACAATGGTCACTGCTCAAAATAATTTATTGTGTGAAATGCTTTGAGATGTAATGAATTGGTATAAGGCACTAGATGAATGCAGGTATTTCTTCAGCTTCTTCCAATAATGGAAATGCTCCTTTAAAATCCAAAATATCATAGGGAACAGTGGGATTTTTGGTTCTGTTTGGATAAACAACCAGATGCATCATGCTGGAAATTGGGCTGGAACATTGGCACAGAATTTGCTGGAACAGCGCACCTGGTTAGGTTGTTCTGCACCTTTCATTTTTTAAAATTTGGCCAGTAATTTGTTGGAAGTGCAAGCTGACAATGACGTGATGAGGGCAACGGGACATCTGGGACCTCAGTGAACGACAGGACCAACAATGTATCTCCTTAACCAATGAGATTAAAGGATTGAGAAACAAACAGGAAGGACTGAGAAGGAGGGTGAATTAGAGTGCGTGAATTCAATGTCAAATCAGGTACAGAAAGACAATTAGAGAGGGAAAGAAAGATTTTATTCAGAGAGAGAGAAAAAAGAGACAAAGAAAAAGTAAGAAAAAATGTAAAATTTTAAAATTTGCCCATTTATAAAATCTCCAACAACATTCACTACCTGAAGGAATGAGACTCTACACTTATAATCATTCACTTTCTGGGCGAGAGGTTGATTGGCAGTCGTTAACAATTATCACATTGTTAAAAGGGTACGTACGCTATTAATTACTCGACTTAACTTTCTGTGGCGAGTTTAATGGGCAGTTAAAGTGCAAATGCAGCCACTTCATGAAAATCACAGGGAGGTTAAGGGCGAGATGCCGTTTTTGCATCGTTAACGGCGGAGTGGCGCAAATCAGCCAGCAACATGGTGATTTACAATACGTGGGGTAACTCTTCCTCGTCATAAGTTGCTGGCCAATTTGCACATTAATGATGGCATGCATCGTTCACAAACAGGTTAAGTTACGAGGAGAGATTACACAAATTGGGGTTGTATTCTCTAGAGTTTCGAAGGTTAAGGGGTGATCTGATCGAAGTTTATAAGATATTAAAGGGAACAGATAGGGTGGATGGAGAGAAACTGTTTCCGCTGGTTGGGGATTCTAGGACTAGGGAGCACAGTCTAAAATTAGTTTTTTTTTCAGCAAATTCTAGGTTATTGTCATTTCAGCTGAGTCAATTAGAATTTGAAAGTCAACACGACTTGCATAGTATGAGTCCTTCCCTCTGTTGACTAGGTTTCCTGAGTGAAATGGGATGGATGGAGTTTGAACTCATTAGCTAATGGTCAGTTATTTGGAGTAAGTTGGCGATTTCACTCGGAGGCTACAAGATTGGCAAATGAGAGGGGGTGGAGAATCACTGCTACTGCTGAGCATGTTTTTCTGAGATTTTCATCTAAGATTCATCTGGGTATAGGCTTCTTTAATTCTGTCACATTTAGTTCAAGAAGTCAGCTTTGCTCATTGAGATCATGTGCCAGCTGAACTGTATGCTGTTGTGACAATTAATTAGATGGTCACTGGGCAGTTACTTGATGGAGGAGCTGAGCCACTCATTTGTGCTGGATGGTTTGTTTGTATATGTGCCTGGTAGTTTTCTGGATTTAGCAGACGGTCATTTAAATTTGCAAAGCTTTAGTTACTGTTTCAAAGGGATTTATCAGTCTGCCTTTTTTAAATCACTGAATTTGTCTGGGGCCTTCAAAGATGGAAGAGGCTGCCTGGCCTTTGAGGTGAATCTGTCTGAAACGTCTAGTGTTGGCTCACCAGGTAATTTGATAGTTGTTGAGAAAAAAAAAAGTGTATAAAAATCTAAATTGTGAATCATTTATTGTTTTCCATTACACTGAGGATTTAGTGAAATTTAGCTACAGTTTTAAAAAAAAAATTGTTACTGCTACAATTTGTATTTTCAGTTGCTGTTCAATATATGTTTTTGGCAATTAGAACCTAAAACCAGGCCTAATGAGTGTATTGTTCTGCTGCCTTTCTAAGATGAGGATTTCTTGGAGGTGTGGGATAGAACCAGTAATCTTTTTTTTAAAAAAAGAGTTCTCTATTTGTTACCCTAGGTACACTATAAAACCTACTAGATATCAAAACAGTAGAACTTTCTGGTACATGGCAGGCTAGGGCTCATCTATAAGAGTAGTCTGATAAAATGGAAGTCAAGAACATCAAGAGTAAAAAGTTGAAAGAAATCCAAGATTGTAATACCATGTTTCACTTAACCAGGATTGCCTGATACTGACACTTGGTGCCTTAAGTGGAAATGGGTTTAGTTTACCATCACTGACTGCCTTTAAATTGTTGAGCACAAAACTCATCCACACACAATACGTATTTACATTTATTAAAGATTTTCAGCAGCATTACAGGCACCTTCTGAGTATAAACAATGCAAAGTTGGTTATTCTGACCAGTGAAAAAATCTTTGGTTTAAGAAGTTCTGAATGAATTGGTGTTTATCTGCATGTCATGCTGTGGAACTGGAAGGTGCCATGATTGATCTGTGGTGCAGAATTCATCTATTTCAGCTGGGTAACAGATGGGGTGATACAGTCTCTGGGCTAGGGAGAAATAAGTGGAAGTATTTGTGTATGAACTAGAGAGGACAGGATCAGGTTGAGCTGCGACAGACCCATGGTTAACTTGCTGTCCAGACTCTTGCACAAAGAATGACCATTTGATGGAGGCACTGTTTGCAGAATTGCACTCTAACCTGAATTGTTCACTTCAGGAGAGGGGGTAAGGGGCACAAAAACATCCTAGGATATTGAATTTGAAAGTTGTGCATTGTTGGTTGAGGTAAATGCCCAATGGCAGCTTTTGTTAAAAACTGTGACTGTAATGGAAATAAAACATCAAAGAAATAGCTCAGCAGCCTTGGTATAAGTAACTTTAATGGTGCAGTAACTAATTTGAGTAGAGTGGAGAAGGGACTAATTTACATAAAGGGTAATAGCAAAGATTTTTAGAAACAAAAAGATAGTCAGCAAGAAAGGGTAGGGCCATTAAGGGATGGAAAAGGCAGTCTTCCAGTAGTTCCTCAACTCTTATTGAGAATTTACCATTTATCACTTTCTGCTCATGAATGCTCTTTAGCTGAGGGATCAGCCTGGGAACCCATTCCTCTGTTTCTGCCACTGCCGGATAGCTGGCTGCTAGGAGATGTGTGAGCAACCAGAAAACTGATGTAATATTTTTGCTTCCTCTTCCAGTATGAAAGTACCTCCCTTTTGGTGGCATGGTTGAGATTTCGGAATTGGAGGTGGGAATGTTGACCTACCACATTGTTTGTTTACTGAATTTCTAGATTTAAAAATCCTAAAAGTAAAATTATAAATTGATGGTTTTAAAAATTCTGAAGGGTTTTGATGTGGAATGGGGAAAGACTGTTTCCTCTAATTAGGGAATCATCAAATTAAAATTGTTACCAAGAGTGGGAAGAAAGGTTAGGAGAAATTTCTTTACTCGAGGGTAACATAAGAACATAAGAAATAGGAGCAGGAGTCGGCCAATCGGCCCTTCGAGCCTGCTCCGCCATTTAATAAGATCATGGCTGACCTGATCCTAACCTCAAATCTAAATTCATGTCCAATTTCCTGCCTGCTCCCCATAACCCCTAATTCCCTTTACTTCTAGGAAACTGTCTATTTCTGCTTTGAATTTATTCAATGATGTAGCTTCCACAGCTTCCTGGGCAGCAAATTCCACAGACCTACCACCCTTTGAGTGAAGAAGTTTCCCCTCATCTCAGTTTTGAAGGAGCAGCCCCTTATTCTAAGATTATGCCCCCTAGTTCTAGTTTCACCCATCCTTGGGAACATCCTCACTGCATCCACCCGATCAAGCCCCTTCACAATCTTATATGTTTCAATAAGATCGCCTCTCATTCTTCTGAACTCCAATGAGTCGAGTCCCAATCTACTCAACCTCTCCTCATGTGTCCGCCCCCTCATCCCCGGGATTGACCGAGTGAACCTTCTTTGTACTGCCTCGAGAGCAAGTATGTCTTTTCTTAAGTATGGAGACCAAAACTGTATGCAGTATTCTAGGTGCGGTCTCACCAATACCTTATATAACTGCAGCAATACCTCCCTGTTTTTATACTCTATCCCCCTAGCTATAAAAGCCAACATTCCGTTGGCCGCCTTGATCACCTGCTGCACCTGCATACTAACTTTTTGATTTTCTTGCACCAGGACCCCCAGATCCCTTTGTACTGCAGTACTTTTCAGTCTCTTGCCATCAAGATAATAACTTGCTCTCTGATTTTTCCTGCCAAAGTGCATAACCTCACATTTTCCAATATTGTATTGCATCTGCCAAATCTCTGCCCACTCACCCAGCCTGTCTATATCCCCTTGTAGGTTTTTAATGCCCTCCTCACTCTCTACTTTCCCTCCCATCTTTGTATTATCTGCAAATTTTGATATGTTACACTCGGTCCCCTCCTCCAAATCGTTAATATAGATTGTAAAGAGTTGGGGACCCAGCACCGACCCGTGGTTGTTTGAGCATGGGATGTTTGGCCACAAATCATGCTTGAAGCAGAGATGATTGTATCTTTTAGGGAAAATTGAATAAATATTTGAAGCAAAGGAAGATACAGGGCTTTGGGGAGAGGGTGAGACAATGGGATCAGTCTTGCATCGCTTCAGCAAAGAGTGGTACAGATATGATGGGCTGAATAGCTTCCATCTGTGCTGTAAATTTCTGTGATCCTATGGAAAGACCTATGAATATAGAATTACATAGAATTTACAGCACAGAAACAGGCTATTTGGCCCAGCCAGTCTATGCTGGTGTTTATGCTCCACACGAGCCTCCTCCCACTCTATTTACTTCATCTAACCCTATCAACATCTCCTATTCCTTTCTCCCTCATGCACTTATCTAGCTTCATCTTAAACGCATCTATGCTATTTGGCTCAACCACTCCATATGGTAACGAGTTCCATATTCTCACCACTCTGAGTAAAGAAGTTTCTCCTGATTTCCTTATTGGATTTATTAGTGACTATCTTATATTTATGGCGCCTAGTTTTGGACTCCCCCTCAAGTGAAAACAGTATAAAATGTAGCTTTAATGCCTAGTGTCAATTGTAGGAAAAGAAAGTACGTTCAAACAATTGGAAAAGATAGAAAGGAGGTGAATAAAAATCCTTGAATTTTTCCTGCACCATGCTGTGTCCTAGGGAGTACCTGAGAAAAGGACCTGTTTTGCATTTGCAGCATAATTTGAAAGTGAAATTAGATTGTGCAGTAGGGCTGATCGTATGAATGATAATCCAGCTGCGGATTCCATCAATCCCCAGCAAATGCCACTGTTTTCACAGAAACTCTCTGGTTCTAATTTTGAGTCTGTAATAGAAGGGAAAAAAAATTCTCTGTTTTATGAATTATAATTTTAGATAGTGATTGTGACAACAGACTGGTTACAGCAGGTAATATAGATGTCATAAGAATCTCTCCATAAAATCTGGTTCTTATTGGGTTTTGGTTACCTTTTTAGTACTGAATCTGCTTTGTAGCTTTGTAATTTTTTTTCTAGCTCTTGGTTTGTTAATAGCATATTGCAAAAGTTGTGTAATTAAAACAAATGATAGTGCATTTTTGTATGCAACATCAATTTTAATAGCTTTGTATGCAGCATTATTTTTGTGATCATTTATTCACAAGAATATGACCACATATTGTGCATTAAGCCATTTTTTATTTTAGATTGATTTGTTAGATTTTTAATTGTCTCCATAGACAATATCCACTGCTATCCAGACTCCTATCCCTGGAGAGACTACAGTCAGCTTGTTGAAATAACAATTTTTTTTTGCTGCTTCAGTTTATTGCTGAAAAGAGCACAGATAAGACCTGGGTGATGCAATCTTATCTATATATGCAGTTCAGCCACAGCCAGCAGTGAAAATTCATTTTAATGTGTTTGCTCGAAGAGATGGTCATGCCCTCTATCTCCCCTGGGTGCAGGCGAAAAATATCTAGTTGAAGCCAAGTGCACTTTGGAGATATGCAAATAGAAAATGCATGCGCGTGAATGGCATGAGAAAGATACTGCACTAATTGTGACTGGCCACTTTTCCAACAGCAATAATCCTGTCCCAAATTTTATTTGCAATAGGAAAATGTAACCATTTGCATTTGTAATCTTTTCATTAATATATAGTACTAAATAATTCTACGAGAGCAATTGATGTGTATTTTGCTGTTTTCACCCTGAAAGACTATTAAAGATGTTGACGTTGTTGAAGTCTGTGTTTATAGCAAGAGACTAACAGAATTGGTTTATTGCAACTATCTATATTGTCAGTAGATTAATTATCTAGATTTGAAAATTTATTAGGAAGCCTCTGTGTTCATACAGATTACCTAAATAATCTGGAACTAATAAACCAATGGAGTTAGTTGCCTTCTACAGATTTGGAACTGATCATTCGAGACTAACTTAATTTTATCGATGCACTTTAATGTGTGCTAGTAATTTAAGGAAAAACAGCTCGAATGGTGAGAGTGGCTAAGAGGGACCTGATAAAGTATAGTTATATATGTAGGACAGAAAGGAAAGAATAGAGATAAATGGATCTTTTAGGGATTTGTGGGATGTGGGTAGTGGCATGCCCCAGTGATCTGTGCTGTGACTTTTTTTCCATGTGTATAAATGTTCTAACAAAGGCACATGAAGAATGATTGTTTGCTGCCAAATTAGTGGGCGTGGCAAACTGAGGAAGAATGCAGAAGGACGTACTGTAGGGGCAGTGTTTGCCTTGCGCTGGCCCATGCAAAAATTTGGTTTGGGGTCCCTATATTTTTTTGACATGGATACTAGATACTTATCACTTTGAGAAAGAGGTTGGGTTCCATCTAAAGTTCGTTGAAAATATATAGAGGCGTATTGGTCCAGACTCAAAATAATACAATCCAAACTACACCTGCAGCAGAAATAAATATCGTGACTCAGTCATCCTAACATTGCAGATCTTTGATCATTAGGAACAGCACTGTAAAATGTAATCATGTGATTTCCGTGCTGGTCTGAACCAAAAATTTGAGTAAAGAAAATCATTGTCTTTCAAACCCAATTGGCAGTAAGCAGGGATCTTGACAGCACAGATATATAGGAAGGAAGGTCAGAAAATCCAGTGTAATTACACAAACTACAGTGGGTTGATTGTACAGACTTTATTAAAAATGAAAAATCTTCCATATTTGATATAGAAAACAATTCAGAGTTTAATTAGTTAAGATGAAGAGACAGGTTCTTGAACTCTAAAGCCACAGGTTAGAGCCAATGTCCTTGATCTCTCCTGACCAGGACAAGTTTCACATATCAACTGAAAAGCCTAATATCATGTGAGGAACCTCCCAGCTAATTTTAAACTTCATCACCAGCTAACAGGTGATTGGATGTCTCATCACCAGCTCACTGATGTACCCCTATTCAGCTAATAGCAGCAATGTAGGCACAGTGGGGCTTTATTTGCCCATGGATCCCAAGCTTCCTCTGGTAGACAAACCCAGATGAACTGCTGTTGACAGGCGTCAACCCCTTTTGCTGCAGTACCAGCTTATGTTGATGTATGTATAGTAGGAGAGCTACCACCAAAACATTATTCAGCATTATAGCCATCCTGATTCACACCCTATATATTTTGCAGAACTATTGCAGTAAGTTTTCATTCTGAATTCACTGTGGGGCAGAATTCAGTGTAGAAGCAGCAACTATCTAATCCATTATGGCCATGACGGTACGTTTCTGGCTGTGGAACTTTGCCGATGATGAGGAAGATCCATATAGACAGTGCCAAATCAGAGTACATTAGGCTGAGAATTCAGCCTGCCTGGACTGACCAATGCTGCCAGAAGCAGCTGGATATGGGGACTGGATCGTGCTCGTGGCCCCGTGGAATTGCACGGGAAGCATGACCCCAACATCACCTGTGACATACAGGTTAGCAGAGTGGGCAATTAAGTACTAATAAATGTAAAGTAATAACACTCAGCAGTGTGAATTAGTACGTTTTGGGAAAAAGAGCAGCGAAGTGAAGTATATCCTAAATAAGAACAGAGATGTATGGGTGCAGATCGCAAAAGGTGGGAGTGCAGATAAAAAGGCGATAAAAAGACAAATGGATGAGTTTTTTTACATGGGGCAATGAAAATAAAAGGGTAGTAATGTTTAATTTGTGTAAGATGTTGGTTAGGCCACATTTCTGGGCACGAATTACAGGAAGGATATTGGTGCCAATGGAAAGGGTAAGGGGAAGATTCACTTCTGTACCAGCAAGAATGAGAAGTTAGAGTTATGAAGAAAGGCTTGAAAAGTTAGGGCTTTTTCACTGGAATAGAGAAGATTAAAGGGAGGGGTGAATGTCTAACAGGGTTTTAAAATTATGATGTGTTTTGAGAAGGTATATGGTGATAAAAAGTTCCTGCTGTTCTTCAAATTAATAATAAGGGAGCAGAGAGAGAAGATCATTATTAGAATGAAGGGATAAATTAGAATTTTTTTCCACAGTCATTAGAACGTGGAATGCTTTACTGCAAGTTTATTGAAGCAGAAACTAACATAATTTAAAAGGAATTGAAGGATACAGGAAATAAAGGGCAGGGAAATGGAATTAGAGTGGATAGATTTAGTTGAGCTAGCATCGGCACAGGACAGTGGTCTCTTTCTGTGCTGTGATTTGTATTGATTCTATAAAAGCAGACAAAACCATAAGTGTTGTGAAAAATCCAATTACTTGGATTAAACAGAAAAATTGACTCCTGTTGGGGATGACGCCTACAAAAGTGGCCACTTCATCAAAAGAGCCACGTTCCTCGTCCCATTTTCAACATAAGAGATATTTGCAGATCATCAGGCCCAAGACTTTTCTTGATCGTTACAAATAAATATGGTGCGGTGTTTCTGAGATGCACTCCAGGAGGTAGCCTGTGTCTTAAAATGCTAGTCTCTAGACAAATCTATTGAGATTTTAGAAGCAGGTTCTGCCCAGTCTCTTGCCTTGATTGCTAGCATTTTACCAGGGAGGAAGCATAAACTTGAAGGAGGTGAGTTCAGCTACAAGCTGCTCGTGTCTGAACAGACTAGTCAGGTTTGCCTGACTCAGAATCTTTTCCTGTTTGCGCTACATTGAGATTCATTGAACACTCCGACAAAATTTTCACCTGTCCTTCATAATACTGATCTACTGCTACGCCTACCAAGCTGATCTAGTTTCTGGTCAGATATGAGTTTGAAGTTACTCCATCTCCTGTTGACTTGTCAGGATTGTAGTGGTAGACTGCAGAAAAGTATACAACTATATAGGCTGATAGATCTGTATCTTGAGGTAATTATATATTGGATTATCAGCTCCCTGGTTTTGGTCATTTATAATCAAGACATTCAGTTGTCTATTATGTTAGATCACACATACCACATTTGTAAGCAGAAGAATTGCCTACAGGTGTTCTCTAGAATCATAGAATTTAAAGCAGAGAAGTAGACCACTTGGAGTTATTAACTAATATAATTTCTCTGCCCTTTCCCCATATCCTGCCTTTTAAAATATTTAGCCATTTCCTTTTTAAATATTGACCTCAGTAGCCAATGTGGTGGAGCATTCTATGTTCTAGTTATTCTGAAAAATTTTATCTAGCTTCACTTTTCATTCTTCTGGCGATGATGGTGAGTCTAACTGTCTCGCCAACTAGTGAAAACAATCTTTCGCTACTTTCCTTTTAAAGCTAGTAAATATTCTCTGACAACCTGTTGCTGATTAACCCAAAGTCTCAGGAATGAGTCTTAATATTGTAAGCTTGATGTCATTTATTAATATGCTTCAGTTTCCACTTTGGCGTTATCAATGGTACAGTTTAATGCAGTAATAATGAGTGGAAATTCTAAAAGCAAAATCCTAATTTTAAAAATAATTTCAGTATTTAAAATAACCTTGGGCAAGGCCTCAAAATCCTATGTGAATTTAATGCTTTTGAGAACATTCTCAGTAAATTAGTCCGTTATTGAAGTACAGTAATTACAAATTGGCAATCATTACCCTTGAATGTATACACAAGAATCCTGGTTCTTTGTGTAATTTACAGTACAAAGCAATGTTTAGTCACAACCGTTGTAATTGTGCTGCTTCACAGCATAAAATTGCTTTCAAAATCAATCTTAATTGCCATTAATTTGACAGTCTGAACTGGAGAGGTCATTAGAAGGATAAGTCAGTATGGGATTTTAACATATCCTCTCTTGTGCTTCCAATGACAGTGGGAAAAATCAACAATTTGCCTTGCCCCAGATGGAATAACATTTGTTTGTACTCTTGTTTTCAATGGAAGAACAAAATCTCAAAACAACCTTATTTAACAAATGGAGGATAAATTTTGGGCTTTCTTTGGAAATAATCTCTATGCAGTGTGCAGACTCAACTGAATAGCACATTAGCAATTAGGGATGCCCTAATACTGGGTAAGTATTCTATTCAAAGAGTCCCTAATATGCATTCTGTTTATAATGTGAGTAGAACAGAAATGCAAATAAGCGTTATAAGTTGGATCAGAAAATAGGGAATAAGTGCGAGCCATGTGGTATTATATAATTTCAAAGTGGCAAATAACTGGTTATATTTTTGTGAGGCTGGTTAAATTGGCTGATTTAGGTTTCTTCATTGTTTGCAATGTGGTTGTTAAAAGAATATCTCTTGTTTAGTGAATGAAACAAATAGCTGTTGGGCATTGAAACCTTCAGCATGTTTTGTTGTATCCACATGAAGGATAGAAATTATTCTATAAAAATATTCATTATGGACACAAAATTGAACGTTGCAACACATGATAATAAATGGTCGTTTCTCCCCTCCTCCTCCCCAGTAAACTGATCCAAAATTTAATAAAATGTAAAGTAAAATCAATGAGATGTAGATTTGGATCTTGGGTTGGATTGTGCAACAACATCTCAGAACTTGATCTTCATACATAAAATTAAATGTTTGCCAATAATATGTTAATACAGTACTTGTGCAATTGAGCTGGGTTACTTTTTTTGAAGGCTTGAACGAGCCCAAAGATGTCTTGCTGTATTTTAATTCATTATATTTATAACCGGGTAATGGCACTTCTGTTTTCGTCACCAGGCCATGCACCAACTGTGGCTCATCAGATAGGTGCCTCCATGAACAATTCCCTGGAAGGTGCATGAGTGCACCCTCCCTTGGGATCACTGGGGAAAGTGTTGCCTCTAGTTGGCATTTAGGAGATTTAGCCCTTTTTGGCAGGTGGACAGGGATTAAGTAAAGCTATATCTGATAATTCTTTGAAACTAACAGATGCAAAAGGAAGTTACAGTAATTAAACGTGCCTCTGGGATGAGTTAACCTGGTGAGCTTCAGGATCATTCTAATGGAAAAAGTGCATTGTTAATATTATGTGAATACAGCCTATGATTTTTGTACCCTGAGAGGATAGCTGTTTGGCTTCTGAAATTTATTGGTTAACGTTTGTTCTGTTTGCATGTCGTTAGGCAGTGTGAACATATTTTGCTGTGATGCAGATGCCCTTGCTGTCCTTTCATTTTCTGTGGCACATCTGTTTCATGGTTCACTAAAAGGGAAGTCGGGGAAGATGGTATCCTTGTGGCGCCATTGTGCTGCTAAACTGAGTTCTGTTGATTTTTTATTTGGAAAAGATCCTGCACCTGTGCAACAACTGCAGAACAAGAGTTGAGTTCAGCAATGCATTTTTATTCCCCTTTTCTCCTGCAAGACTTTTTCTCTCTGGTGCTTCCAGAATTCTGACACACTAAAATGAAAACTTATCAGAAATTCATGTAAATGAGTCGTTGCCAATGCCGCTGACGACGACGACGACTCGCATTTATATAATGCCATTAACGCAGTAAATCGTCCCAAGGCGCTTCACCAGACAGAGCGTTATCGGACAAAATTTGACACCTAGCCACATAGAGATATTAAGGGAGATGACCAAAAGCTTGGTCAGAGATAGATTTTAAGGAGGAGAGAGAGGTGGAGAGGTTTAGGGAGGGACTTCCAGAGCTTGAGTCCTAGACAGCTGAAGGTACGACCGCCAATGATGGGGCGATGGAAATTGGGGATGTACAAGAGGCTTGAATTGGAGGAACGCGGAACTAATATTTGCAGCCTTGGAATCCTTTGAAACGCTTGTTCCAAAGTGTATTCATAGTAGAACAAGTAGAATCTAACCAAAGCAATTGATTGTTTGCAGTTACCTTCTCGTTAGTTGGTACAATTCTCCAAATTATATCTACCTGGTGGTTTTGGCAACAGTTTCCTCTTTTAAAATTAAGAATTCCAAAATCATTGTAAGTATTCTGATAAGAAAGCAACCTTCTCATATGCCCCTTTTCAAATATTATAATGTATCTGCATATGCACTGAATTGGAATGAGATTGATGACATGAAATAAGTGAGGCAAGTACGTTCTAGCTTCTTAAACCAGTTAAACCCATTGCACAGTGAGGCCAGAAGATGTCCTCATTGGACATGTTCTGTTAAGCTGACAAGAGAATATTTCCTTTTAACAATTTTCCGCAGTGGGGACTTGGGGGGTGCGCTGGGCTGGACACTGGTTTTAACTTCTGGGTTCAAATCCAGTATAGGCCAGTGGAATGAAAGTGTCATTCTACAAAAATACAATAGAAGATTAAACATTTGTTTTGCTCGCTTAGTCATTCAAAGAGTTTTTATGTAGAGAAATAATTGATAATTTGAAGAATGCATGATCTTACATTTTTTTGTGCCTGATCAAATCCTCAGGATGTCCCAAACCTGTCACAACCAATGAATTCCTTTTGACATGCAGGTCCTTTTGTAAGGTAGACAAACATGGCAGCTAATTTGCATACAAGGTCCAACAAGCAGCAATGAAATGAATCACCAATTGAGGGGCAGACATTGGCCACGACACGAGGAGCACTCCCTGCTCTTTTTTGAATATACCGTGGGATCATTTTATGTCCACATGATTCATTTGAACAGGCAAATAGTGCTTTGTTTAATGTGTCTCGTGAAAGTCTGCACCTCCAGCAATGCAACATTCCTTCACTACTGGGTTCAAGTGTGAGTCTAGATTATGTGCTCAAATCCTGCAGTGTGGTGTAAACTAACAACTTGGGTGAAAGTGACACCAATTGAGCCAAGCTTATATGTATTTAAGATTATGACCTTGATTTCATTCACAGCTTTCAGAATGAAGATAGTGAATCCTGAGCAGTTTATAGAAAGCCATCTGAACCCCAAGGTGAGATTATAATAAAATCATTCCAGGGATGGGGTTCTTGTTTTCAAGTACTGTAGAGATCACGGATGAGTTTTATTTCAGTTTGGATGTCATGTATGCTGATGGTTAGTACACTCTATTAATGCAGGAGCACACTAGAGTATCACTGAAAATAAAACTGGGTTTTCAGTAATTGATTATAAGAAACTTGAATATACTAATATAAAATTGGAAAATTAATTATTGAAAACCAAAGACTGTTTTATCTATATATCCTTGAAATAGGATGAGAGTAGATACATACCTAGACAAGAATGATCATGTGGAATGCTTGCAGTTTCACCACTACAAATTTACAGGCTAAGAAAGAGATTATATATTTTCATGAGCCATTTGGATTTTTTGTTGCATTTGTGGCTGTGTTTATGCCAAGTATATGTAAAATACCTAGGAATGTATTATAGTTAATGTTATCTGAATCTGTCAACTATAAGTGAAAATAAACAACTTACTGCACACCCAGTGATAGTGTTGCATAATGCTTCTGCATTAAGATCCAAAATGAAACCTACTTGAACAATGAAATGCCTGGTTAAGTGAGAATCCTGCCAGTCTACGTGTAGCGGTATGAGATGGGACCACTACTTTTCTTGATTCTATGGTAATGATTTGGACTTGGGTGTACAGGGCACAATTTCAAAATTTGCAGATGACACAAAATTTGGAAGGGTAGTAAACGGTGAAGAGGATAGTGATAGACTTCAAGAAGATATAGACAGGCTGGTGGCATGGGTGGACACGTGGCAGATGAAATTTAACGCTGAAAAATTTGAAGTGATACATTTCGGTAGGAAGAACGAGGAGAGGCAATATAAACCAAAGGGCACAACTCTAAAAGGTGTACAGGAATAGAGGTCTGGAGGTATATGTGCACCAATCGTTGAAGGTGGCAGGGCAAGTTGAGAAAGTGGTTAAAAAAGCATACGGGATCCTGGGCTTTATAAATAGAGGCATACAGTACAGTATGGAAGTCATGATGAACCTGTCTATAACGCTGGTTCGGCCGCAACTGGAGTATTGTTTCCAGTTCTGGGCACTGCACTTCAGGAAAGATGTGAAGGCCTTAGAGAGGGTGCAGAAGAGATTTACTGGAATGATTCCTGGGATGAGGGGCTTTAGTTACGTGGATAGACTGGAGAAGCTGGGGTTGTTGTCCTTGGAACAGAGACTGTTGCGAGGAGATTTGATAGAGGTATTCAAAATCATGAAGGGTCTAGACAGTAGATAGAAAGAAACTGTTTCCATTGGCAGAACGGTCGAGAACCAGAGGACATAGATTTAAGGTGATTGGCAAAAGAACCAAAGGTGACCTGAGGAAAAACTTTTTTACACAGCGAGTGGTTAGGATCTGGAATGCACTGCCTGAGGGGGTGGTGGCGGAAGACTCAATCATGGCCTTCAAAAAGGAACTGGATAAGCACTTAAAAGGAAAAAATTTGCAGGGCTACAGGGATAGGGCGAGGGTGTGGGACTAGCTGGATTGTTCTTGCATAGAAGCCGACGAGGACTCGATGGGCCGAATGGCCTCCTGTGCCGTAACCTTTCTATGATTCTATGAGAATGACAGTCAATGTAATGTGATTGTCTTAAGTGGCTTGAGTCGTATGATTCCTAGGATAGCAATTTGCATTTTTGTGACAGTGATTAATTCTGTGTTGTGTAAATTACTGAACAATAATTAATGTATGTGAAATTTCCTATTGTGCACTGCACCTACTGACAATTAATGGGACACTGTTCAAAAGAACTAAAAAGAACAACTCACCTGAGATTCTTGAATATGGATTTTTTCTATTGTGAAAAGCCTATGGAGTTAAAGACTGTGTCTGTTTTGAAACAGTATTGTATTAATGACCTTGATGGTCTCTTCTGTTTATTAAAATGGAATTTATTTAGATTTGTGGTCATCGCTGCAATGAGTAGCGTAGAGAATGGAGCTGACAAGTCTTTGGGTGTCAGTGTTCAAGGGCAATTGAAGAGTGTTACAGATTTGATAGCACATTGACTTGACCGTGGGATTATTCAGCATGTTAAGATTATTCCCATCTACACACCCAGAGACTGCATAGTTATTTAAGTTAGACTTTTGGCAAAATTCTGCAGGAGTTACACCATCTGTAAGTGGTCTGGGGCTGATACCTATTTGATTGAGAGTCTGTTGATTTTGGAATTACAAATTACTGCAGATGTTCACAAATGTTGTAATTGTGATTTGCTGTTGCATAGAAAATTAGTACAATTTCAGGGGGAATCAACATTAATTTTAGTTAAATTGTCAAGTATTGCTTATATATTTATCTAAAAAAGATTAACTTAATACTTGACTAGTGTCAAGTATTTACTGTCCAATATCCTGGCCATCATTCCCAGACTTCCCAGCATGTGAAAAAATGAGGAGGTAATAGATGGTATGGAAAACTATGAAAAAACCTGGGTAGATTGCTTCATAGATGTAATGGTTTTGCAATCCTTGGGCACTTGAGCTCCATCTGCATTAGCGCCAGGAGAGAGTCTGCTTTTTCTCATTCTGGCTTTGGAGATTATAAATAAAGCAGCCCCGTTTGCAGTCCTCACTTGTCTAACTATTAATTTATTGCTGACCAGCATGAATGTGGGTATACAGCTCCTAAGAATCCTATTGGTAATAAAGTGGGGTCGTGTAACTGAGGTCATTCTGTTAGTGCCAGTTTTGCCAGAACTTAGAGTAATTACAAAATTTGGAAACACAGTTTCCGTAACCAACCCATGGTTGGATAAGCTAGTAAAATGAAGAAAAACTACATATAAGCTTTATGAAAAGCCAAATACTTGGTAGAATAGCACTGCCCATGTTTGCTAATAATCATGCATTAACCTCATTGTGGAATGTGTCAAACGTTTATACAAATTTCAATGCTATCATGAAAGCAAAATACTGCAGATGCTGTAAATCTGAAATAAATGCTGGAAATACTCAGCATCTGTGGAGAGAGAAACAGTTAACGTTTCAGGTTGACCTTTTGTCAGAACTGGAAGAAGTAAAGATTTAATCGTTTTTAAGCAAGTACAGAGCCAGGGGATGGGGAGGGGAGGCAAGAACAAAGGGGAAGGTCTGTGATCGGGTGGAGGGCAGGAGTGATTAAATAACAAAAGGGATGATGGTGCAAGGCAAAGGGAGTGGTGATGGGACAAGTAAAGAAACAAAAGATGGGTCTGGAGGAGCTGTGAATGGCAGAACCATTACCAGCTTTGGCTGTCCAAAAACTATCATGTATGTTTGAGAATATTATACTATTTTTAAAATCTTGAAGGACTTTTGCCATCATTTTCAGGACAAACTATTCAATCACTTCGTCACAGAAGCAGTCTTGTATGTTTTCATTTCTTCATGTACTCCTGAGATTTTTAAAAAGGAAAATATCCTAGTGTACTGCCATTTTTGGAACTTTAACATGAGCTCTTTAGAAATGGTAAATAAAGTCTTCACTGCAAAACTTTGCTGTTTGTTGCTTTTAGCAAAGATAAAACAGATTTTTCTTGCGTTCCCGGTGTGAGCTGGAATGTAGTACATTTAGTTGGGAACCTTGGGTGCAGGAATTGGAGATAAGCATCATGTGATTTTCTTGGCATCGGTCCAAATAATTTTCCAATATCTTGGGTGAAATCTGACATCATAAGTCCTGATTGCAAAGGGATGGTAGTTACATCGAAACTCCAGCACAGAAACAGACCATTTGGCTCAACTGGTCTCATGCTAGTGTTTATGCTCCACACAAGCCTCCCTCCCTACTTCATCTAACCCTATCAGGATACCCTTTTATTCCTTTCTCCCTCATGTGCCTATCTAGCTTCCCCTTAAATGTATCTATGCTATTTGCCTCAACTATTCCTTGTGGTATCGCATCCTATATTCTTACCACTCTTTGGGCAGAGAGGTTTCTCCTGAATTCCCTATTGGATTTATTAGCGACTATTTTATATTTATGACCTCTAGTTTTGGACTCCCCACAAATTTCTCTACATCTACCCTATCAAACCCTATCATTATCTTAAAGACCTCTATCAAGTCACCCCTCAGACTTTTCTAGAGAAAAAAGCCACAGCCTGTTCGGCCATTCCTGATTAGGATGTCCTCTCAGTTCTGGAATCATCCTTTTCAATCTTTTTTTGCACCCTCTCCAATGCCTCTACATCCTTTCTATAATATGGAGACCAGAAACGTGCACAATATTCAAAGTGTGGTCTAACCAAGGTTCTAAACAAGTTTAACATAACTGCTTTTCAATTCTATCCCCCTAGAAAGGAATCCTAGTGCTTGATTTGCCTTTTTATGGTTTTAATAACCTGTGTCGCTACTTTGTGATTTGTGTATCTGTACCCCGAGATCCCTTTGCTCCTTTTTCCTGTTTAGACTCTTATCCAAGTAGTATGTGGCCTCCTTATTATTCTTCTTACCAAAATGCACCATCTCACTCTTAACTTTTTTTTATTCGTTTATGGGATGTGTGTGTCGCTGGCAAGGCCAGCATTTGTTGCCTATCCCTAATTGCCCTTGAGAAGGTGATGGTGAGCCACCGCCTTGAACCGCTGCAGTCTTTGTGGGAAGGTTCTCCCACAGTGCTGATAGGTAGGGAGTTCCAGGATTTTGACCCAGCGACGACGAAGGAACGGCGATATATTTCCAAGTCGGGATGGTGTGTGACTTGGAGTGGAACGTGCAGGTGGTGGTGTTCCCATGTGCCTGCTGCCCTTGTCCTTCTAGGTGGTAGAGGTCACGGGTTTGGGAGGTGCTGTTGAAGAAGCCTTGGCGAGTTGCTGCAGTGCATCCTGTGGATGGTACACACTGCAGCCACGGTGCGCTGGTGCTGAAGGGAGTGAATGTTTAAGGTGGCGGATAGGGTACCAATCAAGCGGGCTGCTTTGTCCTGATGGTGTTGAGCTTCTTGAGTGTTGTTGGAGCTGCACTCATCCAGGCAAGTGGAGAGTATTCCATCACACTCCTGACTTATGCCTTGTAGATGGTGGAAAGGCTTTGGGGAGTCAGGAGATGAGTCACTTGCCGCAGAATACCCAGCCTCTGACCTGCTGTTGTAGCCACAGTATTTATGTGGCTGGTCCAGTTAAGCTTCTGGTCAGTAGTGACCCCCAGGATGTTGATGGTGGGGGATTCAGTGATGGTAATGTCGTTGAATGTCAAGGGGAGGTGGTTAGACTTTCTCTTGTTGGAGATGGTCATTGCCTGGCACTTCGTCTGCTGCGAATGTTACTTGCCACTTTTTGGCCCAAGCCTGGATGTTGCCCAGGTCTTGCTGCATGCGGGCACGGACTGTTTCATTATCTGAGGGGTTGCAAATGGAACTGAACACTGCAATCATCAGCAAACATCCCCTTTGCTGACCTTATGATGGAGGGAAGGTCATGATGAAGCAGCTGAAGATGGTTGGGCCTCGGCCACTGCCCTGAGGAACTCCTGCAGCAATGTCCTGGGGTTGAGATGATTGGCCTCCAACAACCACTACCATCTTCCTTTGTGCTAGGTATGACTCCAGTCACTGGGGAGTTTTCCCCCTGATTCCCATTGACTTCACTTTTACTAGGGCTCCTTGGTGCCACATTCGGTCAAATGCTGCCTTGATGTCAAGGGCAGCCACTCTCACCTCACCTCTGGAATTCAGCTTTTTTGTCCATATTTGGACCAAGGCTGTGATTAGGTCTGGAGCGGAGTGGTCCTGGCGGAACCCAAACTGAGCATCGGTGAGCAGTTTATTGGTGAGTAAGTGCCGCTTGATAGCACTGTCTACGACTTTGCTGATGATTGAGAGTGGACTGATGGGGCGGTAATTGGCCGGATTGGATTTGTCCTGCTTTTTGTGGACAGGACATACCGTGGCAATTTTCCACATTGTCTGGTAGATTGCCAGTGTTGTAGCTGTACTGGAACAGTTTGGCTAGAGGCTAGTTCTGGAGCACAAGTCTTCAGCTCTACAGCCGGGATGTTATCTATATTGAAATTCATTTGCCAATTACATGCCCATTCTGCATGTTTATTAATGTCCTCTTGTATTTAGACACATTCTTCTTTTTGTATTAACTACATCCCCCAATTTGGTGGTGTCTGTACATTTTGAAATGGTACTTCCGGTTCCCGAATCAAAATTGTTATTGTTAATTGCGTGGCATGTTTAATTTTGTTGTATAACCCTCCCCAATGGTTAGCAAGTTTATCCAGTAATTTGCTCATCCTAGTTTGCTGATCTAGGCCAACATAGTGCTAATATAGGCCTCAGTACTCCTACATTAGGGAGGACAAACATTGGTCTGATTGCTATCCAACAAGTCCTGCTGGAAATATGTATATTGGGTATGGAAAGGGTCTGGTTTGCCTGTGATCCCTCTGTGCAGTTAAATATCTACCAACAAGTCACATAAATAATGCCCATTTGGGTGATCTACTGGAGGAGCCTTGGTCATGTGAAACCATACCTGGAGAGGAGGGAATAAAATTAGGGAAGGGGGAAAAAAATCTTGGTGTGTACTTGTGAAAAGGCTAAAATAGGTATTCTAGCTGAAGTGGAGAATGGAATTAATGCAAGTGTTTTTTAATGACTGGAGTCAGCTAAAATGCTGTGACGCAAGGAGTCAAAATGCTGATAATGAATATAAAATATTTTGAAAGATTTAAAGAGATAGCTATGCTGACTCATTCTCATTTTGCATATGCAGTGTAACTTTCTCACATTTTAAGATTTAGGAACATAGGAACAGGAGTAGGCCATTCAGCCCCTCGTGCCTGCTCCGCCATTTGATAAGATCATGGCTGATCTGTGATCTAACTCCATATACCTGCCTTTGGCCCATATCCCTTAATACCTTTGGTTGCCAAAAAGCTATCTATCTCAGATTTAAATTTAGCAATTGAGCTAGCATCAATTGCCGTTTGCGGAAGAGAGTTCCAAACTTCTACCACCCTTTGTGTGTGGAAATGTTTTCTAATCTCGCTCCTGAAAGGTCTGGCTCTAATTTTTAGACTGTGCCCCCTACTCCTAAAATCCCCAACCAGCGGAAATAGTTTCTCTCTATCCACCCTATCTGTTCCCCTTAATATCTTATAAACTTCAATCAGATCACCCCTTAACCTTAAACTCTAAAGAATACAACCCCAATTTGTGTAATCTCTCCTCGTAACTTAACCCTTGAAGTCCAGGTATTATTCTAGTAAACCTACGCTCCCTCCAAGGCCAATATGTCCTTCCGAAGGTGCGGTGCCCAGAACTGCTCACAGTACTCCAGGTGCGGTCTAACCACGGTTTTGTATAGCTGATTCTTGAAACTTTTGCATTTTCTGTGGCGCTCTAAACTTTGTTACTCGAGGTTGAAAATGGAAATTTGAGCAGTGAAAAAATCCATTTTAGTTATAAACAAAAACAAATAATGCTGAACATACTCAGTAGGTCAGGCCGCATCTGTGGAGCGAGAAACAAAGTTAATGATTCAGGTTGTCAGAAATCAGATGAAAGGTCAGCGACCTGAAATGCAACTCTGTTTCTCTCTCCATGGATGCTGCCTGACCCTCTTAGCGTTTCCAGCATTTTCTCTTTTCATTTCAGATTTCCAGCATCCGCAGTATTTTTCTTTTGCCACTTCAGTTTTAATTAATTCAGAAGCGACCTGAGCTGAAAATTTACAATTTCACTTGGTCTGAAAGGCCAAGCCCTCTTGAGGCTTTATTGGTAAATGTTCTGTGCATTTTTAGTTGTGCTTGTTTCATGCCCAATTATGCTGAAAACTTAAAATGGCCAAATCAGAATTTGAAATTCTATGGATCTGCTGGTACTTCTAAGGATTAAATATTCAAATAACACTACTATATTAAAGTCTTAATAGATCTGTGGCTGCTACATGTGGTGTTCATTCATAGTTTTGTACAGCTGTGAAATTGATTTACTATACAGGAAAACAGCAGTGAGCTACTAAATATATGTTGCTGTTGTCCTGGAGGCTTTTTGCTGAAACCTATATTTAGTTTTTTTTGTGATTTAAAAAAAAATCACATCCAGTTGCCTTATACAGCAGATGTAACCTTTTTGCAGGCTACATCTGGAAAGTCCCAATAAGTGGGAGTCTGTTCACAGTGCAGGTGAAATTGTGAGCTGCTGTGCTAAAATCTAAAATACTATATCGGCTAATTAATTTGCCCCAGTCTGTCTTCCTGAAAGTACCCAAACCCTTCTCTTCCTCCGGCTATCAAAATTTAAAAAAAATAGGATTTGTAAATAAACCATTATGAAGTGAAATGGAGTAACATCAAAGGCACAACTTGGAATGATCCTTTATTTAACTGAGATTCAAAATATATGGTCCGTCTATATCCGTCTGTCTATGTGTAATGTACGTTTCTATATCTTGTGTGTACGTGAATGAATATAGCATGAATTAATCCCAAGATTGCTGACAAATTTAATTGTCCAGTTGCTGTGAGTACTTGATTGTTTTTCACTTGTGTAACCAGGTTTTTGAAATTGCTGCCAGCTGATGGTTTTAATCGGCAATGTAGTGGCTTTTTTTTAATGTCTGTGTTGAAGCCTTCAGTATTGACAACCCTAGTTGTTGGGCTATGGCAACCATCCAGGTTTGAATCTCTTTCACATCAAACATTGTGTTGGTTGCAGCTGCAATGCATCAACATCAATCTTAAAAAAAAAAGGGCTTTCAATTGGCTGGAAAACTGTCCTTTAAAGCTGGCCAGTAGCCAAGGAAAGTCTTTTTGTTGAAAGCTTGCTCCCACCTTCCAAATGGCTCGTGGAGGAAAGGGCAAAAGCAAATGTTACTTTAAGTTGAGAAAAAAAAGGGATACAAGGCAAGTGTTGGTAGCATTTTAAAAATATTTTTATGTAAAATTGTTTTTACATTTAATGTGATTGTTATTTTTTTGTCAGCGAGGTATCTGGTGTGTGAATGCCTATTACCAAGATAATCAATATTCATGATTGGAAGTCTTTAATATAGTAATATTAATGGAAGCAGCAGTTGCTCTGAACTTACCAGTACTTTAGGCGTTAGAAGTGTATATATATCCTGAGTTGGCTTTGGTGTGTCTACCAATGCCCCAATTTTACACTTTCCAGCATAGGTTTTCATGCTGGGGTCCCAGGAACTTTGTGGATTCCAGCAAGTCCTTTTGGAATTCAGATTTCTGAATTTTTCAGTATTTGTTAACAAAAAATGCTATATTTTTAATTTTTTTTATTAATTAAAACGTTTCCTGTCATGATAGTACAGTTTTCCTTTGAGTAGCTGACACTGTATTTAGGTAGTTCGAACAGCAGGTCCACCACAGAAATTTTTTGAAGCTGACTGCTTTAACAGAAGTTTAACCTGCATTTCAAGAGTGCACAAGTATGTGTTTTGATGGGTGCGCCTTAAATGAACTGTTCATCGGTAATTGTAAGTTGGGAATTGGTCTCTGTTGCTATAGAGTTGATGGAAAGTTGACTGATTGTGTAAAGCTTTCATTAGAAATAAATTGCATTTTCAGTGGCAAAACGTGGGCCATGTTCTAAATTGCTGATTGGAAATTGCTGATTGATTGCTCAGGTGCTGCCTGTCTGCTGCTTTTTGAACACCAGTTACAAGTGATTGTCAGAGACCAGAAGAAAGAATAGAAAACTACCATTTTCAATTCCCTTTGAGACATTGGGAGACTGTTTTCAGGCTCCACTTAATGCCCTAAAACTAGCCCCAAAATGTTTTTGAGTATGGCCTGAGATGACCAGCAGAGTGATCAGCTTGTTCTCCCAATAGCAATCTCACACTGTTTGTTCACCTTTAATGAGTAATCAGCTATTACCCCTAGATCTTTTTTCTGATTTGATGCCTTTAGTGCATGGCATAGGCCTACCTGGAGTTTCCTCAGCCTAAATGCATGAACCTGCACTTGTTTACAGTAAATTACATCTGCTACAGTGGTTCCTAAGACACTTCAATGCTGACCTTGGACACTGTAGCCAGTTAGCCAGGCTTGGGCCATGGCAAATGCCCATCTGTTCAGGTGCTGATCATTGGAGATCTGGCAGTGGTGGGAGGGAGGGAACTCCCTAGATAGTGCAACATCAATAACAGCTACAGCAGGAAATACAAATCCATTGTGGGAAGTAAGTGGAGGAAAAATATTTAATCATGTAAACAGCTGAGAAAAAGAAATATTTTGAGGGTGGGGGGTGGGGGAATGGGACGATAAACAAGTCTTACCTCTTAAGCAAATACTGCAAATTCACCATAGGAAGTATAATACATATAACTGCGACTGAGGTTTTGGGGAGGCAAAACAAATATACTTGCATATTTTGTAAAGTGGTAGGTAAATAGTGTTACAAATATATCAGAGCAGCAGGTCTCTTTCAGTTTCAGTAAGATGTGTAATATTTTCTTTGAGTTACTTGTGATGTGTGCTTCAATAAATTTGCTGTATTAGAGCGATGGATGAATTGCTGCCGTGTTTAGGCTGTAGCAAAACCTTTGTACATCAGAAAATGTTCGTAAAAATGTGTTGCTGTACTTGTCCACATGTCATTGCAGTAAATTCAGAGTCCTGTGTTTTCAGATTTTATTGTAGTGTCTAGTGTGGTTATCCTGATTTAAAAATACCATGTGTTAATCTCTACAATTTGATGTAAGATGTGTTTTTGGATCTGGAAATAGAAAAAGCTGGTGGTAATGCCGCACAACAAGGCAACCTTTGGAAATACAAAATAGTTTTCAGAATACTGATCTGTGATAACCATGTTGAAGTTGTCTGAGAAATCTATAAATCTGAGCTTTAATAAATCTCCCATTGATAATTGCCTAGTTGCAAATAGTTCTGTTGAATGATTATTGTATTGTCAAATATTATCATCTGTCTAGCTCATTTTATTGATGTGGCTGCTACTGGTAGAATTTGTTGTTGCTGCCCTCTTAGTGAATCAATAGGCCACTGGATTGGCTTGATAATGTAATAATTGAGCGCCAACTCCTAAATCCTTTCTGACCTATGCAGAATAAAGTGAATTCGCTCCAGGCGGAAGTTCTGCCAGTTCATAATTACCTGGTTTTAAAGTGGCATTCAGCCATGCTGGTATGAAGCTCAAGTATAAGAAATCTGAGGAAAAAAAAAATCCTTCCAAAGGCAAGTTAATAACACAAGTGAAAACTGTCAAGTGGGCTTTTGTATGTATTCTGGATCACTAATATGTAATTAATAAGCAGTGTCATAATTTTGCTTCATCTGGGCACTATTGATTAAGTGTGAATTAAATAAGTGTGTGCTGACTAAAGGCAGTTTAGTCATTGAATATTGCTGTGAACTATTATTCAAAGTGGAACAGAATCCAGAAACCTAGGGCGCTAAATTGGGCCATGTAGCGCCCGTTGTTTCGGCGCTACATGGCCTCTGACATCCAAGATGGCATCTTGGATGCGCATGCACGTTTCCAGCGTGACACGCACCAGATGCCATCTTGGTATAGGAGTTAGCGCAGGCTCAGTTAACGAACACTGGAATCTTGTAAAATAGGGAGAAAATGGCTTCAAATTGTGTGCAATGCTGATTTAAAGTCATAGACCACCATTTTGGGACTTGACGCTCAACTCAACGCACAGTCTTAACCCCGACCATCTGAACGTGTCTTAGAGTGCCTGGAGGATGCCCCCCACCAGTGCTATTTAAAGGGACCATGCAGGATTTACAGGTTAGTGGCTGGATTATTGCTTCTAGCTGCCGAGACTTTTGTAACTGTTTTTGGAGATCTCCTAGACTTGAATTCTAGGATGCGGGGATATAGCCTAACATTTAGAGCCAGGAAGTGCAGGAGTGAAGTTGGGAAATGCTTCTACACACAAAGGGTGGGAGACATTTGGAACTCTCTTCTGCAGTCGGTAGTTGATGCGAGCTCATTTGTGAATGTTAAATCTGAGATTGATAGATTTCTGTGAACCAAGGGTATTAAGGGTAATAGGGCTAAGGTAGGTATATGGAGTTAGGTCACAGGTCCACCATGATCTCATTGAATGATTGAACAGGCTCGAGGGGCTAAATGCCACTGCCACTTGCTGCCTCCTGATATGCGCCACCTTCTCCTGCAAGAAAGTAGGACGTGTGCCTGTCATGGTTGAACAGCTGCCAGTGTGTGTGGCCTGTGAGTTGTGGGTGGGCGGCTTGAAACAGTGGTAATGTGTAAGGGTGAGAGGAAGCATCTGGTTGGAAGAGTTGAGTACTGATGGAAAGAGTTTGTTAGTATGTGGGTGATGGGGGGTGTAGTGCGTGGTGCAGTTGGTAGGAGACTCCACTTGACAGTTGACCTTGCCCACTCATGTCAAAGCATTGAACTTCTTCCTGCACTGCATCCATGTTCATGATGCTGTACGCCTGGCGTTGACTTCGTCCCCCGCTGCCTCCCACTGCCTTTTGGATGTATGTCTAGAGGGTCTCTTTTTTAAATTCAAGAATTTGACTAAGAAAATTGTTCTTCAGCATTCTCCAATACCCCATAGGAGTTAAGTTCAGCATAATTGGGAAATACCACTTGATTTAGCATGCATAAAAATACTCAGTTGTATGGTACTGGCCATGGTTTCTATTCCTGCGTGCTATAAACCCACAGGAGTTGCGCAGTAGCACTGGTTCTTCATATTCTTGGCTAAAACATTGGGTTCTTTGCTCCAGTATTATATTTCCCAATGGTGAGTTTAGTCAGCTGTTCAACTTTATTGCAGTTTGTACTCAATTTAGATAGCCCTTCATGGTTTTTGCACTTTTAATTAATTTTACCAGCACAATTTAAATTTCTTTCTTCGGATTTCTATTTTGGGATTCATGATGTCTGCATAGTTTGCCACTGTCTGGCATGCTTTAAAACAATCAATCTCGTTAGTGATCAGGACTTGCCTTAAATTGTGCCCCCCCCCCCCCTCACCTCTCAGAACACTGCTTGTTTACAGACTCAGCAACAGATAATGCTTTTTCAAGTGGGTTTCTCAACATAATTTGTGGCTCTATTAAATGGATAAGTAAGGCTGCCATGAAAAGGGTAAGCAGAGAATAATAGAAAAAACAGGCAGGCATTAGATTAAGTTTAAGCTCTGAGCACATTGAGTATTCTTCACCCCCCCCCCCCCCCCCCCACCCCACCAACTCTCCACCAAAAAAAACTGGACTGTTTGTCACTAGGTACAACAGTCAGTACTGATCTACCCAAATATATTCCGCTGCCTGCATGAAAAAATATTATCTGCCTCTGCAAGTTGGGATGAAATGTCGACAGCATTTTCTGCCAGAACATTTTAAACACTGCTAAATGCCCATTCATTAGCACTGATGGGATAGCTGATAGCTTAAAAGCCTGCCACTTAGGAATGGCACTCGTGTTCACTTCATTTCCCTTGGGTTCTCAGCGTCCACTAGCAGGGTATGATAGCGCCGAGTTATCTTGGATAAAATTGATAAAGAATACATAAGGCATAGGAAAGACCGGTCCTGGGTAGGATTGTTGACCTGAATGTATCTGGCCACTCCATTGTTGTTGCTGGAAGGAGTTGGTGCCAAATATCTTGAAAGCCAAGGTAGGCCACACTTAACCCTTTCCATGAATGAGCTATCATGCTTGTAGTACAAATCATCAAATTTCATCAAATGGGGACTGGCAAGTAAAAAGAACATAGTGGTGTTGCCAATTATGCTTCAACAGTGGTGCTCTTCAGACCTAGCAGTCCTTTTATAGTGTTAAGTTAAAGCAGATAGGCCTTACTGCTGATTTTAAACACTGGATTTTTGATGTCCAATATAGATTCAGCTTACAGGGTTCACCATGAATTGGTAGAAAATTAATGCATCATTTTAGTAATTGATACAGCAATTGTCCTTCATGTTCTCCCCTAATATGGGAAATGGGCTGTATATATAAATCCTCAGGCACCTGACTGCAAATCCAAACATATGGACTCCAGTCGGTCAGTGAAAATGATCTAATTTTCATGCTACATAAGAGGCTTGCTGTGGAAAATAAGACACACAGTATTAAAGGGAATGTAGTTGTTTGGCTAGAGAGATGGCTAGAAGGCAGAAAATGACGAGTAAAGGTAAATGGATATTTTTGGATTTGCAGAATGTGGGTAGTGATGTGCCCAAGGGACCTCCTGTTTTCCATATATGTAAATGATTTGATTTTAGGCACAAGAAAAACAATATTGGAATTTGTTAATTATGCCAAATTAGGGGGAAAAGCAAGGATTTTTACAGATGGGAGAGCAGATTGAAATGGCCATGAAAATGCAAATAGAATTCTAATTTTCTACATAGAAGCCTTGAACGTGTGCATAGGGGCATTGACAATATAAGCTCAGGAAATGATATTGAATTTGTACACTATATTGGTTAGGACACAGTTAGAATATTGTGTTCATTTCTGGACACTAGATTATATTACAGCCATGGATAGGCTACAGTGAGGATTCAGTAGAAATAAGAGGCTGTAGTTGTGAAGAAAAGCAGGAAAACTGAGCATGTTCTTACTGGATCAGAGATGAATTAAATAGAGGTTTTTTTTTAAATTAATGAAAGGTTTTGAAAGAGCAAATAGTGAAAGATTGCTTCCACTAGTTGACAAATTGCTAACATGGGGGCATGGACTAAGGGTTATCACCAGAAGAAGGAAGTTAGAAGATTTTTTTTTCACAGATGGTGATTGGAATATGGAATGTTTTACCACAAGTGGCTATTAAGGAACAAACTATAGCATCATTAAAAATGGATTAGTATTTGAAAAGGAAGAATATAAAGGAATATGAGAAATGGTGGGAAAATGCAATTAGAATAGATGGCTTCAATTCAAAAGCTAACAGTTTTAGTAGGCTCAGTGGTCTCCTTTTGTACTGTAATTTCTACAATTCTGCAATCTGTATGTTATGTCAAGGGCAGGTTTTGTACACTGGAAGAGTTGCCGAGCTTCAAGTGGCAGCAAAATTAAGTCACTGTTCCTTCTGCGAAACATTGCCTTTATTGAAGATTGGGGAGCTTTATTGAAGATTGGAGAGCCTTGGATGAAGTTCATGGCTTTTGGTATTTTGCCTCACAAGGTGGCAGGGCTATGTTGATTATCACTTCTAGAAAAACAATTGTAATTGCTCTTTGACAGAAAAGGTATCTTTGGGGGCAGGTGAAGAGCTGCTAGGAGCTTTCAGGAATTCAAGAGAATTTTGAAAAGCTGAAACCCTTTCAGAGGGGGTCTCATTTAATCTATAGGCTGTGACAAAGTTTGATACAGCAGTCTTTTTCTGGCACCATGTCTGGTTTTTGAGTACTCTAAGACAACCTTTGCTCCTGGATGGGCCCCATCATCTAGTAGTTACTGGTGTGAGACTTCTGTAGCTCCAGGCCCTCCCCTCTCCCAAAGTAATGACTTAGCAAGGACTTGCCGCCTTCAAATGACCCTGATTGGGGGTGCTGCTTGCAGTGTTTAATAACAGTTTTAGAAAAGGTCACTTTGGATGTATTAGTTCTGGAAACTACCACAGAAGGTTACCCGTTCTATTTCACCAATGCAACCCCAATGCTTCATAGGGTGATCTGGTTAGATAATTTACAAGATCTTCTCATGATGGTCGGCCAAGATTGATAAGTTATTAGCATGGTGCAGCAGTCAGAACAAGAACATTATGAAATACTTCAGGAACTTTGTAGTTCCCAAGATGGTAGTGAAAGAGCCTAGTATTGTGTATAAATGTATTAAACCAGTTTCTCAAAAGAAAAGGTACAAGATTGTAACACTACCTCAGATTATTAGGTGGTATGTTCATGGGGACTGATTGGCTGTTTTAGTCTTAAAAGATGCATACTTGCATGTTGCCATTTGACCTCGCCATCTCAAATCTTTCAGATTTAATTTACGAAAGGGACAAAGCTTCCAGTACGTTATTTCTCTTTAGCCTCTCCTACACAAAGTGCTATCCATAGTGCATCTTCGGAACATAGGAACAGGAGTAGGCCATTCAGCCCCTCGTGCCTGCTCCGCCATTTGATAAGATCATGGCTGATCTGTGATCTAACTCCATATACCTGCCGTTGGCCCATATCCCTTAATACCTTTGGTTGCCAAAAAGCTATCAATCTCAGATTTAAATTTAGCAATTAAGCTAGTATCAATTGCCGTTTACGGAAGAGAGTTCCAAACTTCTACCACCCTTTGTGTGTGGAAATGTTTTCTAATCTCGCTCCTGAAAGGTCTGGCTCTAATTTTTAGACTGTGCCCCCTACTCCTAAAATCCCCAACCAGCGGAAATAGTTTCTCTCTATCCACCCTATCTGTTCCCCTTAATATCTTATAAACTTCAATCAGATCACCCCTTAACCTTCGAAACTCGAGAGAATACAACCCCAATTTGTGTAATCTCTCCTCATAACTTAACCCTTGAAGTCCGGGTATCATTCTAGTAAACCTACGCTGCACTCCCTCCAAGGCCAATATGTTCGTCCGAAGGTGCGGTGCCCAGAACTGCTCACAGTACTCCAGGTGCGGTCTAACCAGGATTTTGTATAGCTGCAGCATAACTTCTGCCCCCTTGTACTCTAGTCCTCTAGATATAAAGGCCAGCATTCCATTAGCCTTATTGATTATTTCCTGCACCTGTTCATGACACGTCAATGATCTATGTACCTGAACCCCTAAGTCCCTTTGGACATCCACAGTTTTTAACTTTTTACCATTTAGAAAGTACCCTGTTCTATTCTTTTTTGATCCAAAGTGGATGACCTCACATTTGTCTACATTGAATTCCATTTGCCACAGTTTTGCCCATTCACCTAATCTATCAATATAGCTTTGTAATTTTATGTTTTCATCTACACTGCTTATAATGCCACCAATCTTTGTTGTGGAGATGCCGGTGATGGACTGGGGTTGACAAATGTAAACAATCTTACAACACCAAGTTATAGTCCAACAATTTTATTTTCAAATAAAATTGTTGGACTATAACTTGGTGTTGTAACATTGTTTACACCAATCTTTGTGTCATCGGCAAACTTAGATATGAGACTTTCTATGCCTTCATCTAAGTCGTTAATAAATATTAGAATGGGGTGATTTAATATCTATTTCTTTTAAGATAAATAGAAGAAAATAGTAGTGAGGACAAGGAGACTTTCAGAAGCTAGTTGAGGATAATTTAAAGTGAATATTGGAAGGATTAAGAGCATTGCAAAGGTGGTTTGTATATAGCAGGGGGAGGTATCCAAAGCAAGAGCTATTAGCTATTCAAATAAAGAACAAAAATGCAAATGCTGCATATCTGAAATATAAAGAAAATGTCTGCACCTATTGTTTCTCGTTTCTGCTACTGACTAACCTGTGTGTGTGTGTTCGTTCAGTATTTTCTGTTTTTTTATTTTAAGGTTTTAGCTATTTAGTTAGCGAAGGCCAGACAGGTCCTTTAATGCATAAACTGTGAAAATGTGTTGGGATCAGGAAATGTTCTTCTTCACGTCAGCTGCACAAGTGAAGACTCTAATCTGCAGGGCAGCCAATCCAGAAGACTTGTCTCCTAGAATGATTTTAAAAAAGTACTGATTGTGAAACTTTTGAAAGTTTGATTAACCATCTAAAAATTTGGGAAATGTAGCTCTGTACTGGAGAATCATGACTTGTGCCCTCCTTTTTTCTAAAAAAAAGACATGTGACATGATTTGAGATTTATAGTCCAGTTATTCTAACAGTAGTGGGGAAAATTTTAAAATTTATTTTTGAGGATGTTATTACATGTTGAAAGTACAGAGGCCAAAAGGAGCAGGTCGTACTCCACAAATCCATAGCATTCTTCGTGAATGTAGCTGAATTAGTCAGAGTAGCTATCCATTGGATATAACTTGGAGTTGGAGTTCCAGAAACTATTTGATCAAGACTTTTAAAGAAGATTATGGAATTAGTGGAAAATTAGCTATCTGAATTGAAAACTAGCTTGGCAATAGAAAGCAGAGTATAAATGGGAAAGTTTCTGGTAAGGGTAAGGGGGAGTGAATTTCTGCAGGGATCTATTATTGGTTCTATGCTTTTACCATATTATTTGCAGATGGTCATTATTCAAAATTTTTCCTGGGAGCAATTAAATGGATGAGCAAAAGAATAGTGGATGGATTTCAATGTGAGTAGATTTGAAGAGATGCATATTGAAACAGGAATCCTAAGTTGAAACTGGTTATTTTGATCATCTATAACTCATTGCTAAGGCTACGTTTAAAATATGTGCCATTTAGCTCCCTGCCCTTTTAAAAGGACATCTGTATATTTGTTGCTGTACAAAGATAGGTGTTGTGGAATGACCTACATCTTTAAAATGCTGAGAGGCATGGACAATGCAGATGTAATCAGGCTGTCTATCTTTGATTAGAGAGTTTGAGGGCAAGAGGACAGCAATTGTTTGCAGGTCATTAGGCAATGAATTAGAAGATTTCCTCACCCTCTCCCTTTAGAGCAGTAGTTATGTTCAATAGACTTTAGGCACAGCAGTAATTCTTTGTCAATTAACACCTTGAGTGGAGCTTCCGACCCCATATCCTCTCCATTGCCAAGACCGCCTACTTCCACTTCTGTAATATCACCAGACTCCGCCCTCGCCTCAGCCCATCTGCTGCTCAAACCCTCATCCATGCTTTTGTTATCTCAAGAATTGACTATCCCAATGCTCTCCTGGCTGGCCACCCATCTTCCACCCTCCGTAAATGTCAGCTCATCCAAAGCTCTTCTGCCCATATTCTGAGTTGCACCGCCCCATTCACCTGTCACCCCTGTGCTCGCTGACCTACGTTGCCTCCTAGTCTAGCAACGCCTCAAATTTAAAATTCTTATCCTTGTGTTCAAATCCCTCCATGGGCTCGCCCCTCCCTATCTCTGTAAACTCCTACAGCCCTCTGTGAACTCTGCATTCCTCCAATTCTGGCCACTTGTGCATCCCCGATTTCCTTCGCCTCACCATTGTTGGTTGTGCCTTCAGTTGTCTAGGCCCTAAGCTCCAAAATTCCCTGTCAAAATCTGTGCCTCCAGACACCTCTCCTTCTGTAAGATGCTCCTTGAAACCTACCTCTTGGACCAAGCTTTTGGCCATCTGTCCTAATATCTTCTTTGGCTCAGTGTCAAATTTTGTTTGATTACTGTCCTGTGAAGCGCCTTGGGATGTTTTACTACATTTAAGGTACTGTATAAGTGCAAGTTGTTGTTGAAAATTTATATGGGTATGTATTGACATACATAAATTCTGTATAGGTTATGATGAATCGTGTACTGCAAGGTCCAAGATTATTAACAGAATGCAATTGGTTAGAATTGAATAATATAGGTTGTACTGTTAGATTGATATTCTCAACTTTTGCAAAATTATATTAGATTTTGGGGAGGATTTTGCATTTTATTTTAATCAGTGTTTATTGGTATCACTTCTCAGAAGATTGCAAGTTGAAGTTGGTCAGTGGATGGGTTGAAAGGCTACCTTTTGTTTTAAAGATGCTGACGTGTGTGGATTGATTAGGGCAAGTCAGCACGGATTTGTTAAAGGCAAATCGTGTTTAACTAACCTGATAGAGTTTTCTGATGAGGTAACAGAGAGGGTAGATGAGGGCAATGCAGTTGATGTGGTGAATATGGAATTTCAAAAGGCGAGTGATAAAGTGCTGCATGATAGGCTTATCATCAAGATGCTGTCCATGGAATAAAGGAGGCAGTAGCAACATGGATACAGAATTGGTTTAGTGACAGGAAATAGAGAGTAGTGGTGAACGGTTGTTTTTTGGACTGAAGGAAGGTGTACAGTGGTGTTCTCCAGGGGTTGGTGCTGGGACCACTGCTTTTCTTGACATATATTAATGACTTGGACTTGGGGGTACAGGGCACAATTTCCAAATTTGCAGATGACACAAAACTTGGAAGGGTAGTAAACAGTGAGGAGGATAGTGATAGACTTCAAGAGGATATAGACAGGCTAGTGGCTTGGGCGGACACGTGGCAAATGAAATTTAATGCAGAAAAATGCAAAGTGATACATTTTGGTTGGAAGAATGAGGAGAGGCAATATAAGCTAGAGGGCACAACTCTAAAAGGGGTACAGGAACAGAGATCTGGGGGTATATGTGCACAAATCGTTGAAGGTGGCAGGGCAGGTTGAGAAAGCAGTTAAAAAAGCATATGGGATCCTGGGCTTTATAATTGTTTACCCAAACACACGGAACAGCCATGGGGACCAAATTCGCACCCCAGTACGCCAACATTTTCATGCACAAGTTCGAGCAGGACTTCTTCACTGCACAGGACCTCCAACCAACGCTATACACCAGATACATTGACAACATTTTCTTTCTATGGACCTACGGCGAAGAATCACTAAAGAGACTACACGATAACATCAACAAGTTCCATCCCACCATCAAGCTCACCATGGACTACTCCTCAGAATCGGTTTCTTTCTTGGACACACGAATCTCCATCAAAGACGGGCACCTCAGCACCTCGCTCTACCGCAAGCGCACGGACAACCTCACGATGCTCCACTTTTCCAGCTTCCACCCTAACCACGTCAAAGAGGCCATCCCCTATGGACAGGCCCTGCGAATACACAGGATCTGCTCAGACGAGGAGGAACGCAATGGACACCTACAGACGCTGAAAGACGCCCTCGTAAGAACGGGATATGACGCTGGACTCGTCGATCGACAGTTCCGACGGGCCACAGCGAAAAATCGCATAGACCTCAGAAGACTAACACGGGACGCAACCAACAGAGTACCCTTCGTGGTCCAGTACTTCCCCGGAGCGGAGAAACTACACCATGTTCTCCGCAGCCTTCAACATGTCATCGATGACGACGAACACCTCGCTATGGCCATCCCCACACCTCCACTACTCGCCTTCAAACAGCCACCCAACTTCAAACAGACCATCGTTCGCAGCAAATTACCCAGCTTTCAGGAGAACGGCGTCCACGACACCACACAACCCTGCCACAGCAACCTCTGCAAGACATGCCAGATCATCGACACAGATACCATCATCACACGAGAGGACACCATCCACCAGATACATGGTTCATACTCCTGTGACTCGGCCAACTTTGTCTACCTCATACGTTGCACGAAAGGATGCCCCGGAGCGAGACCATGCAGACACTGCGACAACGGATGAACAGACACCGCGCAACAATCGCCAGACAGGAGGGTTCCCTCCCAGTCAGGGAACACTTCAGCAGTCAAGGACATTCAGCCACCGATCTTCGGGTAAGCGTACTCCAAGGCGGCCTTCGAGACACACGACAACGCAAAATCGTCGAGCAGAAATTGATAGCCAAGTTCCGCACCCATGAGGACGGCCTCAACCGGGATCTTGGGTTCATGTCGCGCTACACGTAACCCCACCAGCGAATAAAAGTTATCTGTTTTTAATTCAACGGGTCATTTTCAGTCTTTCTCTTCCTTTCGGATGTTTCTCCCTCTCTCTCTCTGTTTTGTGTTCTGTCCGTTTGTATATTCGGTGGTCCTGTAGGTAACACCTCTCTGTCTGAACACTTTGATTGCCTTGACAACGGGCAGTTGGAATGATTATCTGTAATCACCAGGTATTGTTCTCTGAATATAAATGCTAAAGGTTCAAGGATTTCCTGACGTTCACCTGACGAAGGAGGAAGCCTCTGAAAGCTTGTGATTTTCAAATAAAATTGTTGGACTATAACTTGGTGTTGTAAGATTGTTTACATTTATAATTGGAGGTGTAGAGTACAAAAGTATGGAAGTCATGAACCTTTATAAAGTGCTGGTTCGGCCACAACTGGAGTATTGTGTCCAGTTCTGGGCACTGCACTTTAGGAAGGATGTGAAGGTCTTAGAGAGGGTACAGAAGAGATTTACTAGAATGATTCCAGGGATGAGGGGCTTTAGTTATGTGGATAGACTAGAGAAGCTGGGGTTGTTCTCCTTGGAACAGGGAAGGTTGCAAGGAGATTTGATAGAAGTATTCAAAATCATGAAGGGTTTAGACTGTGTAGATAGAGGGAAACTGTTTCCATTGGCAGAAGGGTGAAGAACCAGAGGACATAGATTTAAGGTGATTGGCAAAAGAACTGAAGGTGACATGAGGAAAAACTTTCTTACACAGCGTGTGGTTAGGATCTGGAATGCACTGCCAGAGAGGGTGGTGGAGGGAGATTCAATTATGGCCTTTTAAAAGGGAACTGGATAAGTACTTGAAAGGAAAAAAATTGCAAGGCTACAGGGATAGAGCGGGGGAGTGGGACTAGCTGGATTGCTCTTGCATAGAGCCGGCGCGGACTTGATGGGCCGAATGGCCTCCTTCCGTGCTGTAACCGAAGTGTGGAACTCCTCCTGGGATAATTCGTGAAGAACTGCTCCAATAATATTGTGAATGAGAATAGTGTATTGGGGGCAGTGCTACCCCTTCCCCACCCTACCAAATTCATGACTTTTCTGGAATGAAATTAGATGTTTCTGGAATACACTGCAAAATGTCTTATTCCCAGTATGTATCTAGTTAGTAGTTTTAAAGGAACCGCAGGAACTAAAGCAGGCTGCAAGACCGTAAGAGTTGCATATATCTTGCTTTATAACAGCATATGAGTGTGACAGCTAAACATATATTTGTAATCAGACATTGTATTTGTAACCATTTTAAATAGGTGCAGAGTTATGGTAACTAATTTGGGTGATTAAAATAGTTAAATATTTTAATAGCTGCTTTTCATTTAGGAATTTTACATTTCATAAGAACATAAGAAATAGGAGCAGGAGTAGGCCATACGGCCCCTCGAGCCTGCTCCGCATTCAGTAAGATCATGACTGATCTTCAACCTCAACTCCACTTTCCCACCCTATCCTCATATCCCTTGATTCCTAGTGTCCAAAAATCTATTGATCTCAGTCTTGAATATACTCAATGAGCATCCACAGCCCTCTGGGATAGAGAATTCCAAAGATTCATAACCCTCTGAGTGAACAAATTTTTCCTCATCTCGGTCCTAAATGAGGAAGCGATCCCTTATCTTGAGACTATGACTCCTAGTTCTAGACTTTCCAGTCAGGGGAAATAGCCTCTCAACATCTACCCTGTCAGTACGTTTCAATGAGATCACCTCTCATTCTTAACTCCAGAGGATATAGGCCCATTCTACCCAATCTCTCCTCACAGGACAACCTTCTTATCCCAGGAATTTATCTAGTGAACCTTCGTTGCACTGCCTCTAAGGCAAGTATATCCTTCCTTGGTAAGGAGACCAAAACTGTGCACTGTACTCCAGGTATGGTCTCACCAGAGCCCTATATAATTGCAGCAAAACCTCCTTCTGTGCTGTAGCATTCTATGATGCTATAATTATAACTATAACATTGCCTTTTGTGTCAATGAGTACCTTCATTAAGACTTTACTTGAAGGCTTTGGCCTCAAAGGCCTGGGCTTGCAGTTGATATTTTTCTTACAGCTGACACTGTGCTTGGGGTTCCCTGTATGTTGCGGTTTTAGTGTCTGCAGAGTGCAGAATTTCTCAGCCTGCATTAGGATGATTCTGTGTCTACAGTTTGACTCTCTAACTCCTCTTGCCATGAGAGGATTTCTGAACTCCCTTTTTTTTCTCCAAATTACTTGGAAAGCAGCTGGAAGATGAAATTTAATAGCCATATTCAGGTAGAGAAGCCTATGTGCCACCTCCCCATGCAGCATAATGGGAAAGAATGAATTCATTGAATTCTTTCCTATAAAACCCCATAGCATAATCCATTAACTTTGGTGTATTTATCTGAAGTAAATGATTACGATGAAAATTCCAGTAGTGTATATGATTTACAGCAAGACTGGCTGCTACGAACGTACAGAAATAAGCTGCAAAATGAATTTTGGGCTCTAGGGGAATCAAGGGATACGGGGATCGGGCAGGAAAGTGGAGTTGAGGTCGAAGATCAGCAATGATCTTATTGAATGGCGGAGCAGGATCGAGGGGCTGTATGGCCTATTCTTGCTATTTCTTATGTTCTTATGAATTTTAAAAGTTTTTTTGCATTTAGGAGAGTGATCTAGCTGTACTATCAAACTTTTTTTTTAAAGAAGTGCCTCTAGATGCTTTTCTATGTTGTATACGTATAGGTGCTATATAAATGCAATTGCTGATTGCAGAAGATGTACTTGTCTTTCCCAGTACAAGTATTGAATTGTCTTTGATCAGCGTATAGTTTTTTGTTTATTTGAACAGATGAATTTAAGAAGCTTTTTTGAACTCTAGTTTCAGAAAGAAAAGCTGGCTGATAGAGAGACAGGAAAAACACCTGTTTGGAACACCTGTTCTCTGTTTTTGTTATTGGAATTCTCAAATACAATCATTGTTTATACAAGATTCTATATAAGCTAAGATGCCAAGGAAAATATTTATTATTTTTCCAGGCTCTTTCACTGGAGATCTGCACTCATTCCTCACTTTGACCTGCCAACATGAAACATAAACTTCACTGCTTTATGAGCTAATTTTTGACATGATGGGGTTGTGTGTATCTATCTTTCTCTATATATCTATATCTTTCTATATATCTACATCTCTGAAAACATAAATTGATTTACAAGAACCAAGCCGAAATCAGTTACTTCAGTGTTCCTGGGGAGATCCCCGACAAACTTTTCAAATTCTCCTCTTCCCCCACCCCAAAAACCCCAACTATTGCTGTCAGACACCACATTCAACCCTGAGTTTTGTCAAACTGCCAAGTTCCTCCTCAACAGTGGTGCCAAACTCCAAAACCTCTTCCTAGAGAAGTCGAACTTTGACTCCACCCTACTGCCATTAAACCCTAGAACCTTCCCGTGCTACTAAACCCTGGAACCTTCCCGTGCCCCCCCACCTCAGTGCTGTCTAATTAGGTTCCTTCATCCCAGTGCTTTCAAACTTAAGGACCCACAACCCAATGTTACTAAACCTCAGAAACCCCCTTCTCAAAGTTAACAAAGCACAAGACCACCTCCCTGTGCTGCTAAATTCCAAATCTTTCCTCCCTTTATCTCCCCCCATGCTGGAAAACCTCAGGACCCCAATTCAATGCTGCCAGACGTTGGGGCCATAACTTCAGATCTGTCAAACCTGAGCATCCAATCCTGTATTGATTTTAAAAAAAAGAAAGAACTTGCATTCATAAAGTGCCTTTGATGACCGTAGGATGTCCCAAATTGCTTCACAACCAATAAATTACATTTGAAGAGTTGTAATGTAGGGAAAGGCTGCAGCCAATTTGCACACAATAAGGTCCCACAAACCGCAATGAGGTAAATGACCAGATAATCTCTTAGTGATATTGGTTGAGGATAAATGTTGACCATGATGCTGGGAGAACTCCTTGCTTTTTTTTGAATAGTGCCATGGGATCTTTTATACCCACCGAGAGGGTAGTTTAATGTCTTATCCAAAAGATGGACGCCCCCACATTTCTACTGCTGCAAAAGTCAGAACCATCTCTAGTGTTTCCAACATCCTGCTATCTAACGTCCCTGCATCAACCCTCCACAAGGATCAACTCATCCATAATGCTGCAGCCCATTTCGTTGCCTGCACTAAGTCCTACACTCACATCTCTGTGGTCTCCAGACTCCTCCAGTTTTCCATGCTCCATTGTGTCAAGTTTACATTTCTCATCTCGTCACTGTTAAGGCCTTGCCCCACCTTACCTTAGGGATCGCCTCCTTCCTTTAAATCTGCATGTGAACCTCTGCTCCTCTAGCCTCTACGACTGTGCCTTTGTTTTCTCTTACTAGTCTTCCTATTCTGTTGCTTTTCCCTTGCTCAAGTGTTCACCGCATACCCCTCCATACTGTAAATTACTCAAGGTATCTTCCTGGTCATTATTAAGATGCAAGCTGTTAAGATGTAAACCCTCTCTACTAATAGACGTCATTACAGCCTTGGTCCAAACATAGACAAAAGAGCTGAATTCCAGCGGTGAGGTGAGAGTGACTGCCCTTGAGCTCGATGGTGTGTGGCACCAAGGAGCCTTAGTAAAACTAAAGTTAGTGGGGATCAGGGGGAAAGCTCTCCAGTGGCTGGAGTCATACTAAGCACTGAGGAAGTTGGTTGTGGTTGTTGGAGGCCAATCATCTCAGCACCAGGACATCGTTGCAGGAGTTCCTCAAGACAGTGCCCAAGGACCAACTGTCTTCAGCCGCTTCATCAGAAGTGAAGCTGTTCACTGATGATTGCACAGTGATCAGCTGCATTTGCAATTCCTCAGATAATGAAGCAGTCCATGCCCACATGCTGCAAGACCTGGACAACATCCAAGCTTGGGCTGATAAGTGGCAAGAAACATTTGTGTCACACACTGCCAGGCAATGAGCATCTCCAACCAGAGATAGTGTAACCACCTCACCATAATATTCAAATGCATTACCATTGCCGAATCCCCCAGCATCAACATTCTGGGGGTTGCCATTACCCAGAGACTTAACTGGACCAGCCACACACATGCTGTGGCTACTAGAGCAGGTCAGAGGCTGGATATTCTGCAATGAGTGGCTCATCTCGTGATTCCCCAAAGCCTGTCCATCGCCTACAAGGCACAAGTCAGGAGCGTGATGGAATACTCTGCACTCACCTGGATGGGTGCAGCTGCAACAACACTCAAGAAGCTCAACACCGTTCAGGACAAAGCAGTCCGCCTGATTGGCAGCCCATCCGTCACCTTAAACGTCCACTCCCTCCGCCACCGGTGCACCGTTACTGCAGTGTGTTCTATCTACATGATGCACTGCAGCAATTCACCAAGGCTTCTCCGACTGCCCGTCCCAAACCCACGACCTCCACCACCTAGAAGGACAAGGGCAGAGGTGCATGGGAACACCATCACCTCCAAGTTCCATTCCAAGTCAAATACCGTCCCGACTTGGACATACATCGCCGTTCCTTTGTCGTCGCTGGGTCAAAATCTTGGAATCCCCTACCTAACAGCACCTTGGGAGTACCTTTACGACATGGACTGCAGCAGTTCAAGAAGTAGGCTCACCGCCACGTTCTCGAAGGCACCTAGGGTTGGGCAATAAATGCTGGCCTTGCCAGCGGCACCCATAACCCGAGAATGAATTTTTAAAAAATTGATTTTGCATTACATGATATAAAGCTTCTGTTCTAAAGCAATATATTGTTCAGTTTACTGTGAACAAAGCCATGGGAGATCTAGCTTATGAATTTTGATGGTGTATTGTTTTAGTCTACCTTTGAAGAAAATCTGATGCACAGCTATTTGGGTCCAAACCACTGCCCAAAGTTGCAGGTAGCAGTTGACATACTGACTTTGCTAACGTTTTAAAAGAAGCTTTTAATGCTGTTAAGGTAAAACATTCAACAACCATATAACAACATAATAACATGCCATTTGCTAAGTTATAATTACATTGTTCGATGTTCCTATCCCTTCAGAGTAAATGTCACCACATCTATAAAAGGGTGAAACAATTAAGTTTAAATTATAGTGTTTGCTTAAAAAAAAACTTTACTTGAGTAAGTTAAGATTATATGCCTGCATTAAGTGTGATATACATTGGACCTGCCAAGTTGAGAGGAAATTCAGAGCAATGAACTATAAATGAGTTTGCTAAGCCCATTGTGCAGAGTAAACTGACCAGTTTATGCTATTTTGGTGCATGACTTGTGATGGTTTTAAGTTTTAAAGAATATATTTTGGTAATTGCATGCTGTTTTCATATTGTAACTTTGGTAGGAGAAGGGATTAGCACAGTGCTGTTTCAACTATGGGATCTGGATTTTAATTCAGCTCGGACTGATGGGAACAAAGTCTCTTCTCTGACTGTAAGGGACCTACCTGGACATAGCCAAACCATTTCGTACTGCACTTTGGCTTGAAGTGCAAAGTGTTTAATTTGATGCAAAATGGTGCTAATTTGCTTTTCCTACTCAAAGAATCCACTTGTCTGACTGATTACATGGAATTACGTAGAACTTACAACACGGAAACGTGTGTTGCTGTTCTGTGAGTGCTTGAAGTTGACATTGCTTGGCTCAGTTGGTACCACTTGCCTCTAATAGTAATTCCAATCCAAAAGTAATTCATTATATGAAATGCTTTGTTTGGACAATGTAAGGCACTATATAAATGTATTTTTTTTTCAATGTCAGAAGATTGTGGGTATAAGTCCCATACGAGGATTTGAACTCCTAATTTAAGCCGACACTGAAGTGCATTACGGAAGGAGTGCTGCATTGTGAGAACTGATGATGGGTCTACACCTGAAACATTATCTCATCTGTTCTCTCCACAGATGCTGAGTGCTACAGCATTCCTGTTTTTGTTTGATTTCCAGCATCTGCAAATTTTTGCTTTTTGTCAGAGGTGACATCCTTTTGATTAAACCTGTCCATCTGTTCCATAGTTGAAGTGGATTTTAAAGATCCCATGGCATTATTAGTAGAAGAGAAGGGAGTTCTCCCAGTTTACTGTGGCCAGTATTCCTCCCTCAATAAGTACCACCAAAAAACAGATGAAATGGTTATTCATCTCATTCATTGTGTGAAGTGCTTATAGTAAGGTGTTACATAAATTGCACTTACTTAAAATGGATAAGTATTTTGTTCCATAACATTGACATTTTGTACTTAAAACATTACATAGATTCAGTGAAAAAAGGAAACTTTGATGGATTCATTATGAGCTTGGGGATCTCAATTTTGAAGAATTGGTTATTGAAATGAATGTCTTCTCCATTCAATTATATTTCTTCAAGAGCGCAGTACAGTACTCTTATGAGTAGGTAATGCACTTCCAGGCCATTGCTGATACTACTCGAGAGTTGTCAGCATGGATAGTGAGACTCAGTGATTTGTTTATATAAGAGAGCAGCATATTTAGCGATTTGGGATCACTTGCATTGAGACTTAAATCATACAGAGCATAGACCAGCAGAAGGGTGACTAATTCATTTAGTTAGTTGCTTGTTTGGTTTCTGTATTTATGAGCCAGATGATGTTTCTTTAGTGGGTTATGGAAGAGGCTTTGCATGCATAGCAATATCACTAGTTTCAACCATAGAAGATTGGGCATGTGTCAAAAGATTGTCACCCCTGAAGTCCGTCCCAACTTTCCCACAACTCCATGTTTGAACCTCTCCAATCAGGTTACCGCCCTGGAGCAGCTCTGAAATGGCCCTTATCAAAGTCACAAATGATATCCTGTGGGACTGTGAGCGTGGTGCACGATCCTGCCGCATCCTCTCGACCTGTCTGCAGCCTTTGACACGGTTGACCACGCCATCCTCCTCCAACGTCTCTCCTCCGCTGCCCAGCTGAGTGGGTCTCCCCTTGTCTGGTTCCATTCTTACCTATCTAGTTGTAGCCAGAGAATCTCCCATTCCTGCACAGTTAATTCTGGAGTCCCCCAGGAATCTATCCTTGAGCCCCCTCCTATTTCACATCCACATGCTGCCCTTCGGTGACATCATCCGAAAACACGACCTCAGATTCCACGTGTACGTTAATGGCACCGAGCTGTACCTCACCACCACCTCTCTCGACCCCCTCTACTGCCTATGATTTGTCATGCTGTTTGTTGGATGAGCAAAAATTTCCTCAAATTAAATATTGGGAAGACCGAAGCCATTTTCTTCAGCCTCCGCCACCAACTCTGTTCCCGAGCCACAGATTCCATCCCCATTCCTTGCCACTGTTTGAGGCTAAACCAGTCTCTTCGCAAACTCTGCATTCTATTTGATCCTGAGCTGAGCTTCTGACCCCATATCCTTTCCATCACCAAGACCGCTGACTTCACCTGTCCTAATATCCCCCTGTGAGGATCGGCGTCAAATTTTGTCTGATAACTCTGGACGTTTTACTTAATTATAAGCGCTATATAAATGCAAGTTGTTGTTGTGATTGATAAGATCGTCTTCTGATTGATCTTTTCCACATAAGTCGGTATTTTACTAATTTGATTTGTTAATTTATTTTTTTTATTCGTTCATGGGATGTGGGCATCGCTGGCGAGGCCGGCATTTATTGCCCATCCCTAATTGCCCTTGAGAAGGTGGCGGTGAGCCGCCTTCTTGAACCGCTGCAGTCAGTGTGGTGAAGGTTCTCCCACAGTGCTGTTAGGAAGGGAGTTCCAGGATTTTGACCTAGCGACGATGAAGGAATGGCGATTATATTTCCAAGTCGGGATGGTGTGTGACTTGGAGGGGAACGTGCAGGTGGTGTTGTTCCCATGTGCCTGCTGCTCTTGTCCTTCTAGGTGGTAGAGGTCGTGGGTTTGGGAGGTGCGGTGGAAGAAACCTTGGCGAGTTGCTGCATTGCATCCTGTGGATGGTACACACTGCAGCCAAAGTGCGCCGGTGGTGAAGGGAGTGAATGTTTAGGGTGGTGGATGGGGTGCCAATCAAGCGGGCTGCTTTGTCCTGGATGATGTCGAGCTTCTTGAGTGTTGTTGTAGCTGCACTCATCCAGGCAAGTGGAGAGTATTCCATCACACTCCTGACTTGTGCCTTGTAGATGGTGGAAAGGCTTTGGGGAGTCAGGAGGTGAGTCACTCGCCGCAGAATACCCAGCCTCTGACCTGCTGTTGTAGCCACAGTATTTATGTGGCTGGTCCAGTTAAGTTTCTGGTCAATGGTGACCCCCAGGATGTTGATGGTGGGAGATTCGGTGATGGTAATACCGTTGAATGTCAAGGGGAGGTGGTTAGACACACTCTTGTTGGAGATGGTCATTGCCTTTTTTTTTATTCGTTCACTGGATGTGGTCGTCGCTGGCGAGGCCAGCATTTATTGCCCATCCGTAATTGCCCTCGAGAATTGCCTGGCACTTGTCTGACGTGAATGTTACTTGCCACTTATGAGCCCAAGCCTGGATGTTGTCCAGGTCTCGCTGCATGTGGGCCCGGACTGCTTCATTATCTGAGGGGTTGCAAATGGAACTGAACACTGTGCAATCATCAGCGAACATCCCCATTTCTGACCTTATGATAGAGGGAAGGTTATTGATGAAGCAGCTGAAGATGGTTGGGCCTAGGACACTGCCCTGAGGAACTCCTGCAGCAATGTCCTGGGGCTGAGATGATTGGCCTCCAACAACCACTACCATCTTCCTTTGTGCTAGGTATGACTCCAGCCATTGGAGAGTTTTCCCCTGAATCCCATTGACTTCAATTTTACTAGGGCTCCTTGGTGCCACACTCTGTCAAATGCTGCCTTGATGTCAAGGGCAGTCACTCTCACTTCACCTCTGGAATTCAGCTCTCTCGTCCATGTTTGGACCAAGGCTGTAATGAGGTCTGGAGCGGAGTGGTCCTGGCGGAACCCAAACTGAGCATTGGTGAGTAAGTAATAGCACTGTCGATGACACCTTCCATCACTTTGCTGATGATTGAGAGTAGACTGATGGGGCGGTAATTGACCGGATTGGATTTGTCCTGCTTTTTGTGGACAGGACATACCTGGGCAATTTTCCACATTGTTGGGTAGATGCCAGTGTTGTAGCTGTACTGGAACAGCTTGGCTAGAGGCGCAGCTAGATCTGGAGCACAAGTCTTCAGCACGACAGCCGGGATGTTTTTGGGGCCCATAGCCTTTGCTGTATCCAGTGCACTCAGCCGTTTCTTGGTATCAGGTGGAGTGAATCGAATTGGCTGAAGACTGGCTTCTGTGATGGTGGGGATATCAGGAGGAGGCCGAGATGGATCATCGACTCGGCACTTCTGGCTGAAGATGGTTGCAAATGCTTCAGCCTTGTCTTTTGCACTCGCGTGCTGGACTCCGCCATCATTGAGGATGAGGATGGGGATGTTTGCAGAGCCTTCTCCTCCCGTTAGTTGTTTAATTGTCCACCACCATTCATGTTGCAATAAATATAATAGAAACATTGTAGAATTTCTTAAACATTTCAAATTCTTCAAAAAAAAAGGAACCTATCTAAGCAGAACCTTATTTAGATAGAACTTCTACCAGTATTTGGTGGGTACTAGCTGGGATTGCCTAAAGACCGCTTCTCCGTGCATCAATCACACTCTGGCACATGCAGATTTCCTTGTCACGGACGTACTTGATTGGGTCAAATTTATATTCATGAAACAGCAACAAATGACAACTCTGCAAGTATGAAATCTCCCATTGAAAAAAGTAGCAAATGGCTTGCGTCAGCAAAAAGTTGCCAGTAAAACAATGAGCAGGCAGCAGAAGGGGAATCAGTGAATCGATCTAAGTATTTTATATATATATATATATATATATTAAAAAAATTATTTTGGGTGCCATCTTGTCAGGAATTTGAAAATGTGTTAAAAATAAGATTTTTTTAATATACAAATTAAATAATTCACTACCCCATTATAAAGTTGCCTTTTGTCTTTGAAATGTCTTAATGAGTGTTTTTGGTTGAAGCCTTGCCCCTGTTTCAGATGTCTGAGAAGTTCCGTTGCATTCCCCAGATCCCTGAGTGTAGAGGCTCAACCAAGTTGCAGTACCCAGAATGTGCCACTGTCACTTTGTGCATGTAACACAACGACTCCCAGAGTGCAGCATCGGATAGACTTTCTCAGTCTCGTACATTACTGGGCGAATCTTTTATAAACAGCAAGTAGTGGCTCGCTCTGTGAATGGCCAGTCTTTCTGATGTATTCACTGGTCGTACCCTCTCTGCTCTGCTTCTCTCTTTCCCCTCCCTCACTCTGCTGTGCTCTACATTCCCCTCCCTGTGTGTACTGCTCGAGTCCTTCCATTGTGCTCTACTTCCTGGCTTTCTGCACCCCGTTCCCAAGGGAGTGTGCTCTGCACTGCTCTTTACTGCCATTCCCTTGCTTGAAATAAGACCATGCTAAACATCACAACTGTGTTCAAAAACCCAGACCAACCTATAAATAATGTAATGTGAGATCAATTAATAAATTGTGAAAGCTGTTTCCACAACCTTGGTCTTGAATTAGGGGAGGTAAACAATCTGAAATAAAACTGAGTTTACTGTACAGTAATAATGGCACAGTTAGTAGTTCTGGAAGAAAGACACGCGTGTCCATGCACACACAGTGCTTCTATAGTTGAAATCTCATAAGCCAATTGCTAGTTTGTCAATGGGCAATGATCTTAGCTTGGATGAGAAGAAATTCTGTATTCTGGAATTTAATGATGGGGCAATTGAAATGTTATTTTAGACTCTTCTTAATTTCAACACCTCTCTATCACCTTTAATAGGATTAATTGTGGTTTTGTAAACTAATTGACACTTATTTCCTTACTTTTCTCTCTGCAGGGTAAAACAGATGACACATACTTGGCTTAATCCATTGGAACCTAACTAATTTCGTTGAAGTTAAGACTGCAAAAGAAGCTATTCTTAACAGCCAGCAGCAGATGTCACCTGCTGATCATTCATAAAGGTTGATGGCGTATTTGTGCTTCATTTTGGTTCCCGATACACTTGTCACAGTAAGAACGTTTTCCAGCAACATTTACTATGTCTTAAGTTGTTATTGTGGTTAGTTTTGTCAATTACTCTTATAGTGTAAGGTGTGAAAAAAGTGGAATTATACAAATTGTAAATGGGGAAGCAGTTTGACCTATGTATTTTTTTTAACATTTGTTCATGCAGGGCCGTAAAAGGTGTTGGTGTTGAAGGATTAATTGTGTCTGGATTCTGCAGTTTTTGTTCCAGGCTACCAGATAAAAACAATCAAGTATAATCCCACTTACTTGCTCGTTCCTCATACTGTTTAATATTCCTTTTCAAACTAATTCCTTTTTAAAATAATTTACGGAGCTACCCATTCTAACCAACTGCTGTAATGTGTAAAGAAATTTTCCTACCCTCCGCTCAATTCTTGTGACTATCTTAAATTTGTGTCCTCTTGTTATTGTCTCGTCAATCACTGGAAACAATCTTATCACTGTTTATGTTATCATAACCTTCATTCTGAAGACCTTTTTTGAGGTCACCCCGCAACCTTCTCAGCTCTAGTGAAAAGGCCGTAGCTACTCAAGTCTCTGACTAATTCCCATCCCTGGTATCATCGTGGTGGCGTTGCCCTGCACCTTTTTCAATTGATTTAATATAATGAAGTGCACAAAACTGCGCACACAACTCAACTGCTGCTTAACTGAGGTCTTGTAAATGCTCAATGTTACCACCTTGCTTTTGTTTTCAGATGCAAACCAAGGTGTCCATTTGCCCTTTTATGATATCTACTTGAGATGCATCCTTTAATGACCTGTGTATTCTTTCAAAATGTTTTGTAGAACTGTTTCTGTCACCTATCTGTCCATCCTGATTGCCTGTGTGGCTGGTCCAGTTGAGTTTCTGGTCATTGGTAATCCCCAGGATGTTGATGGGGGATTCGGTGATGGTAATGCCATTGAATATCATGAGGTGGTAAGACTCACTTGTTGGAGATGATCATTGCCTGGCACTTGTGTGCCACGATTGTTACTTGCCACTTATCAGCCCAAGCATGTATGTTGTCCAGATCTTGCTGCATGTGGACATGGACTGCTTCATTATCTGAAAAATTGTGAATGGAGCTGAACACTACGCAGTCATTAGCGAACAGCCCCACTTCTGACCGTATGATGATGGGAAAGTCATTGATGAAGCAGCTAAAGATAAATGGTCCTAGGACTCTGCCTTGAGGAACTCCTGCAGCAATGTCCTGGGGCTGAAATGATTGGCCTCCAACAACTACAATTATCTTCCTTTGTGCTAGGTATGACTCCAGCCACTTGAGAGTTTTCCCCCTGAAACTCATTGACTTAAGTTTTACTAGGGCTCCTTGGTGCCACACGTGGTCGAATGCTGCCCCGATGTCAAGGGCAGTCACTCTCACCTCTGGAATTCAGCTCTTTCGTTCATGTTTGGACCAAGACTGTAATAAGGTCTGGAGCCAGTGGTCCTAGTCCCGGTGAGCCGGTTATTGGCCTATATCCCGAGAATGAATTAAAAAAACCATGAATTATGATAGTATCACAGTAGGTATACAGCACAGGAGGAGGCCATTTAGCTCATCGTGCCTGTGTCAGCTCTTTGAAAGAGCTATCCAAATTAGTCCCATAGCCCTGTCAATTTTTTCACTTCAAATATTTATCTAATTCCCTTTTTGAAATTCTCTATAAATATTATATGCATAAGTTCTGTTTGCTCATTGGGCAAACACTAATAGTACAGGTTGGTGTAAACTTGAATTGGAAATTCTTGTGATTATGGTGGTTGATTTCCAGAAGCGTCAGATGGCAAGTTGACAAAAAAAAGAAATCCAAGTTTCATTCAAACTTGAAATCTTTTTAAAATTGTTCAGGGCAGAAGCCTAAAAATTAAGGATGTTAATGCTTCAAAAAAAAGTGCCACATCGAGCTAAGTTATAGATGTTTGCCTGCATCCCCTACAAGTGCCTGATCTGAACTATGCTGTTGGAGAAGATATTTTTGTGCCAACATGTTTTTTGAGGTGAGGTAGGTGTATGAATTTGGAACAAAAGTTACCTAGGCTAGACTCTGTACCACCTAATTGGTTGGCTCAAGAATGGCTTGGTGATTGCTTGCCTGCTGACTTGGTTGGAGAACAGGGCTTGCGCAAGAAGATGAAAAGAAGTGGTGGGGTGCATTGATAGCATATTATAGATAGAGCTTCACCTTGCATCTGATCTGGGAGTCCTTCATGTTGACACTGGGTGGAAAAGGATATGATTACCAGCACTGATATCTATCATCTTGAACACAGAAATTTGGGCCCCTCAGATGTTAGAAATTTTTCTCACTGATCAATGCTGGATTAAGTAAAATAGCATCTGTGAGGCTCCATAACAATAAATGTATATTTAAAGAGAAATGGATTACTGAAGGTAACCTTTCATAATTAATGGTTGGCATTAGTTGCAGGTACAGCTTGTACTCTGTTGGCAGCATGTAGAATGGGTACTGCTTTACAGCGTGTGATGAACAATTACTGTGTGGGTGTAGGAAACATATAATTGCCATCAGCAGGAACCAATAAAATCCAGTGCTACGGTGTTTGAATTTTACACTGTATGGTACTTAATGCTTATTCTTATGCTTGTTAGTGTTTTAAGATTGATGTAAAAGGGATCCAGACCCCTATGAATACAGAGGGTTTATATTATTTTAGTTTGTTACTGATGCTGCTTGACTTTCTCTTTACTATTGGTTAAATGGAGCTTTAATTATTTCCTTTCAACAGATATGCTCCACAAATAACAATAGTTTGAAAACTTAGGCAAATTTATCAAAAATAGTGAAATTGACCTTTTTACAGCAATTGTTTTGTTAGTCCTTTAAATATTTTAGCAAATGAAATTTGTTTTTTTTAGTTCCCCCCCCCCCCCCACCCCCCTTTCCATGCTCTCCCCTCAAAAAAGTGTTTTTCCAAGTACAATAATTGCTAGTTAGGGTAGTACCAGAAGATAAACATTCATATATTATTGTATTCTAGCTGCTAGTTCACAAATGTTTTTCATACTGCACTTGGGTCACGTGTATCCTTGACAATTAACAAGACGTTAAAGCAGAAGTGCTTGTTTTACAGGCTTTCTTGACCCAAACGCCTCGTTTAAAAATGCTTCGTGCTTGAAACCTCAATTCTGGAATTTACCAACTGTGAATTTCACACTTTTGATCTGTTGTAACTGCTACATTTAGCTTGCAGTTTTTTCAAAAAAATTTCATTTAAATTGAAACCATTAAAATACACACACTTGTGATCCTGTAGTAAGTAGGATTAGAGTTGAGTGAAATCCAGAGTGCTTCATAATGCCTGTGGCACTTATTATGTGGTCTTTCGGCTTGTGAAATAAATCTGGATTGCATTCTTCTTTTATTCTGTATGTGACTTCTTCTGATAATTTGAGAAAACCATTAACCTTGTGTGTTTTACATGTTTGCACATAGTTTTATATTTTATTTACATTGAAATTAATTTAATTTGATTTTTTTGCACAAACTTGGATCATTTCTTCTTGAAATTACAAATATATAACTTCCAGTAAAGCTTTATTCTTTTCAGACACTTTTTTTCTCTTAGAGAGTCTGTCTATAGAGTTATCTGGCATCATCAGATTCTTTCTGGTGGAATTATGACTGCCAATGCTTTCTTAGATTGTGGAAGTCAACCTGCATTGTAGGGTTATTCTTACTTAAGGCATATTCATGCTACAGAATATAACAGGACTTGAATTCCTATACATTATTATTGACTATATATTCCCTGCAGCTGACATTCTTACATTAAGGCCACAATGATTAATGAACATTACCATTTTCCCTTTTGTGGTGTTGTCTGCCAGGAATGTTTCAGTCGTATTGTCCTAATTGAGCACTCCCAGCACTGGACCTTGGGGGCACAGTAAATTCCGCAGTGAATAAGCAAACCTTTCATTCCCATGTTGAGTGGCTACAGTTTGCTTCCAGAAATGAGAGATTCTCGCCTAACCACTTACAAGGTTGCTGAACTATTTAGCAGCATTCTTGGATGTGGTGGAGAGGCAGCGCAATATTGATTGTTAGTAACAGTTCAGTTGCACGTGCCTCATTCTGGCTTGCCTGCTTTCCATCTGGCTTGGTGGGTAAATGCAATACCCTTTGTGGCAGTGAGTAATGAAAATAGGAAGATCCCAGGTTTGATCCCTGGTCTGCTGAAGTAGTTAATCTTGGCTGGGTTGCTCTTTTTGGAGAGACAGGAGAAAATCAGCCAGGGTTCCCATTCCTGGTTGCTATCCAGCTTATCCCCTCGATAGTACATGTGTGTGGATTTCGGCTGAGGACGAAAATAGGCTTGAGAACTTGAAAGAAGAACGAACTTGCATTTATATTGTGCCTTTCATTATCTCAGGACGTCCCAAAGTGCTTCGCAGCCAATTAAATACTTTTTTTTGAAGTGTAGTTACTGTTGTAATGTTGGCAGCCAATACGTGCACAGCAAGGTCCCACAAACAGCAATGTGATAATGACCAGATAATCTTTTCTAAAGATGTTGGTTGAGGGATAAATATTGGCCAGGATACCGGGGAGAACGCCCCTGCTCTGTTTCGCATAGTGCCAAGGAATCTTATATGTTCACCTGAGGGGGCAGACAGCATCTCCAACAGTGCAGCACTCCCTCAGTACTACATTGAAGTGTCAGCCAACATTGTGTGCATTTAGAGTGGGACTTGAACCCACAACCTTCTGACTCAGAAGCAAGAGTGCTACCACTGAGCCAAGGCTGATACTCACTTCCTCTAATGTTATTTAAACTATCCTTTCAGCATGATGTATAGTGGGGGAAGTCCGTACTTTTTGTCTTAGTAGATCACTTAGCTGAGCATGGTGGAACTTTTCAGGCTTCTAAACAGCTATAATACCAATTCAAGGAATACTTCAGTTTAGAACATAAAACTTTCAATTGTTAAATTTGTTTTTAAAAACATTTTTAAAAATTTTGCCTTGGGACAATTTCCTTCGGTAAAAGTACTATATAAATGCAAGTTGTTAATGTCTTTTTGTCTTTTCTCATCTTGTGAGAAGAATTTCTCTAATAAATTAATTAAAAACTTTTTTTGGCAGTAAGGCTTGTTATTCTGCTTGCTCTTGTAACTCAATAAAATTAATATAAAACTTGTGTTTTCTTACTGTTTCTTACTCCTTCCCAGTATGAGTTGCAAATTGAAATGATGGACCGTACTGGAACTGACCTAAAGTAGATTACGAGATCTGCGTCTCGTGTAGCGATAGTCTATGCAAGGTCCCCAGTTTCTCCAGTTAGAAGTTGTGTTGCAATTGCAGCAAGAGAAAAATATAAGTAACATTTTTTGTATGTGAAGTCATCTTGCTACCATGTCAAAATTACCATTTTTGCAAGGTGGGCAGTGGTGGATATTCTGTCCACCTACAGCTTAATCCAGTTTCCCCATTAATACAGTGCTGGAAGGAATGTGCTCATTAGATGACTTGGAGAGTGGTGGGTTACAGTCATGCCCTACAGCAGGGATGTCACACTCGTTCATGTGGTAGACCTGATCTGATATCTGGCCACTTTCAGCAAAAATTATTAAATTAGAAATTGATAAAGATGAACCATATTAGGTCCTAGACAATAATCCTTAATTAGTTTATTTTTTCGATCATCTTCAATTATTCCACCCTTTTTATATTTTAAAGATGTAACCCTTTTGAACAATTTTATATATTTTTTTCTAAGTTCTTCCCTTTCCTTTCCCTGTTGGGTTTGAACAGTATATTGTTTTTCATACCTCCATTTTAATTTCTCTCTTCTTCCATTTTGAAGACAGCTTGTACCCTATACAATTATATCTCTTGAGTATATATTTATCTTTTGCATTTAATATTAAATAACTAACTAACTATTTAAATGACAACTAATGCTGGTTGAATATAATAACTACCATGATGAATTGCTGACTGGGTTTATTAAGTGATTTAATATACCAATTTTGTGTTGATAGCTATTTACAGCACTGACTGAGACGACTGTATCCATTTAAGAAATGCCTTTTTGAAAGTGTGTTTCATGTCGATGAATTGTTCCTAGCAGCTAGTAAAGAATATAATTGGCTGGTTTTATTAATTAGCTTCTACCAACCCATGTATCATCGATCTTCTGTTCTCGGCCTTCTGATTTCCATCTATTGGTTCAACCTGCTACCACTATTCTAGATTAACTACCTCTGGCTTCTTTCCAGTAACCGTTGCTTAACTCCGCATATACTATCTGCTTTTTGCATCTGCCCATCTGATTGGTACTGTCTCTAACTCTTTTCTCTATTATAGCGGGCCTGCTAAAATATCGGCCTCGTCTTTCCAGGAGATTTTCCCCCGACTCCTAAGTTGGACATTCATGGGAAGTCTGCCGACCGATGAAACTGTTCCACAAGCCGTATGTTTGTCAGCCCTGCTCTAGAACTACAAAACACTGTCCATTGATGCTAACCATGCAAGACTTTACACTTTGGTGTAATGAGACCACTGTTCTTTGATTCTTGTATTCATGAATTGTCACCTCAAAAATTTCCAAACATTTTGGTGGGTTTCTTGTTATTTTCTTTGCCAGTTTTCTCTTTCAGCTTCTTTCCTTAAAGTATTGAGTCTTCCTGGGGATACTACACCTAAGTTGATTCGGAATATCTACATCAATTTTTGATTTTAAACTGCAAAATCCAACAATCCATTCACTATTGCTAGTGGCACAAACTTGGACTAAAGTGCTCGTCACCTAAACATAATGCCATGTTTGCCTCAGGGTCTCAGCCCATACTCGGAGCGATTTAAATCGCATGTTTTGAGTTATTCAGGACAAGATTATTAAAAAGGAAACAAAAAGGCAAAAGAAAGAAGCTTGCTTACAGTGAGAGTTTGCTGATCCCAATGTATCTGACTATTCTTAGCAGAGGAAACATTACAAAAGCCATCAGCAGACCACACCTGCCTCTTCCTAGAAGGTAGCCATCAGACTAGTATTGTAAGGCCACACCCAGCAACTTGTCATTGATTCCTGCGGTGGTACCTGTTATTAGTTATTGGGAGTCTGCACGATAAACAGGTGCTACCTAACAATCTCTTTGGTAGGCAGCTTTCCTGTCCGTGGTCACTGGAGCGTTTATTCCTCTAAATGCAAAGTAGTCCAGATGTACTGACATTTGGCTTGGACGGGATGCAGGACATTAACTGAAACTTTGCCAATATTGCGCAAATAAAACGTAAGCAGTCTGCTGCCATGCAGGGGAAGGCTGATTGTGAATAAACGCATCCTTAAATGGTCTTGGGTCAGCAACCCATTTAGGAGGCACATGTAACCAAGGGGCACTGCACAGGAGTCAACCCCCACATGGTGCCATTGTCCAAAGTTTTGATGGATTTCTTTTTAGAAGTTGGATATTGGGAAGATAGGGCTAACTTCAAATCCTTCCCAGGATGCTATACTTTGGGGCTCTGCTGCATCTCCTCCACCAGCTCTCTGCAGGTCCGAAGCAGAATCCAAGTTGTACTTCTCTTGGAGTTCTTACAAAGATCTGTCTAAGTTATGACGGGAGTCTTTGCACGAAGGGTTTGACTCCCAGACCAAATGCATTAATACTTTGGATGATTCGATGATGGTACGTTTCCACCCGCAGGCAGTTTCATGAGGAGGAGGAAAAAGACAATAGTGATGTTCGAGATCACAGATACAAATTCATGGAAGCATTTGAGTTACACTAAACCTCAATGTACATGCTCCAGGGTCCTTGACCCCAGAGTGGAGTCTTTTCCTCAAAGTTTGCACTAGCCACAGCCCATAATTTTCCCATGCCCACTTCCTTTTGAACCATAGCCATTGCTGTATGGTCTGGTCTGAGAGTTGTCAAGTCAATTTCAACTTGCATGGTCTACAATGAGAATGTGCTGAATCTTTATATCTAGCCCCAGTGGTAAGGCGACTGTCCTTCTTCAAGCTCTTTCATGATATGGGAAACCTACAGCACAGAATGTTAATCTCAAGTCACCCACCCGTGTATATGTATTCACTCAACAATAATTCCCTCCATACTCTTCGCAGGAGCTTTGAACTTGAGTTTGTTTCCTGCATATCACTACTGGACTTTCTCAACTGTTTTTTGCCTTAAGGTTATGCCATATTGCAGAGGCTAGATCTCTGACTTTGCAGTCTCTGCATATATGATACAACCTTATTTTGTTTTATGATACAGCTTTTGTCTGTAGTTACTTTTTTTTTTGTTTTTAGCCGGTTTCCCTCCAGCCTTCCTAAACAGGAGGCCCAGTGTGATTTCTGACAAGCTCTGATGGGCCTGGCCTATCAGAGATGTTTATATTTGCTTGAAACCAAGTTGCTATTACTTCTGATATGTGGTCATTTAGCTACTTTCACCTTTTGAAATTTTGGCATTTTAGCATTTCACAATTAACTTCAATTAGAATACTGGGAATTTTTATGTTGGAGCTCATTTTTTAAAATGCCTATTGGCTCCTTTGCAGAATGATTGGTGCTTTTTAGTTTTTTGATGCTAATATATTAGGTTATGCTGTAGGAATATGCATCATTCCATATGTTGGCAAACAGACTTTGTTCATATTGAAAATACCAGAATCACAGAAAGTTGATCGGTTTCTTGCACTTTTGTAATTTACACTTATTAAAAATTATGTATTTATATGCTTTAAGTACTGATAAATAATACAAATCAAATATATCTCGATTAATTTTTGAATTTCAATTGTCAGTGCCAATTAAGCTATCATTGTGAATTTGGTTTAATTTAATATAGTGTAGTTCTGTGGCATTTTATTTCCCTGCTCAAAGGATGATAATTGACCTATTCTCAGACATTTGCTTTATAAACAGTTCGTAGGGGGTAGGTGTGTTTCTTCCTCCTCCATCACTCACTGTGCTTTCTGTGACATCTTCAGCTAGGAGGATTTTTGGTTCAGATCTCATTAGATGTTGCTTACTGCCATATTGCTAAGTGGAAATGTGAGCACTCTTCACACAGCTGACTGGAGAAGAATGTTCAATCATCATGCAGTTTTTAGGATTGTCTGTGCTAAAGTTCTGTGATTTTTTTTGCCAGAGCCCAGCACAATGTAGAAGATTTAGTTTAGTATTTGTAATTTGTAAAATAAGGCGGTGTTTCTGTTGATGGAAAGCTGGCTGTGGTTTTTGTGGGCCGACTTCATGTCTGTGTCTCACTCGGAGTGCCTAACTGGACACATGCAGGCAGGATGGAGGCTGGCAGTTACTTGAAAAAGAGGTATGATGAGCACAGTATCTTCTTTGTTCTTTTAGCTTTAAGAAGGAGGAAAGCTGAGAAGAATGACCTAGTGTTGTTACTTTTGTGTGTTACATTCTTTTTTAGTGGAATTTACAAGGGTTTTGTGTCTTTTTAACTCTGAATATTTGCTCCAAGACAGTTGAAAAATTCAAGTGTGCTTGTTTTTCTAGTACTGGCAGAACTTTCTACACTTCAGCTGGGGACCAGATCAAGCTGTAGAAATCCAAATTAGTGAGCTCTAGAGACTGTGCCACTAGTTCACCCTTTAGATCTTTTGAGACCAAAAGGCAAGTGTGCTGTATGTTATACATCACTACAGTGTATAGCAGGATGACTACCTGAGTATATTTGGCAGTGGATAAACTGAAATGAGTTATGAAGCTTTAATCAGCTAGGGGGAGGTGGATGGGCAGCAGTTGTTAAACAATGAGAGTGAAACTCAATTGATAACAGTCATGGAACTTGGTATCTGTTACTTTTTAGAACATGTTAGGATTGTATTTATTTACAAACTGTGGTAACTTGGGTGGATTCCACTCGTTTTCTTAAATCTAAAAAATATGCTCTGAGACTGTTTACCTTTAGAATCACTTTTTAAAATTAGGCATGAGTTGGTTTGTGCATTTCAAAATATTAGAAACTAGAATGGGTGATTTTGTTAGTAGGTGTTGTGATTCTTAGCTGCCTTAACACTTCAGTGTTCACAAACAAAGATTCCAGACAATGTGTGTGTCTGATTAGCATAAGCATTCCCCTGGCTAGCCTTCATGATACAGTGGTCCAATCTTTGAGAACGATCAAGAGAATCTGTGCTATTATTACATGTCACAATAATATTGTTGCTTTAATATTTAAAGGAATTAAGGGTATAAAGCAGTGCAAGTTTTTCGTGGTTTTCTGAAAGATATCCAGACTAAAACAAAAGACTTTCATTCCAAGAGACTCTGAGAAGGAACTAGCTCTTTAAGTATACATTTCAGATATACCTGTATTTTAAATTAGTACTTGCACTGAATTGTATATACTTAATATCTTGCCTCCAGTTATTAAGTGTAAAAAAATGTATTTAATTGTTTTAGCCCTGTACAAATCTGGTTTTGTGCGAGATTAAATTCTCCCATCTGATACACTGTAGATGCAATGTAAATTCCAGTGTGCAACTTACAGCAATTGGAGTTAAAGGTTAGATCAGATAGAAAGCAAAAAACACAGATTATACATTTTAAAGGATGCGTTCTGTTCACAAACTATTCACAGGCAGTTTGAACAGTAAAATGCTTTTTTAAAAGCCTGAACTGTAACACGTGATTTCATTTGTTTATGACATATTCAGTTTTTGGACATTTTGATCAGTGATACTCACAAAAGGACATTAATGCATTTTAAGTATTTGAATAATTTGCTTTTATCAGGATTTTCCACATTCAGTGTGGCACCCTGGTTAACAAATCGGTTTGTAAATTGTAATGTAGATACCAGATGTTTTTCAAAAGTCCAAGGCTCAGCAACAGTAACTTTCTTCCTCTTCTCCCACCTTTTCCTCTAAATTCTGTTTCAATTGGCTTCAGTGATTTAAGGAATTGATGCATAGACCAGTGCACTGTCAAAATGGAAACTTCCTGAATTAAGGCCAAAAAAAACACAGCTGTTTTTTACATCATCTATTAACCTGCTACTGTTATCTTACAGTAATAGTTTTTCTCTTTGTTTATTTAAAAATAATCTAACTTATTTCTAAAAATGTGGTTGTCACAGGAAAAGGCCAAAAAGTGGCTAAAGCTCAATACACGCATTTTGTAGTAAATGTTACTGGCAATATAAATGCCGACTTAGGATCAAGGAGAACTATTATTCCTCTAGTCAATTGCACCTCGAATTTGAAATGCCTTTCTTTGTCCTGCTGAGGATGGGCTCATTGCTGGCCACTGGCCACCCACCTTGAGGGTGGAGAGATCAGAAGGGCTTTTGCTGCTCACGCTCACTGGGTCTAGAGTAAGATCTCAATAGTGATGATAAAAAGTATTTGATCATTGCATTTTTGCAAAGTGGAGATAATGTGCCGTTAATGTTTAGTTTGATCGGGCTTGTTATTTTCAGTCAGCTTGCACATACTGATTATGCTTTTCTTCAAAAGGAATGGCTTTTCTAATAATAATCTTCAAATCAAATTATAAAGAAACTTAAAAATCCAATCCCGAATGCCTGAAGAACACACAGAATTGAAACAGAATGCAATTTGGACACTCTCATATCATCTCCTCCCTGCCCTCTGTTTACGACTGGGGCATCTCTCCTAATCTCTGCCACGCTTATGTAATCTGAATTTCTTGTGTGTCCATTCATGTGAGCATTCTGGCTGCCGCTCTGGATCCCATAACTTCTATCTCCCTTACTTTCTTTTGCCGCCCTGTCTGGTCTTTCTGTCCTGTCTCCTTCCCTTCCCGTTGCCCAGTCGTACCATCTTTCATTTCTCCCCTCGGGTACTTTGCCTCCCCCAATCCCTATGACAAGCCAACAGTACTCTTCTGCTATCCTACTCTCTCGCTACCCTCCCACACTTGAATCGCGCTTATATGAGCAGACAGCTACCCTCTGTATCTTTCTTTGCATTCTCCGAAGGGCCCATCGAGACGCTCATCGCTGCCTCCTTACAAGCAGTAACCTCAACAGTCTCATCCTGTCTCACTGACCTTTCTGCTCAGCACGCCAGATGGGGGGAAATCTCTCAAACATCTTTCCCGTTCCGCTTACCCCATCCATCATTGCCTCCATGGACTCTGCCAATGGATCAGTCATCTGTATTTCTGAATTTAGGTGGTGACAACTTGCCCATTACTGAAGCCTTCCCACTTGGCTATATTTTCCACCAGCTATCTTGCCCAAATTGCCATAGTGGCAATTTGGCCCTTATCACCAAATCACACTTTGTTCTCTCCTCTGGTACCATCTCATCTTTGAAGCACCTCATTTTGTCCACCCCTCTTGCCTCTCCTTTAGAATTATCAACTTCTACTGCTCCACCCAAGCCCCATCCTGAATTTCTCTCCCAATATATCTTCCCTCCTTTCCTCCCTCAGCCTCTGCACTGAGCAATTCCTCATCCTCAGTAATTTTAATCTCCATCTCGATTCACTTTGCTGTCTCCTCTGATTGTACTTCGCTACTGTCTTCTCTAAACCTTTCGATATAAACTCAGCGCTCCCATTTTTACGGCCACCCTATTGACCTTGCCATCTCACGTGACCTCTCCACTCCCATGGTCCTGATCACAGATAAGGCCATCTCCAATCACTTCCTTGTACCCCTAGCCTGTTACAACACAAGTTCCTTCTCTGTCCATGCCTGGAAAAAGAACTTTTGTCTTCCATTTGCCACAATACTTCTGCAGCCATCGATTTGCTCAACCACTGCCTCACCTCTACCTTTGGTGCCTTTGTCCCAAGGAAAATGTTTACTCTCAGTTGTTTTCCCCCAACCCGTATGGTGCCCATCTTTGATCCCTCGGGTTCGAGGGGCACAGACTTGATCATATCTGGTACACACATGGTTTAGCCATACAACACCAGATCTGGTTAGATCATATCGGATGCTATCCGGCCTCAGTGTCAAAACCAACGACTACTCCAGGATCAAAGATAACTACTGGCTTCTTTTCTCCATTGTCAACCATTTTGTTAATGTCCTCTCCCCAGCCTTCACCTCTAGTAATCTGCAATGAACTCATGGACTTCTTTGTCATTAAGATTGAGATCTTCCATTCAGCTGCCTCTGCTGCTTCCCCCCTTCCCCTTGCCTATCAGGCCAACCCTCCCCCTGCTCTAGCCCAGATGCCACATCTTTCTGTAGTTTCTCTCCCAACTCTCCATAGGCCCTTTCCAAGCTCATCTTGGCGTGAGACAGACCTCCTGCTTCCTTGACTCCATTCCCACTAAACTGTTGACTACCCAACTTCCCTCCTAACCCCATGCTAGCTAACATAAATGGTTCCCTCTGGTCAAGTACTGTCCCCTTTCCTTTCAAAATAGTTTCAAACCCCTCTGCAAAAAAAAGTACCTCGGCACCTCTCCTTGCAAACTACTGCCCCATCGCCAACCTTTCTTTCTTGCCCTGAACTTGAACATGTTGTCACCTCTCAAATCCATGCCCCTCTTTACCTCACCACCACTTCTCTCAACCCCTCTGCTGCTTTTGTGCTGTCAGACTGTTTCTAGAACATCAAGTCTTAGATAAGCCGAACTTGCCTCCAATTAAACATTGGGAAGACCGAAGCCATAGTCTTTGGCCTCTCTCTTAAACTCTATACTCTTGCCACCGATTCCATCCCCGAGCTGATCTGCTGACTCCATACCCTCTCCATCACAAAGACGGCCTACTTCCATCTGTGTAACATCACTGAACTCCATAAGCCGATCTGCTGCTGAAACTCTCATCCATGTCTTTGTCATCTCCAGACTCAACTATTCCAGTGGTCTACTGGCTGGTCTCCTATCCTGCACCTCTGTGAACTTCAGCTCATCCAAAATTCTGCTGCTATATGCTATCCTATGGAGAACCTTCACCACACAGACTGCAACGGTTTAAGAAGCCGGCTCATCACCATCTTCTCAAGGGCAATTAGGGATGGGCAATAAATGCTGGCTTTGCCAGCGACGCCCACATCCCATGAACGAATAAAAAAAAAATCTTATGTGAAGTCCCACTCACCCATTATTCTTGTCCTTGCTGATCTACAATGGCCCCCCAACCCCTCAGTGCCTCTAATTTAAAATGTTCATCCTTGTGTTTAAATCCCTTCATGCCTTGCTGCACCCCATCTCTGTAGCCTCCTACAGCTGTCCCCACCCCCTTCCAAAAATAACTCAGTTGCTCTGACTTTTATGCATTCCTTCTCCCTTCGACCCACCATAGTCGGCTGTTCTTTAAGCCATCTAGGCCCATGGTCTGGAATTCCTGCCGTAAGCCCATTTGCATCTCCATTCTTTCTCCTCCTTCAAGACCCTCATTAAAAACGTGATGTGGAGATGCCGGTGATGGACTGGGGTTGACAAATGTAAACAATCTTACAACACCAAGTTATAGTCCAACAATTTTATTTGAAAATCACAAGCTTTCGGAGGCTTCCTCCTTCGTCAGGTGAATGTCAGGAAATCCTTGAACGTTTCGCATTTATATTCAGAGAACAATACCTGGTGATTACAGATAATCATTCCAACTGCCCGTTGTCAAGGCAATCAAGGTGTTCAGACAGAGAGGTGTTACCTACAGGACCACCGAATATACAAACGGCCAGAACACAAAACAGAGAGAGAGAGAGAGAGAAACATCCGAAAGGAAGAGAAAGACTGAAAATGACCCGTTGAATTAAAAACAGATAACTTTTATTCGTTGGTGGGGTTACGTGTAGCGTGACATGAACCCGAGATCCCGGTTGAGGCCGTCCTCATGGGTGCGGAACTTGGCTATCAATTTCTGCTCGACGATTTTGCGTTGTCGTGTGCCTCGAAGGCCGCCTTGGAGTACGCTTACCCGAAGATCGGTGGCTGAATGTCCTTGACTGCTGAAGTGTTCCCCGACTGGGAGGGAACCCTCCTGTCTGGCGATTGTTGCGCGGTGTCCGTTCATCCGTTGTCGCAGTGTCTGCATGGTCTCGCCAATGTACCATGCTCCGGGGCATCCTTTCCTGCAACGTAGGAAAGGATGCCCCGGAGCATGGTACATTGGCGAGGGAATTAGGGGTTATGGGGAGCGGGCAGGAAATTGGACATGAAGCTGAGTTCGGATCGGTCAATGCCCTGTGGGTGGCGGAGAGGGCCCAGGGGCTATGTGGCCGGGTCCTGCTCCGACTTGTGTTCTTTAGATTTGTGGTTGGGATCAGATCAGCCATGATCTTATTGAATGGCGGAGCAGGCTCGAGGGGCCGATTGGCCTACTCCTGCTCCAATTTCTTATGTTCTTATGTTCTTATGTATGAGGTAGACAACGTTGGCCGAGTTACAGGAGTATGAACCATGTACCTGGTGGGTGGTGTCCTCTCGTGTGATGGTGGTATCTGTGTCGATGATCTGGCATGTCTTGCAGAGGTTGCCGTGGCAGGGTTGTGTGGTGTCGTGGATGCTGTTCTCCTGAAAGCTGGGTAATTTGCTGCGAACGATGGTCTGTTTGAGGTTGGGTGGCTGTTTAAAGGCGAGTAGTGGAGGTGTGGGGATGGCCTTAGCGAGGTGTTCGTCGTCATTGATGACATGTTGAAGGCTGCGGAGAACATGGCGTAGTTTCTCCGCTCCGGGGAAGTACTGGACGACGTAGGGTACTCTGTTGGTTGCGTCCCGTGTTAGTCTTCTGAGGACGTCTATGCGATTTTTCGCTGTGGCCCGTCTGAACTGTCGATCAACGAGTCGAGCGTCATATCCTGTTCTTACGAGGACGTCTTTCAGTGTCTGTAGGTGTCCATCGCGTTCCTCCTCGTCTGAGCAGACCCTGTGTATTCGCAGGGCCTGTCCATAGGGGATGGCCTCTTTGACGTGGTTAGGGTGGAAGCTGGAAAAGTGGAGCATCGTGAGGTTGTCCGTGGGCTTGCGGTAGAGTGAGGTGCTGAGGTGCCCGTCAGCCACCGATCTTCGGGTAAGCGTACTCCAAGGCGGCCTTCGAGACACACGACAACGCAAAATCGTCGAGCAGAAATTGATAGCCAAGTTCCGCATCCATGAGGACGGCCTCAACCAGGATCTCTGGTTCATGTAACGCTACACGTAACCCCACCAGCGAATAAAAGTTATCTGTTTTTAATTCAACGGGTCATTTTCTGTCTTTCTCTTCCTTTTGGATGTTTCTCTCTCTCTCTCTCTCTCTCTCTCTCTCTCTCTCTCTATTTTGTGTTCTGGCCGTTTGTATATTCAGTGGTCCTGTAGGTAACACCTCTCTGTCTGAACACCTTGATTGCCTTGACAACGGGCAGTTGGAAAGATTATCTGTAATCACCAGGTATTGTTCTCTGAATATAAATGCGAAAGGTTCAAGGATTTCCTGACATTCACCTGATGAAGGAGGAAGCCTCCGAAAGCTTGTGATTTTCAAATAAAATTGTTGGACTATAACTTGGTGTTGTAAGATTGTTTACACTCATTAAAAACCACCTCTTTGACCAAGTTTTTGATCACCTTTCCTAATATCGCCTTTTTGCCTCCTTTGATTAGTGAAGCGCCTTGGGATGTTTTTCTACATTAAAGGTGCTATATAAATACAAATTGTTATAATAATGACCAAGCAATTAAATCAAAAGTAAGAAAAAACATTTTCTGTTTATCGGATTTGAGATGCCAAACACATATGTAAATATCTGAGTCTTTTGATTCAGATTCACCTTGATACTTGGTAATGATAGGTTGGTACGCCTATTGGCAGAATACTGAGTATTGATTATTTTTATGGAACTTGTGAAAATACAAGAATGACAGAAAATGCTCTAGTTAAACAGTTAATCCATGGCTTTCAATATGGTGTTCAAATTGCGAAGCCCCTACATCTGCTAACTTTTTTTGGCATAATAGAACAGTTCTACAATAATTAAGATTGCTAAGAAATTAACACGAGGATAATAGAGAAAAACTATTTGGTAGTTAACATTTTTAGTGTTTCCTTGTGATTTTTGAAAAATAAAAACCCAAATGAAAACACTAAAGCAGTTTAAAAAGCCTTTTTATTTATGACCTAATTTAGTGTTGCTCGCTCCCTTTAAGTGTGCAATACTATCCTTCAAAGCCCCTGGCAGGTCAGGCTGGCATCTTCAATAAACTGAAATTAGTGCCCAAGTGTTTTATGCACTGCAATCATTGCTTCAGGCATTCTAATGTCAGATAAAACACCTTTGTAGTTTTTCAGGACCAGAAATCCTCTGCTTTAGCTCAGGTTGAATTATTTTCCTACTATCCACCCTTTGTTATGGTGGTGACCAGTTGTTATGAATACAGTGTTTGTGGAGGTACCGCAAGTATCAGTAATTAGTACGAAGTCAATATGAGCAGTACAGGATTCCTAATTGTAGATTCGCGGTAATATCTTTTGTTTTAAAAAAAACATTATTGATTCTAATCCAAGTCCTTGCAAATTTAGCATGTATTTTGTAATGCATGCCAGCCATTTTAAATGCTTTGAATCAGTTTCAACTTCCCTCTAAAGATGTATTTACATGCCAACTTCAGCATTGCTAAAGTTAGTGTGTGACCCAGATTCTCGCAAGCAATCTGACTAAGGGATGCTGGAAAGCTCGACACCATCCAGGACAAAGCAACCCGCTTGATTGGCACCCCATCCACCACCCTAAACATTCACTCCCTTCACCAGCGGCGCACCGTGGCTGCAGTGTGTACCATCCACAGGATGCACTGCAGCAACTCGCCAAGGCTTCTTCGACAGCACCTCCCAAACCCGCGACCTCTACACCTGGAAGGACAAGGGCAGCAGGCATATGGGAACAACACCACCTTCATGTTCCCCTCCAAGTCACACACCATCCCAATTTGAAAATATATCGCCGTTCCTTCGTCGTTGCTGGGTCAAAATCCTGGAACTCTCTACCTAACAGCACTGTGGGAGAACCTTCACCACATGGACTGAAGCAGTTCAAGAAGGCGGCTCACCATCACCTTCTCAAGGGCAATTAGAGATGGGTAATAAATGCTGGCCTTACCAGCAACGCCTACATCCCATGAACGAATAAAAAAAAATCAAACCCCTAGCAGCTGGAATCTTCTGCATTTAAGGTTCAAAGTGCACAGTACTATCGGAGGTATCCTAAAACATTGACATCATTATTACGCTTTCTATGAATTGAAATGTGACGTGTGTAATAATCTAGGTGGTAGCATGAATAGGGTAAACAAATCCTTTATGATGCTGTTAAGCTTCCTGACAATAGTATGCACTGCCTCGTACTCTCTTAGTTCTTCTGATTGCTGGACAGATAACACTCTGACACACCATATATCTCAGGTTATAAACTCTGAATATATGAAGTAAAATTAAACAGGAGCAAAAACAAACACAGCATATTTTACTTGGTCACACAATTTCACTTAAACTTGCAGTCCCTGTTCTAAAACAACAAAAGAAATTTGAAGCCCTTGAGGACTTTGACCAGCATCTGTAATGTGAAATTTATATATGAAGTTGAGTATTCAGTGTTCCCACGAGCTCGACTTGTCATCTGGCTGGTCTCGCAGAAATTCACTCTATCCTAGATACAGTTACACCTACTTTGAAATCCAAAATTATGTAAAATAATAACAAAAAGTTATCTTTAACCATGAAATACAACCATCACTTATGAGAGCTCAGAAGGCATCAAACTGGTGGTCTCTGTTTGCAGCCATCCACTATTGCTTGCAGAACCCCCTAGTGGGGCAAATGGTCACAAATTATCAGCTCTGTCTGCTTCCTTCTCTCAGCCAATTAATCAATATTAATTATTTCTGACATCTACATCCATGACTCCTCTGTCACTTTAACAATTTTAGATTCTCTGGCCTCAATCATTAACTTTTCACTGTGGATGTTCAGTCTTCTATATAGTTCCACTCCTTATGAGGATGGCCAGTGGGACCTCTGTTTCTTTCTTGAAAAGTGGCCAAACAGTCCCCATTTACCACCACCTTCCTCCACCTTTATCTTCAATCTTTTCCTCCAGATAAATGGGAACGCACATTGGTCTCAGCTGTACGTGTCTTTTGTAGGATGGGCCCCATCCCAGATGATCTCTTCAGCTACATTGACTGGTGTGTGGTGCTGCTGCTTGCTCTTCTTTGGGTAATTTATTAACTACGCTTCCAACTTCAGTGGATTCCTCACCTTCACTTGTTCTATCACTTGATTCCACCCTTCCCTTTCTGGACTTCTCTCTTTACATCTCTGACAATGGGCTTTCCACTGACATCTATTACAAGGCCACAACTACCTGGTGTATGCTTCTTCCCATCCTGCGTTCCATTCTCCCAGTTTATCTGTCTCGGTCGAATCTGTTCTGCTTTCACACCAGAGCTTTACCTGAGGATTCACCTCTGCTGTGATTAACTGAGCACTTTCCAGTGCATCTGCCTTGAATCTAATCCCCTCCCCTCATCTGTGAGAGAGTCCCCCTGGCTCTCATCTTCCACCCCACCAGCATCTGCATCACCAGGTTTTCTTGCACCATTTCCAACCCTTATAGCATGATCTCACCACCAAACATATGTCCCTTCTCCTCTCTTCATTACCTGTCTCTGCTTTCTGGAGAGACTGTTCCCTCCATGTTACTCTGGTTTACTGCTCCACCACCCCTACTTCCATCTGCACTTCTCCTACCATGATCCTGTGTAAACGGAGGAGATGTAACACTTCACCCGCTCCCACACAGTTGTCCAAGGCGTCAAAATAATCTTCTGCTTGAGGCAGCAATTCTTGTGTACTTCCTTTAACCTAGTATATTGTACTTGCTTCTCATGGTTCAGCTCCCTCTACATTGGGGAAACTAAACACAAATTATGTGATAGCTATTCTATTCGCAAATGTAACCCCAAGCTACCTGTGGCTCAACACTTAAATACACGCTCCCATTCCCACCTTGACCTGTCATTGGCCTCGTACACTGTTCCAATGAACCTTCATGAAGATTATCCCCTCTTTCTCCCAGAGATCATGCAAGCCTCTGGTTTGAAAATTGATTTCAGTAACATCAAATTTTAGCTAACAATACAGCACGCCCTCCGTACTGCACTAAAGTGTCAGCCGAGATTTCACGCTAAAGTCTTGGATTAGGGCCTGAACCCCAACCTGGCGTGAAGGCAAGTGCGCTACCACTGGCGTGAGAAACAAGATTTGTCTCCAATCTGTCACATTCATGATGTCTGAATGTGAAAAGGCTTTAATCTAATTTTAACAAGCAAGGAGTAAGAACTGGTTTGGAAGAGCAGGTGTAAATTGGCTCTTCAAACCCACAGCGAACTCGAGTTCTGTCTGCTTGGGCAGCTTTGGTTCCTCAGATATAATTGTGAAGTGAAATTCATATTATCTGAGCACGTCATGTCTGGAAGGTCTATGTATATAGGCCTACTGTTGAAATTTCCTGATGATAGAAGCAGCATGAGCTATAACCGCTTTCAGAAAGTGTTATCGAGGTTGCTGGTCCAGATTGCCACCTTCTCCTATAAGTAGGTTATCCAAAAGTCCTGTCGCTTATCAAACCCTTTTATATAAAAAAATACTTTCTAAAAAGTGTAAATTAACCTCTGTTGGACTGATTTCATTATTTTTTAAATATATTATGCTGTATCATTAGGCTTCTGTGCATTATAATGGTAGTTTCATTGTATGATATAGCACAGAAGGAAGCCATTCAGCCCATCGTGCCTGTGCCAACTCTTTGAAAGAGCTATCCAGCTAGTCCCACTCCCTTCCTCTTTCCCCATAGCCCTGTAAATTTTTTTCTTTCAAGTATTTATCCAATTCCCTTTTGAAAGTTATTACTGAATCTGCTTCCACCACTCTTTTTCAGGTAGTGCATTCCAGATCATAACTCGCTGTGTAAAAAAAATGTTTCCTCTTGTCGCCTCTGGTTCTTTTGCAGATCACTTTAAATCTGTGACCCTTCTGCCACTGGAAACAGTTTCTCATTTACTCTATTAAAACCATTTATGATTTTGAACACCTCTGTCAAATCTCCTCTTAACCTTCTCTGCTCTAAAGAGAACACTGTCAGGTTTTCCAGTCTCTCCACGTAACTGAAATCCCTCATCCCTGGTACATTCTAGTAAATCTCTTCTGCACCCTCTCTGAGGCCTTGACATACTTTCTAAAGTGTGGTGCCCAGAATTAAACACCATACTCCAGCTGAGGCTTAACCAGTGTTTTATAAAGGTTTAGCATAACTTCCTTGCTTTTGTATTCTATGCTTCTATTAATAAAGCCCAGGATCTCGTATGCTTTTTTAACAGCCTTCTCAACTTGTCCTGCCGCCTGCAAAGATTTGTGTACATACACCCGCAGATCCCTCTGTTCCTGCACCCCATTTAAAATTGTACCATTTAGTTTATATTGAAATTATACCCTGTATACCCAAGCCCAGTGGTCCTAATATCGACCCTTGGGGAACACCACTGTACACTTCCCTCTAGTTAGAAGAACAACCATTCACCACTACTCTGTTTTCTGTCCCTTAGCTAATTTTGTATCCACGCTACCACTGTCCCGTTAATCCCATGGGCTATAATTTTGCTAATAAATCTATTATGTGGTATTTTATCAAATGCCTTTTTGAAAGTCCATATAAACAACATCAACCATATTACCATTATCAACCCTCTCCGTTACCTCATCGAAGAACTCAACCAAGTTAGTCAAACACGATTTTCCTTTAACAAATCCTTGCTGATTTTCATTTATCAGTCCATACTTGTCCAAGTGCCAGTTAATTTTGTCCTGGATTATTGTCTTGAAAAGTTTCCCCACCATCGACGTTAGGCTGACTGGCGTGTAATTGCTGGGTTTACCCTTCTCCCCTCTTTTGAATGGGGTTGTAACATTTGCAATCCGCCAGTCCTCTGGCACCGCTCCCATATCTAAGGAAGATTGTGGCCAGAGCCTCTGCAATTTCTATCCTTACTTCCCTCAGTAACCTAATGTGCATCCCATCTGGACCAGGTGACTTCCCTACTTTAAGTACTGCCAATCTTTTAAATACCTCCTCTTTATCTATATTTTTATCCTATCCAATATCACTACTATCTCCTCCATTACTGCTACAATGGCAGCATCCTCTTCTCTAGTGAAGACGGATGCGAAGTATTCATTTAGTACCTCAGCCATACCCTCTGTCTTCACAAGAAGATCTCCTTTTTTTGTCCCTAATCGACTCCACCCTTCCTTTGACTGCCCTTTTACTATTTATATGTTTATAAAAGACTTTTGGGTTCCCTTTTATGTTAGCCGCTGATCTATTCTCATGCTCTCTCTATGCCCCTCTTATTCCCTTTTTAAGATCTCCTCTGTACTTCCGTATTCAGCCTGGTTCTCTACTGTATTATGAACTTTACATTTATCATAAGCCTCCTTTTTCTGTTTCATTTTAATCTCTATATCTTTAGTCATCAAGGGAGCTCTAACTTTGGATGCCCTTCCTTTCCCCTTTGTGGGAATGAGTCTATTCTGTATCTCCTCCTTGAAGGCCACCCATTGCGTTACATTGAGCTTACAGCTCAGAAACAGGCCATTCGGCCCAACAGGCCTATGTCTGCCTTTATGCTCCACATGAACCTCCCCCCTCCCGACTTCATCTACCTCTATCAGCATGCTGTTGGATTCCTTTCTCCTTTGTGTGCTTATCTAGCTTCCCTTAAATGTGTCTATGCTATTTGCCTCAACTACTCCTTGTGGTTGTGTGTTCCACATACTCACCACTCTTTGGGTAAATAAGTTTTTCCCAAATTCCCTATTGGATTTATTTGTGACTAGCTTATATTGATGAGCTCTGATTTTGGACTCCCCCACATGTGGAAACATTTTCTCTATGTCTCCCCCTATCAAACTCTTTCATTATCTTAAAGACCTCTATCAGGTCACCCCTCAGCCTTCTCTTTTCTAGAGAAAAGAGCCCCAGCCTGTTTGGTCTTTCTTGATAAGTATATCCTGTTAGTTCTGGTATCATCTTTGTGAATCTTTTTTGCTCCTTCTCCAGTACCACTCTATCCTTTTTATAATTTGGAGACCAGAACTCTGCACAGTACTCCAATTCTGGTCTAACCAAGGTTCTATACAAATTTAACATAACTTTTCTGCTTTTCAATTCTATTCCTCTAGAAATGAACTCCACTGCTTCATTTGCCTTTTTTATGGCCTTATTAACCTGCGTCGCTACTTTGTGATTTGTGTAAATGTTCCCTGAGATTCCTATGCTCCTCTACCCTGTTTAGACTTTTATTATCCAAGTAATATGTGGCCTCCTTATTCTTCCAACCAAAATGCACCACCTCACCCTTTTTTATTCGTTCATGGGATGTGGGCGTCGCTGGCGAGGCCGGCATTTATTGCCCATCCCTAATTGCCCTTGAGAAGGTGGTGGTGAGCCGCCTTCTTGAACCGCTGCAGTCCGTGTGGTGACGGTTCTCCCACAGTGCTGTTAGGAAGGGAGTTCCAGGATTTTGACCCAGCGACAATGAAGGAACGGCGATATATTTCCAAGTCGGAATGGTGTGTGACTTGGAGGGGAACATGCAGGTGGTGTTGTTCCCATGTACCTGCTGCTCTTGTCCTTCTAGGTGGTAGAGGTCGCGGGTTTGGGAGGTGCTGTCGAAGAAGCCTTGGCGAGTTGCTGCAGTGCATCCTGTGGATGGTACACACTGCAGCCACAGTGCGCCGGTGGTGAAGGGAGTGAATGTTTAGGGTGGTGGATGGGGTGCCAATCAAGCGGGCTGCTTTATCTTGGATGGTGTCGAGCTTTTTGAGTGTTGTTGGAGCTGCACTCATCCAAGCAAGTGGAGAGTATTCCATCACACTCCTGACTTGTGCCTTGTAGATGGTGGAAAGGCTTTGGGGAGTCAGGAGGTGAGTCACTTGCCGCAGAATACCCAGCCTCTGACCTGCTGTTGTAGCCACAGTATTTATATGGCTGGTCCAGTTAAGTTTCTGGTCAATGGTGACCCCCAGGATGTTGATGGGGGATTCTGCGATGGTAATGCCGTTGAATGTCAAGGCGAGGTGGTTAGACTCTCTCTTGTTGGAGATGGTCATTGCCTGGCACTTATCTGGCGCGAATGTTACTTGACACTTATGAGCCCAAGCCTGGATGTTGTCCAGGTGTTGCTGCATGCGGGCTTGGACTGCTTCATTATCTGAGGGGTTGCGAATGGAACTGAACACTGTGCAATCATCAGCGAACATCCCCATTTCTGACCTCATTATGGAGGGAAGGTCATTGATGAAGCAGCTGAAGATGGTTGGACCAAGGACACTGCCCTGAGGAGCTCCTGCAGCAATGTCCTGGGGCTGAGATGATTGGCCTCCAACAACCACTACCATCTTCCTTTGCGCTAGGTATGACTCCAGCCACTGGAGAGTTTTCCCCTTGATTCCCATTGACTTCAATTTTACGAGGGCTCCTTGGTGCCACACTCTGTCGAATGCTGCCTTGATGTCAAGGGCAGTCACTCTCACCTCACCTCTGGAATTCAGCTCTTTTGTCCATGTTTGGACCAAGGCTGTAATGAGGTCTGGAGCCGAGTGGTCCTGGCGGAACCCAAACTGAGCATCGGTGAGCAGGTTATTGGTGAGTAAGTGCCGCTTGATAGCACTGTCGATGACACCTTCCATCACTTTGCTGATGATTGAGAGTAGACTGATGGGGCGGTAATTGGCCGGATTGGATTTGTCCTGCTTTTTGTGGACAGGACATACCTGGGCAATTTTCCACATTGTTGGGTAGATGACAGTGTTGTAGCTGTACTGGAACAGCTTGGCGAGAGGTGCAGCTAGTTCTGGAGCACAAGTCTTCAGCACTACAGCTGCGATGTTGTCGGGGCCCATAGCCTTTGCTGTATCCAGTGCACTCAGCCGTTTCTTGATATCAGGTGGAGTGAATCGAATTGGCTGAAGACTGGCTTCTGTGATGGTGGGGATATCGGGAGGAGGCCGAGATGGATCATCGACTCGGCACTTCTGGCTGAAGATGGTTGCAAATGCTTCAGCCTTGTCTTTTGCACTCACGTGCTGGACTCCGCCATCATTGAGGATGGGGATGTTTGCAGAGCCTTCTCCTCCCGTTAGTTGTTTAATTGTCCACCACCATTCACGACTGGATGTGGCAGGACTGCAGAGCTTTGATCTGATCCGCTGGTTGTGGAATCGCTTAGCTCTGTCTATAGCATGTTGCTTCCGCTGTTCAGCATGCATGTAGTCCTGAGTTGTAGCTTCACCAGGTTGGCACCTCATTTTGAGGTATGCCTGGTGCTGCTCCTGGCATGCTCTTCTACACTCCTCATTGAACCAGGGTTGATCCCCTGGCTTGTTGCTAATGGTAGTGTGAGGAATATGCCGGGCCACACAACAAGTTGGATGGTGTCCTCAGTGTGAAGACGGGACTTCATCTCCACGAGGACTGTGCGGTGGTCACTCCTACCAATACTGTCATGGACAGATGCATTTGCGACAGGTAGATTGGTGAGAACGAGGTCAAGTAAGTTTTTCCCTCGTGTTGGTTCGCTCACCACCTGCCGCAGGCCCAGTCTGGCAGCTGTGTCCTTCAGGACTCGGCCAGCTTGGTCAGTAGTGGTGCTAGTGAGCCACTCTTAGTGATGGACATTGAAGTCCCCCACCCAGAGTACGTTTTGTGCCCTTGCTGCCCTCAGTGCTTCCTCCAAGTGGTGCTCAACATGGAGGAGGACTGATTCATCAGCTGAGGGAGGATGGTAGGTGGTAATCAGCAGGAGGTTTCCTTGCCCTTGTTTGACCTGATGCCATGAGATTTCATGGGGTCCAGAGTCAATGTTGAGGACTCCCAGGGCCACTCCCTCCTGACTGTATATCACTGTACTGCCACCTCTGGGGGGTCTGTCCTGCCAGTGGGACAGGACATACCCAGGGATAGTGATGGAAGAGTCTGGGACGTTGGCTGAAAGGTATGATTCTGTGAGTATGGCTATGTCAGGCTGTCGCTTGACTAGTCTGTGGGACAGCTCTCTCAATTTTGGCACAAGTCCCCAGATGTTCGTGAGGAGGACCTTGCAGGGTCGACTGGGCTTGGTTTTTTTGCAGTTGTCGTGTCCGGAGTCCAGTGGTCCGTTGCCGGGTGGTCCGTCCGGTTTTATTCTTATGACTTTCCGTAGCGAGATTTTACAACTGAGTGCCTTGCTAGGCCATTTCAGAGTGCAATTAAGAATCAACCACATTGCTGTGGGTCTGGAGTCACATATAGGCCAGACCGGGTAAGGACGACAAGTTTCCTTCCCTAAAGGACATTAGTGAACCAGATGGATTTTTACGACAATCCGGTAGTTTCATGGCCACCATTACTGATACTAGTATTTTAATTCCAGATTTTTATTTAATTAATTGAATTTAAATTCGCCATGACTCTGGATTTTAGTCCAGACCTCTGGATTACTAGTCCAGTAACATAACCACTATGCTACCGTACACTTATCTATATTGAAATTCATTTGCCAATTACACACCCATTCTGCAAGTTTATGAATGTCGTCTTGCATTTTAACACATTCTTCCTTTGTATTAAGTACATCCCCAAATTTTGTGTTTTCCGCAAATTTTGAAAATGTACTTCCGAGTCCATGTAAATTGGGAACAACAGTGGCCCCAGCACCGATCTGTGTGGGACGCCACTTCCCACCTTTTGCTAGTCTGAGTAGCTATGCTTAACCCCTTTTTTACTCATTTCATAGATTTGTCTACATATTTCTCCCTCCACTTCCTTTCCACTATTGGGTAGTCTGTAGAATATGCCAATTGATGTGATCGATCTGTTGTTATCCTTTGTCTCAATTCATAAGGATTCCGTTTCTATCTTAATATTACTTATGTCCCTTTTTTCCATTGCCATTATTTTGTTTTGAATTAGTACAGGTACTCCAACCATCCTTCCTTCCTTCCTTATCCTTTCTAAATATGTTATATCGTGCAATATTTAACTGCAAGTCCTGTTCTTTATGTAGCCATATTTCAGTTATCCCTACTACATCTGGCTCTTTGCTACGAATTATTGCCTCCAGTTCCCCCGTTTTGTTTCAGATGCTGTGTACATTGCTATACAGGCAATTTAATTTGTTTTTAATAATTGTCCCCCTCACTTTATTTTTAAGTCATTTTGTACTCATGTTCTACAGCTGTATTTGTTCCCTGACCGTTTGTTATCCTGGTTCCTTACCTTGGTTTTACCATTGCTCTCTTCTTCTATTTCTTTTATCTTCAGACTGTTGTTATTTTCACCAGATCCCTCCCTCGTCGTCATAATTTAAAGTCCTATCATTATTCAATTACTATTTTGCCTACCAAATTATGATTCCAATCCACCTGGGGAAGATCCCTTTTTTTAACTCACTGAAATTAGCCCTTCTCCAGTTAAGTATTTTATGCTTGATTGTTCCTTGTCCTTTTCCGTAACTATCCTAAACCTAATGATATTATGATCATTGTTCCCCAGATGCTCCCCCTTGGAAACATACTCCACTTGCCCCACTTTGTTCTGCAGAACTAGATTCTGCATTGCTAGCTCGTTGGGCTAGAAACATACTGATCAAGAAAGTTCTCTTGTACACATTTCAGGAATTCCTCCCCCTCTTTGCTATCCATGCACAGTGGATTTAAGGGCACAAGTTTCAAATTATAGAAGATATGATTTCTTTATGAAAACTGTCTTTTTGCCCATGAACAAGACAAGTGTTGGGACAAAGTCTGAATTATAACAATACCATACGATAGTTTAACTAAGATTTTAGTTACCATATCAAATTGCACACTTAATAGTGAATGGGACAATAATATCAGTATAGAAGTGATCCTTTCCATCTTTATGGAAATCTGTGATAAGAGCATCCTGCTGTAGTGTCTTGGCAATGTGCTTTCCTCGGAGGAATGTTTAATGACCATTAAGAGTCACATGGTTACCCAGTTAACAAGATCGTGGTTTTCATTTGCAGAGATTTAGTTGCTGAGACAGCTTCCTTCTCCTGCTCCACTGATACTCTCTTCAGATACTTAAAAGAATTTTGGTCCAGGTACTCCTTCACCTGTGTCAAGGTTGCCTTTTAGTTGGTCTGTTGCAAAATGTCATTAAAACATCCTAAAGCAGCTGTTAACCTTGTGTCTATTACATAGCATAATGGTTATGTTGCTGGACTAGTAGCAGCTGTGGAATTTAAATTCAATTTATTAAATTCAATTAATTAGATAAAATCTGGAATTAAAATACTAGTATCAGCAATGGTGGCCATGAAACTACCGGATTGTTGTAAAAACCCATCTGGTTCACTAATGTCCTTTAGGGAAGGAAACCTGCCGTTCTTACCCGGTCTGGCCGATATGTGACTCCAGACCAACAGCAATGTGGTTGATTCTTAATTGCCCTCTGAAATGGCCCAGCAAACCACTCAGTTATAAAATCTCGCTAAAAAAATTACAATAAGAATAAAACCGGAGGTACCACCCGGCATCGGACCACTAGGCTCCGGACACGACAAAGGCAAACCAAGCCCAGCCGACCGTGCAAAGTCCTTCTCACTAACATCTGGGGACTTGTACCAAAATTGGGAGAGCTGTCCCACAGACTAGTCAAGCAACAGCCTGACATAGCCATACTCACAGAATCATACCTTTCAGCCAGTGTCCCAGACTCTTCCATCACCATCCTTGGGTATGTCCTGTCCCACTGGCAGGACAGACCTACCAGAGGTGGCGGTACAGTGATATACAGTCAGGACGGAGTGGCCCTGGGCGTCCTCAACTTTGACTCCGGACCCTATGAAATTTCATGGCATCAGGTCAAACAAGGGCAAGGAAACCTCCTGCTGATTACCACCTACCGTCCTCCCTCAGCTGATGAATCAGTCCTCCTCCATGTTGAGCACCACTTGGAGGAAGCACTGAGGGTAGCAAGGGCACAGAATGTACTCTGGGTGGGGGACTTCAATGTCCATCACCAAAAGTGGCTCACTAGCACCACTACTGACCGAGCTAGCTGAGTCCTAAAGGACCTAGCTGCTAGACTGGGCCTGCGGCAGGTGGTGAGCGAACCAACATGAGGGAATAACTTACTTGACCTCGTCCTCACCAATCTACCTGTCGCAGATGCATCTGTCCATGACAGTATTGGTAGGAGTGACCACCGCACAGTCCTCGTGGAGATGAAGTCCCGTCTTCACACCGAGGACACCATCCAACTTGTTGTGTGGCACTACCACCGTGCTAAATGGGACAGATTCAGAACAGATCTAGCAGCTCAAAACTGGGCATTCATGAGGCGCTGTGGGCCATCAGCAGCAGCAGAATTGTATTCCAGCACAATCTGTAACCTCATGGCCCGGCATAGTCCTCACTCTACCATTACCAAGAAGCCAGGGGATCAACCCTGGTTCAATGAGGAGTGTAGAAGAGCATGCCAGGAGCAGCACCAGGCGTACCTCAAAATGAGGTGCCAACCTGGTGAAGCTACAACTCAGGACTACATGCATGCTGAACAGCGGAAGCAACATGCTATAGACAGAACTAAGCGATTCCACAACCAGCGGATCAGATCAAAGCTCTGCAGTCCTGCCACAACCAGTCGTGAATGGTGGTGGACAATTAAACAACTAACGAGAGGAGGAGGCTCTGTAAACATCCCTATCCTCAATGATGGCGGAGTCCAGCACGTGAGTGCAAAAGACAAGGCTGAAGCATTTGCAACCATCTTCAGCCAGAAGTGCCAAGTAGATGATCCGTCTCTACCTCCTCCCGATATCTGCACCATCACAGAAGCCAGTCTTCAGCCAATTCGATTCACTCCATGTGATATCCAGAAACGGCTGAGTGCACTGGATATAGCAAAGGCTATGGGCCCCGACAACATCCCGGCTGTAGTGCTGAAGACTTCTGCTCCAGAACTAGCTGCACCTTTAGCCAAGCTGTTCCAGTACAGCGACAACACTGGCATCCACCCGACAATGTAGAAAATTGCCCAGGTATGTCCTGTCCACAAAAAGCAGGACAAATCCAATCCGGCCAATTACCACCCCATCAGTCTACTCTCGATCATCAGCAAAGTGATGGAAGGTGTTGTCGACAGTGCTATCAAGCAGCACTTACTCACCAATAACCTGCTCACCGATGCTCAGTTTGGGTTCCGCCAGGACCACTTGGCTCCAGACCTCATTACAGCCTTGGTCCAAACATGGACAAAAGAGCTGAATTCCAGAGGTGAGATGAGAGTGACTGCCCTTGACGTCAAGGCAGCATTTGACTGAGTGTGGCACCAAGGCGCCCTAGTAAAATTGAAGTCAATGGGAATCATGGGGAAAACTCTCCAGTGGCTGGAGTCATACCTAGCACAAAGGAAGATGGTAGTGGTTGTTGGAGGCCAATCATCTCAGCCCCAGGACATTGCTGCAGGAGTTCCTCAAGGCAGTGTCCTAGGCCCAACCATCTTCAGCTGCTTCATCAATGACCTTCCCTCCATCATAAGGTCAGAAATGGGGATGTTTGCTGATGATTGCACAGTGTTCAGTTCCATTCGCAACCTCTCAGATAATGAAGCAGTCCGTGCCCGCGTGCAGCAAGACCTGGACAAATCCAGGCTTGGGCTCATAAGTGGCAAGTAACATTCGCGTCAGACAAGGGCCGGGCAATGACTGTCTCCAACAAGAGAGAGTCTAACCACCTCGCCTTGACATTCAACGGCATTACCATCGCAGAATCCCCCACCATCCTGGGGGTCACCATTGACCAGAAACTTAACTGGACCAGCCATATAAATACTGTGGCTACAACAGCAGGTCAGAGGCTGGGTATTCTGCGGCGAGTGACTCACCTCCTGACTCCCCAAAGCCTTTCCACCATCTACAAGGCACAAGTCAGGAGTGTGATGGAATACTCTCCACTTGCCTGGATGAGTGCAGCTCCAACAACACTCAAAAAGCTCGATACCATCCAGGACAAAGCAGCCCACTTGATTGGCACCCCATCCACCACCCTAAACATTCACTCCCTTCAACACGGCGCACAGTGGCTGCAGTGTGTACCATCCACAGGATGCACTGCAGCAACTCGCCAAGGCTTCTTTGACAGTACCTCCCAAAGCTGTGACCTCTACCACCTAGAAGGACGAGAGCAGCAGGCACATGGGAACAACACCACCTGCACGTTCCCCTCCAAGTCACACACCATCCCGACTTGGAAATATATCGCTGTTCCTTCATCGGTCGCTGGGTCAAAATCCTGGAACTCCCTTCCTAACAGCACTGTGGGAGAACCTTCACCACACGGACTGCAGCGGTTGAAGAAGGCGGCTCACCACCACCTTCTCTGGGGCAATTGGGGATGGGCAATAAATGCTGGCCTTGCCAGCGACGCCCACATCCCATGAATGAATAAAAAAATGAAGTAAATGGACAATCAGATCTGCGTTGTGGTATGGATCGGCAACTTCCTCGTCACTTCAGTCTGCAAGGCCTTTCCATCTTCGCAGTCATAGAGCGAAGCTTTGTCTCGTCTCTTATTTGAGCTCAACTTGGCAGTTTAATGCTGCCTGAGTTTATTTTCGTATTGGGCGTTAGACTGTTCTGATTAGAGAACACTAGCCTTTGACTTTTTCTGACAATGTATACAGTTGTAACACATTTCAAAACAGCAATGGCTCATTCCCATAGTACCATTGAGCCACCATTCCTGTTACAATTCGGTTGACTTCTAACACGTAAAACTTGCATTCACTGGAAAAGGGTAGTTTCTGTGAGAGAACTGAAACTTGCACCCTTATGCGTGTGAAGGAGATGACATGCCACAGGACTAACAATTAATCATTCTCTATGGGATTGTGCTGCAAGACCACGTGAGCAGTCCATTAAAACTGCTGTCCACTTCGAAGGAAGTAAATATCATGCTGTCACATCATGCTGTAAAGCTGAAACTAATGGATTTACTTACAAGTAAGATAATTGCACAGAAGCAGCAAAATACAGCAAGAGACTAGCAGGACAATATTTACCATGCATAATGCATAAACTACAAAAGAATATTAAGTATAAAATATTAGCAGTCCTATTCAGTAGCATTTGATTGAGTATCTCTATTATGCAGGTGTAGACTCCATGGAGCTGCTCTTTGCCTATTCCATATAAAATGCCTATGTGAATCAAGGAACTAATGCTTATAGGAACAGGCAGCTCTTAGAAAGTTTTCTGGGACTCTGAAGACGGGTTTCTTCGACAAAGATCAAAGATGCAGTACTAAGTACTCGTAAGGCATTCTAATGGGCGGTTTAACACAGGTTTTGGCCTCACCCCTGCTGAGGCTTAAATCAACGCATATTTGAACTTCAGGTAGAGTGAAGGTCCCTTGGTTAAGCCATTAGAGATAATGATTTCCATCTACTACTATCAGTCTATACATTTGCATACACTAGTATTGTATTACCTTGTCCAAGGTCGTGCAATAGAGAAATTATCCTAGTTTGATGCAACTCAGCTCTGCATTATTCACTAGTTAAATCTGCAAGTGACCCCAGAGGAGACAACTGAGATCTTAACAAGGAAACTTTCCGGAGTGCTCACATAAGCTGATGAGAGCAAATGAGGTTCAGTATAGGCAACAGGAGGTACATGTACTCCATGGTGGACTAGAACTCACCAAGGGAAAGTAAAAGAAACGTTGAGTTGTTAGTTGACTTGTCACTCCCTGGGTCTGAACAGTGTGAAGTGGTAATAACCAAAACAAACAGGATTCTGCCCCACATCAGTTGAGTTCAAATGCCCAGATTTCATGCGCCAAAGGCGGTGGAGAGGAGAGCAATGAGTCTGACCCCTGTTATGAGAGAGATGTACTCTGAGAAATGACTCAATAAGATCTTGGTGCTTTGTTGAAAAACATCTGAGTTGGGGACCATATATATTACTTAATGGGCAAAGTAAGCCTGGAGCAATACTTTTGTTTATTAAATGGTTGGATTCTATTATTGACAGATGATAGGGTTGGAGGGAGGAGATCAAATGATTCAAAGGACCTTCTTTATTTGAACCAACCGTGTAACTTGAAACATAAGAAATAGAAGCAGGAGTCGGCCATACGGCCCCTTGAGTCTGCTCCGTCATTCAATAAGATCATGGCTGATCTTCAACCTCAACTCAGCTTTCCCGCTCGATCCCCATATCCCTTGGTTCCCCTAGAGTCCAAAAATCTATCGATCTCAGCCTTGAATATATTCAACGACTCAGCATCCACAGCCCTCTTGGGTCGAGAATTCCAAAGATTCACAACCCTCTGAGTGAAGAAATTCCACCTCATCTCAGTCTTAAATGGCCAATCCCTTAGGATGAAAGGATGAAAAAAGAACAAATATCCTGCATTATTAACTTTAAAAAAAAATCTTAATCACAGAGGTATTTGCCAGCCAAACACACTAGCATAAGGCCATGGTTGATCTCGAATTAGCAGTATTTAATTCTTTTAATATCACCATGTTCATCCTTTGGCGCATTTTAATATAGTCAGTTCAGTACTTTGGTTCCTTATTATAACATTCCAATTCAATAACAGTTCTGATGTTACAGAATATCATTAACCTAGTTCTTTTGGAAATGTAACTTGCCTTGTGCAGGTACAGTATAAAGACTTATATGGTTTTTAATCATCTCTGATGCATTGTCTTAATGTTCAAGAATTTCATGTTTCATTACATGTCTGCTCGGATACTGAGAGAGCACTGATGGGGCTAAGCATATTGAAGTCTATGATGGAGATTCTCTTTCTATCCTCTTGCTATGGGAAGTGGTGGTTGCTGTCTTCCACAATCTACAATGTATTTAGGACAACTCTATATTGCAAAACCATAAAATTTGCAGGAGAGAGAATTTTTAAGTTGATTTATATGTTGCTGTTAATAATTCTGTGCCATTTTAAAAATCCTCTCCAGAGTTGGCCTAGTTGTACAATCATTCTATCTGTTGAGAAGATGTACAAACCATTTTGGAACTGTTAATGGTATTCTTTAGTTCACGGCCATAAAGCAAGCTTGAATGTTCTGAAAAGGAGCTGTTTTCCCTTCTTTGTTTATTTGACAACTTCACCCCTCCTCCCCAAAAGAAAAATCCAGCGGAGGCTGGGATATGCCCAGTGCAAGTGCTAATTAAAGGTGGGATTTGAGCTTTTGTCTCCGAGCTAGGAATCTTGCCTTCAACATACAATATGTAGATTTAAACAAAACGGGGATTGCGGAAATTTATGTTAAGATTGTACAGCTAATACTTTCCCTTTGATGAAGTACAGAAAAAGTCAATGCAATTCATTATAAAGCACAGTGGAAAAGATTCAGAGAATCAAAGGAAAATTTTTGAGCTGTACAGCTGTGTGTAATGCATCTTCACAGTGCAAATGGACAGCTGAAGCAAGTTGTAATATAGTTTTGAATATATGAACATGTGAATTGAGATTTCACATCTTATGAACTCAAATCTGCAGTGTAAAATATTTACTGTACAGCTTGAAGTGAAGGGTCCTTCAATCGGATAGTCAAGCATTATTGTGTCTGGTTTCTCTGCTCTATCTCCCTTCTTTCCCCCCCCCCCACCCACCCCAACCCTCCCCCTCGTTCTCGAGAATAATTTATTTTAAAATGAACACTTGAGATTAAATTTCTACATGCATTTGCAGATCACATTAAGCCAGCTGTGCCCTCTTCCTTTCTTAGGAAAGATGTCAATAATATAAATCTCACCTTCACAAAAATAAGTAGTAAGAATCAGTGTGAGGAGAAGTAAAAATCATTAAGGGGGAAAAATAGCATTGGAAACAAGTTGATGATAAAATGAGATAGAATAAACAATATAAAAGAAAATAGTTACTTGTGGCAAGACATAGAGCAAGATCGATAAGAACAGTGAGCAAAAGTGGGAGAAACATTGTATAAATCTAAACTGTTATGCTGGTAATGATTGTCTTACTATGAATATTTAACAAAACACTAGTAGATTGGTTGGTGAGTTTTACTGATTTTTTTTTTCTCTCGAAGTTAGGGCAGTGGGTTAAATTAAGAGCTGGGAAAATATAACTGCTATTTATTAAATTAATAACTTAGACCATATCAACTAATTAATAAAACTAAAAATAGTCGATTGAATAAAAACTTTAACTAATTAAAAATAAAACAAGGTTAGATAAGGATGGCAGGGTAGGTTGTGTGTCGCAATTGCCTCACGTGGGAGTTTGTGGAAACCAGCGAAATCCTGAGCAACCACATCTGCAATCGGTGTCTGCAGCTCAAGTTGTTGGGCTGGAGTCCGAGCTCCAGACATTGCGATGCATCTGGGAGGGTGAGAGTTATCTGGACACTTTGATCCAGGAGGCAGTCACACCCCTTAGATTAGGTAGTAGTTTAGATTCGTTCAGTGGTCAGGGACAGGAGAGTGTGACTGTGAGTCAGGCAGGTATAGGGACCTAGAATGTAGTGATGGAGGAGCCTCAGCCCTGACTTTGTCCAACAGCTATGAGGTACTTGCTACCTGTATGGATGAGAACAAGGGCTGCAGGGAGGACGGGAAAACTGACCACGGCACCGTGGTTTAGGAGGCCATTCAAATGGGGGGAGTAAAAAGGAATGTGGTAGTTGTTGGCAAGCCAGTAACCGTAACCGGTGACCTCCTGTCAACATAGTGGTAGGGGATAGTATAGTCGTGGATAGACACTGTTCTCTGCAGCCACGACTGAGAGTCCCGAAGGCTGTGTTGCCTGCCTGGTGCCAGGGTTAAGGATATCGCCTCGCGACTGAAAAAGAACTTGAAACATGAAGGGGAGGATCCAGTTGTCGTGGTCACGTAGGAATCAACGACATAGGTAGAACTAAGAATGGGGTTCTGCTGAGGGAGTTTGAGGAGCTGGGGTCTAAATTAATAAGCAGAACATCAAAGGGAATAATCTCTGGATTACTACCTGAGGCATGTGCAAATTTGCATAGGGTCAAACAGATCAGAGAGCTAAATGCGTGGCTCAAAGAGTGGTGTGGGTGACAGACGTTTCAATTCATGGGGCGCTGGCACCAGTACTGGGGAAAGGGGGAGCTGTTCTGTTGGGAGGGGCTCCACTGAAATTGAATAACTAGTGCTGTAGATAGGGCTTTAAACTAAAAAAGTGGGGGGGGAAGAGTTCAGTTGAGGGGAAATTTAGAAATCTGGAGAGAAAAGTCAAGACAACAGAGCAGTGTAGTGATTTGGGTAACCACGACACTGCTCTGTTGTCTTGACTTACCGGGTACGGTAGCATAGTGGTTATCTTACTGGGCTAGTAATCCAGAGGCCTGGACTAAAATCCAGAGTCATGAGTTCAAATCCTGCCACGGCAGCTGGCGAATTTAAATTCAAATAATTAATTAAATTCAATTAATTAAATAAAAATCTGGAATTAAAATACTAATATCAGTAATGATGGCCATGAAACTACCGGATTGTCGTAAAAACCCATCTGGTTCACTAATGTCCTTTAGGGAAGGAAGCCTGCCGCCCTTACCCGGTCTGGCCTATATGTGACTCCAGACCCACAGCAATGTGGTTGATTCTTAATTGCCCTCTGAAATGGCCTAGCAAGCCACTCAGTTGTAAAATCTCGCTACGAAAAGTCATAATAAGAATAAAACTGGACGGACCACCCGGCATCGGACACGACAACGGCAAAACACCAAGCCCAGTCGACCCTGCAAGGTCCTCCTTACGAACATCTGGGGACTTGTGCCAAAATTGGGAGAGCTGTCCCACAGACTAGTCAAGTAACAGCCTGACATAGCCATACTCACAGAATCATATCTTTCAGCCAACGTCCCAGACTCTTCCATCACCATCCCTGGGTATGTCCTGTCCCACCGGCAGGACAGACCCACCAGAGGTGGCGGTACAGTGATATACAGTCAGGAGGGAGTGGCCCTGGGAGTCCTCAACATTGACTCTGGACCCCATGAAATCTCATGGCATCAGGTCAAACATGGGCAAGGAAACCTCCTGCTGATTACCACCTACCGTCCTCCCTCAGCTGATGAATCAGTCCTCCTCCATGTTGAGCACCACTTGGAGGAAACACTGAGGGTAGCAAGGGCACAAAATGTACTCTGGGTGGGGGACTTGAATGTCCATCACCAAGAGTGGCTCGGTAGCACCACTACTGACCGAGCTGGCCGAGTCCTGAAGGACATAGCTGCTAGACTGGGCCTGCGGCAGGTGGTGAGTGAACCAACACGAGGGAAAAACTTACTTGACCTCGTCCTCACCAATCTACCTGTCGCAAATGCATCTGTCCATGACAGTATTGGTAGGAGTGACCACCGCACAGTCCTCGTGGAGATGAAATCCCGTCTTCGCACTGAGGACACCATCCAACGTGTTGTGTGGCACTACCACTGTGCTAAATGGGATAGATTCAGAACAGATCTAGCAGCTCAAAACTGGGCATCCATGAGGCGCTGTGGGCCATCAGCAGCAGCAGAATTGTATTCCAGCACAATCTGTAACCTCATGGCCCGGCATATTCCTCACTCTACCATTACCAACAAGCCAGGGGATCAACCCTGGTTCAATGAGGAGTGTAGAAGAGCATGCCAGGAGCAGCACCAGGCGTACCTAAAAATGAGGTGCCAACCTGGTGAAGCTACAACTCAGGACTACATGCATGCTAAACAGCGGAAGCAACATGCTATAGACAGAGCTAAGCGATTCCACAACAAACGGATCAGATCAAAGCTCTGCAGTCCTGCCACATCCAGTCGTGAATGATGGTGGACAATTAAACAACTAACGGGAGGAGGAGGTTCTGCAAACATCCCCATTCTCAATGATGGCGGAGTCCAGCACGTGAGTGCAAAAGACAAGGCTGAAGCATTTGCAACCATCTTCAGCCAGAAGTGCCGAGTGGATAATCCATCTCAGCCTCCTCCCGATATCCCCAACATCACGGAAGCCAGTCTCCGGCCAATTCGATTCACTCCACGTGATATCAAGAAACGGCTGAGTGCACTGGATACAGCAAAGGCTATGGGCACTGACAACATCCCAGCTATAGTGCTGAAGACTTGTGCTCCAGAACTAGCTGCGCCTCTAGCCAAGCTGTTCCAGTACAGCTACAACACTGGCATCCACCCGACAATGTGGAAAATTGCCCAGGTATGTCCTGTCCACAAAAAGCAGGACAAATCCAATCCGGCCAATTACCGCCCCATCAGTCTACTCTCAATCATCAGCAAAGTGATGGAAGGTGTCGTCGACAGTGCTATCAAGTGGCACTTACTCACCAATAACCTGCTCACCGATGCTCAGTTTGGGTTCCGCCAGGACCACTCGGCTCCAGACCTCATTACAGCCTTGGTCCAAACATGGACAAAAGAGCTGAATTCCAGAGGTGAGGTGAGAGTGACTGCCCTTGACATCAAGGCAGCATTTGACCGAGTGTGGCACCAAGGAGCCCTAGTAAAATTGAAGTCAATGGGAATCGGGGAAAACTCTCCAGTGGCTGGAGTCATACCTAGCACAAAGGAAGATGGTAGTGGTTGTTGGAGGCCAATCATCTCAGCCCCAGGGCATTGCTGCAGGAGTTCCTCAGGGCAGTGTCCTTGGTCCAACCATCTTCAGCTGCTTCATCAATGACCTTCCCTCCATCATAAGGTCAGAAATGGGGATGTTCGCTGATGACTGCACAGTGTTCAGTTCCATTCGCAACCCCTCAGATAATGAAGCAGTCCGAGCCTGCATGCAGCAAGACCTGGACAACATCCAGGCTTGGGCTGATAAGTGTCAAGTAACATTCGCGCCAGATAAGTGCCAGGCAATGACCATCTCCAACAAGAGAGAGTCTAACCACCTCCCCTTGACATTCAATGGCATTACCATCGCCGAATCCCCCACCATCAACTTCCTGGGGGTCACCATTGACCAGAAACTTAACTGGACCAGCCATATAAATACTGTGGCTACGAGAGCAGGTCAGAGGCTGGGTATTCTGCGGCGAGTGACTCACCTCCTGACTCCCCAAAGCCTTTCCACCATCTACAAGGCACAAGTCAGGAGTGTGATGGAATACTCTCCACTTGCCTGGATGAGTGCAGCTACAACAACACTCAAGAAGCTCGACACCATCCAAGATAAAGCAGCCCGCTTGATTGGCACCCCATCCACCACCCTAAACATTCACTCCCTTCACCACCGGCGCACTGTGGCTGCAGTGTGTACCATCCACAGGATGCACTGCAGCAACTCGCCAAGGCTTCTTCGACAGCACCTCCCAAACCCGCGACCTCTACCACCTAGAAGGACAAGGGCAGCAGGCGCATAGGAACAACACCACCTGCACGTTCCCCTCCAAGTCACACACCATCCCGACTTGGAAATATATCGCCGTTCCTTCATTGTCGCTGGGTCAAAATCCTGGAACTCCCTTCCTAACAGCACTGTGGGAGAACCGTCACCACACGGACTGCAGCGGTTCAAGAAGGCGGCTCACCACCACCTTCTCGAGGGCAATTAGGGATGGGCAATAAATGCCGGCCTTGCCAGCGACGCCCACATCCCGTGAACGAATAAAAAAAAAATAAGCATACTGTGGCAGGAAGGGATAGAGAGCTTAATAGTGCATCAGTGAATAAGGTCAAAGCAGGGAAAAATGGTAAAAAGTTAAAATTAAAGGCTTTATCTGAATGCACGAAGCATTCGTAACAGGATAGACGAATTGCTGGCACAAATAGAGATAAATGAGTTTGATCGAATAGCAGTTACAGAGACATGGTTGCAGGGTGACCAAGGTTGGGAACTAAATATTCCAGGGTACTTGACTTTTAGAAAAGATAGGCAAAATGGAAAAGGTGGTGGGGGTCGCCCTGATAATAAAGGATGAGATAAAGGCAGTAGAGAGAAAGGATCTTAGCTCAGAAAATCAGGATGTAAAATCAGTATGGGTGGAGCTAAGAAATAACAAGGAGCAGGAAATACTGGTGGGAGTAGATTATAGGTCCGCTAACAGTAGTTATAGTGTTGGACGGAGTATAAATCAGAAAATTAGAGGAGCATGTAACAAGGGGTAATGCAATAATCGTGGGGGACTTTAATCTTCATATACACTGGGCACACCAAATTGGCGAAAGTAGTTTGGAGGACAAGTTCATGGAATGCATTCGAGACAGTTTTCTAAAACAATATGTCGAGGAACCAACGGAGGAACAGGCTATTTTAGATCTAGTATTGTGTAATGAGACAGGGTTAATTAGTAATCTTACAGTAAAGGATCCTCTGGGGCAGTGTTCATAATATGATAGAATTTCATATTGAGTTTAAGAGTGATGTAGTTAAGTCCGAAATTAGGGTAAATTTAAACAAAGCCAATAAGGTAGGTATGAGGGGGCGAGTTGGCTAAGGTAGATTGGGAAATTAGATTAAAAGGTACGATGGTAGATAAGCAATCGCAAACATTTAAAGAAATATTTCAATATTCTCAACGAATGTACATCCCATTGAGAGAAATAAAAACTCCATGGGAAAAGTGATTCATCAGGAAATCGTGTTTGACAAATCTATTAGAGTATTTTGAGAATGTAACTAGCAGGGTAAAGGCGAACCAGTGGATGTCGTATATTTGGATTTTCAAAAGGCATTTGATAAGGTGCCACATAAAAAGTTGTAATGCAAGATAAGGGCTCATGGGATTGGGGGTAATCTGTTAGCATGGATAGAGGATTGGTTAAAGGACAGAAAATAGAGAGTAGGGATAAATGGGTCATTTTCAGGTTGGCAGGCTGTAACTAGTGGAGTGTTGCAAGGATCAGTGCTTAGGCCTCAGCTGTTTACAATCTATATTAATGACTTAGTTGAAGGGACCGAGTGTAATGTATCCAAGTTTGCTGACAATACAAAGCTATGTGGGAAAGTCAGCTGTGAGGAGGACACAGAGTCTGCAAAGAGATATAGATAGGTGAAGTGAGTGGGCAAGAAGGTGGCAGATGGAGTATAATGTGGGGAAATGGGAGGTTATTCACTTTGGTAGGAAGAATAGAAAAACAGAATATTTTTTAAATGGTGAGAAGCTATTAAATGTTGGTGTTCAGAGAGACTTGGGTGTCCTCGTACAAGAAACACAAAAAGTTAGCATGCAGTTACAGCAAGCAACGAGGAAAGCAAATGGCACGTTGGCCTTTATTGCAAGGGGGTTGGAGTACAAGAGTAAGGAAGCCTTATTACAGTTGTACATGGTTTTGGTGAGACCTCACCTGGAATACTGTGTACAGTTTTGGTCTCCTTATCTAAGGAAGGATATACTTGCCTTAGAGGGGATGGAACAAAATTCACTAGATTGATTCCTGGGATGAGAAGGTTGTCCTATGAGGAGAGATTGAGTAGAATGGGCCTATACTCTCGAGTTTAGAAGAATGAGAGGTGATCTCATTGAAACAAGATTCTGAGGGGGCGTGCCAGGGTAGGTGCTGGGAGGTTGTTTCCCCTGGCTGGAGAGTCTCGAACCAGGAGTCATCGTCTCGGGATAAAGGGTCGGCCGTTTAAGACTGAGATGAGGAGGAATTTCTTCACTCAGAGAGTTGTGAACCTTTGGAATTCTCTACCCCAGAGGCTTGTGGATGCTGAGTCGTTGAATGAGTTTTTCTCTAGCTGATGTTAGACTAACTGATCTATGGATACCTAGTTTATTCTGTCTTCTTGAACAGAGGTGTTTTATTGGTTATTCTCCAGTCCCCTGTCACAATTTGCATTTGTCAGGAAGATTGAAAAGTTGTGAGCAGAGTCTCTGCTATCTCTTCTCTCACCTCAGCAGCTTATGGTGCATGTCATCCAGGCCCAGCGTCTTCTGCACCTCGAGTTCTGCTAATATTTTCTGTGATTGTAACATTTCCTACATTTCTGGCTGGGAAATCCTCTCATTGTGAGGTGCCAGTGACTGGAAAATTCAGCCAATGCAGGGGTGGAGGTGGGGGGAGGTGCAATCCATAACTTGCTGTTCATTTTTGGGGGGTGCGGGGGTCTAGTTCAGAGGGGAAGTTGGAGGTAGAGGGTTTTCTTTTTCTGCTTCTTTCAATAAAATGAAATAAAAAAGCGGATAGGGATGGAGTTCAAAAACTGCTCAGTTTTTAATGTTATTTTGTTTGCTTCTGTGAAGTTCCCAGCTTAACTACTACCTGCTTGACTTTCTTAAATCTTTCTTTATAGCATAGCACTGATAGAAGAGAAACCTACAGAAGATTTTTTTTATACTGACAGAATGGGTGCAACGGCCATTGTCCAGTATCTCAGTGCAGCGGAAGCAAGAGGAGAGGGGCCCGGCAGAAGTAGATTTTTATGTCTGGCATTGTGTAATGTTGATCTGTATGGACAGTGCAGTGGCAAGGAAAGAACATTCCATAAAAAATACATTGTGCCATCAATATCCAAAAAAAAATAGAAGAGTCTTGGGTTTCAGTTGTGTGGTGAATTACAGGTGCAAATCCATGTTCCCACCACTGTGTGGCACCCTGCATTGGTGTGTAAACTTGGTCTCTGTGGAAACATTTTATTTTTGTCTCCTTGACTTTTCAATGCAACGGTTTTAGTGTAAGTTGCCGTTTAGTTACATATCCAACCTCACCGTTGGTACCAGATTATGAATCAGTCTTTTCTATAAATGGAAGAAACAGTTATCAGAAATCCTGAAGCCTCCTAGCCTGAGTTGCAAGCTTAATTATCTGATTTGAGCACCTTATTAAAATGAACATGACATTTTGATTTAGGGGCAAGTAATTGAATATTTCAGTCAGTCAGTGATATACCATTGTTCAGACTCTTGGAAATTGCACTTTGTACATTGAGGTTTAAATTTGATTTACTGGAAATTAATTGTGAAATAAGTAGCAATAATTATAATTGAACTTTCATTGTTATCTCTTCTTTCAAGGATGAATTATTGTAGACATTTACATTTTTTAAAAAAAGAAAGATGCTCTTGGGCTCCCCCAGTGGCTCAATGAATAAATGTAGTGCAGCTCAATGCCATCTATATTGATCTTAGCTAAAGTCACTGAACAGTTGGCTTCACCATCCCTGAGGTGCTGGTGGTAGGGAATCAACCAATAGGCTCTACTTGAAATTTCTATCCAATTACTTCACTGTTCCCTAATATAAAGTGTGCGTATGTAAATATAGGGCAATTTGAATGAAAACATGCGCTCCAGAACTTGTGCCCTGTTTTTAACTTCTGTTTCTTTTAGATATAGCTGGCACAATATTTTTTTAAATCAAAGAATAAAACTACTGCTATTGCTTAAACAGGCCTGGAGAACTCGGTCCAGATGAGTGTTAATGTAGGTGAATAGTGCACTTTCTTTCAGACGTTGCACATTCATGGTTTTAAGATTAGTTATGTAATATAAGCTTTTTTTTTTAGCACTTTGCTTGTACGTAAGCTGCTCCATCTAGTATATAAAATAAAATTGTCATCCGCTTCCACCCTGTGTTTGTCTTTTTGCTCCTGCCAGTGAGCAATACCACAGGAAATCAAATAGTAAAAACCTCCACTAAATTGCATTCCTGATAAATTTATCTCTGACTATTAATTTTAATTGTTGCATTACAGTAACCTCCATGTCATATACTCCTTTTTAACTAACTGCTTTTAGAACACCATAAACCTAAAATGGCTAACAAAAATATTTAATTTGCCAAATATTGTATGAGTTTTGATATTTAGCAAGGTTCAAAGTAAAAAGCTGATCACTGTCAAAAGTGGGCGATCTGAATAAAACCCTGGCTATAGTTAACTTTAGGAACAGGAGCAGTTCAGAAGTGAACTGACCTCCAGTTCCTTGTGTAGTTTAACCAACATGAATTTGAGTTGAAACGTACCAAACCAGTGCAAGGTGTTTCTCATTGGAATATAGCTGCAAACCAATTTTTATGACATATTCTGTGACAATTTCAGATACTGGAATAAATTGTATTTTCTAGGATGCCAACTAAACCTGAGTGGGAGGAAAGTAACACCGTGAAAGAAATTTGAGGGAATGTGAAAGAAGCTGCATTATGTTACAAGCAAATGAAAAATTCACTTCCTTGTAACCTTGTGAACATCGGCTGCATAATAGGAGGAAAACAAGCAAACTGTTCTTAAACAAATACAAATGAGGAGCTTTTCTGAATGTGGTTCTACGTGCTTTAAGCACATTGGCACAACGCATAATAAATTACAAATAAACCGGTAAGTATCTCTTCTAGATACTGTACCCTTATTAGGTTTGAAACTTAAAAACTTGTGACTTTAGTTTACAGGTCACTGCTGAACATAGTAAAAGTTTACTCCTATATTTCAACATGATGTTGATCAGAGTCACTATAATAGTTGTGCATTTATATGTTCAGTTTGACTTTTATTAGAAAACGATGTCTTATGTTTTCCCTGAGAGTACCAGTAACCCCAGCAAGTAGAACTGCCTCAACTTTTTCAAATGTGTTTGTGATTTCCAAAGTCATAACAATGTAACTTGGGATGCTTTGCAATTAGGGTATAATTGAGTACCTGATTGATATTCTGACTAACTGACTGTCTCTCATTGTTTGCCATTTTAAGTTTTCCTGTCTTGTGCTTGAGAATTTTGATGAGAAAATGCATTTATGTTAAACTAGACTGGATGTGATTCTTTTTTTCCTGTATTCTCAACCTTCAATTGAAAAAAACAGCTAATCAGAATTTAACATATATGCAAATGAATTGTTTCTATAAATTGTGCACAAATGTGAAAATATTTGAAATAAAATTCCATCCATTTAATAAATATTTATTTTAAACAGAAGTAAATAATTCAAAACACGGGCAGAATTATGCAGATTCACCAGTCCGTAGATGGGAATGTGATGTAAAAAGTTCTAGCTGTCCTTCTCATTTAACAAAAATTAAAATTCTAATATTTTCTAGCTATGCCTTCGTGGTTAATTGGAATTAAAATTAAAAAAGGCTGATCAATTAGCCAAATAAAGTTCAAATACTTGATAACTCAGGCATCATGTTTTCTTTTTCTTCATCTATTTTCTCTCTCCTTTCTGAATGTGTTGATTTTGTGCTGGGATTCTGTTTTGAGGTGAAAATTTGCATTCTTTATAAAGAAAGGATTAATTTGAACAAATTCCCAAGTTGAATGCTGTAAATCTGAGTTTACCTTTTCGATCACTGGTATATTTATATACAAGTACAAATCTTGCTAGAAATTGCTAAAGACCCTGAATAGAAAAAAATGTGAGAATTGTTAATCCTTGAATTCTGTGAAACTGAAACTCAGAAAAGGACCTATACGGACTAGTATTATAAAACAGGGTGCCTTCTCTGCTCTGCTGCGTCTTGAATGAGATCTGTCAAGGTTACAGAATAGTGATCCGAGTAATGTGCTTTGAAAGTCTGCCAGCAGGAATAACCTTGGCACTGTTGCAGTCAATGTCCTGATCATAAATGAGCACAAGTAGAGAAGTGCAGCACCTGGCCTTTGTCAAATTAGCTGACATCTAGCAATCATAGTTTCTGACTCGTGCCGGCCCAGTTGGAGACGATCCATGTGACAGAGTTAATCACCTTGATTTAATCTCAAGCTTTTGGTCACATATGTGGGTTTGTTTCAGTAGAAAATTAATACATGAAACCATAGCTTTCCGTATCCTTAAATTGGAGGTGTCCAAGAAGATTCTAGAAATGAAAGTTAAAAAGATTATAAATATTTTAAACCCAGAGAAAGTAACAATGTAGAGAGATAACATACATGTAAGGCTGGTTTATGTAGGACAAGAAGACGACAACTGAAGAAAGAAGACAAGTGCACCTGAACATCCGAGCGAAAGGTAATGCTATAGCAGGTTGAATGTTTCGTGTATCTATTTTAGAAGAATGGGCAAATGATGAATTGTCAAGGATGCATTGAATTACGATTGTAACTTAGCCTTGCTAAACTACGCTACAACCTTGGACATTGAATGTTGCTCTTTACGACTGTCAATAAGCAAAAACCCAGCAAATACTGAGATATTGTGATGCACTTATCATCTAAATACTTGTAATTTTCAATGTGTAGTTAGTTATAGATGTTGTTAATACATAGCTGCATCCGAGTCCATGCACTCAATATGTGGAAGGGTTTGGCCAGGATGGCCAGCTGCTGCTTCTGTCAACCAAAAAACTGTTTATTCCTTGAAATGAGGTATGAAAAGTTAATGACATGACGTGCTGAGGAATCTAACCACTGGAAGTGTTGGTTTTAAGAATCCCATTGATCTTCCCCTGTGCCACAGCTGAGACCCATAGAACAGTAAAAGGGAGGGAGGCACACATACACCAAGACTGTTAAACCCCAGCAGAAGTGTCTGCTTCTCTGGAACCTAGTTTGATCTGTATTACAGCTAAGTGAAAAGTTAACATGGTTTACAAAAATATCTTTGTTGCCGCTGCAGTGTTTGACATGGTTGACCAAACCATCCTCCAGCAATGCCTCTCCTCCGTTGTTCAGCTCAGTGGGACTGCTCTCATTTGGTTCCACTCTTACCGATCCAATCATTGCCAGAGTATCTCCAGCAATGGCTTCTTGTCCTGCCCCTGCACCATCAGCTCTGGAGACCTCAAGGATCTACCCTTGGCCTCTTCTTCTTTCTGATCTATGTGCTGTCCCTTTGCGACATTGTCAGTCGACACGGGGTCAGTTTCCACGTGCACTGAGAGTACCCAGCTTTACCTCTCCACCACCTCTCTCGACGCTCTCCATTGCCTCTGTGCTGAAAAGACTGCTTGTTTGGATGAGCTGCAAATTCCTCCAGTTAAATATTGGGAAGACTGAAGCCATCATCCTCAGCCACTGCCACAAGCTCCATATTCATGCCACCGATTTGACCCCCCCCCCCCCCTTCCCGGCCACACTCTCGTGCTGAACCAGATAGTTCACAATCTCGTGTCCTGTGGAAGGGTCTGGCCAGAATGGTCAACTGCTGCTTCTGTCAACCAGAAAACTGTTTATTCCTTGAATGGTGGGGTGCGGAAAGCTAATGAATTGAAGTGTTCCTGATGCTGGGGAATCCAACCACCGGAAGTGTTGGCTTTAAGAATCCCATTGAGCTTCCCCTGTCTCACAGCTGAGATCCTGAGCTGAGCTTCCGAGCCCATATCCTTTCCATCACACAGATCACCTATTTCTACTTCAGTAACATTGCCCGCTACCGTCCCTACCTCATCCCATCTGCTTCCAAAACTCCCATCCATTTCATTGTCACCTGCAGATTCGCCTTGCTGACCTACATAGTCTCCTGGCCCCCAGTGACTCCAATTTAAAATTCTCATTGTCGCATTTAAGTCCCTTCATGGCCTTGCCCTTCCCCAACTCTAATCTTCTCCTGCCCTACAATCCCTCTTCGAACTCTTCGTTTTAAAGACTGACATCCCCAGGATCTGATGGTTTCCACCCCAGGGTTTTAAAGGAAGTAGGTGAGGAACTAGCAGATGCTTTAGACATAATCTTCCAAAGCACGCTCGATTCAGGAATTGTCCCTTTTTAGATTGGAGAACTACAAAGGTAACTCCATTATTTAAGAAAGATGAGAGAGAGAAACCAGGAAATTATAGGCCTGTTAGTCTAACATCTGTTGTGGGGAAGTTATTGGAATCTATAATTAAGAAAAGTGTAAACAATTTTACAACACCAAGTTATAGTCCAGCAATTTTATTTTAAATTCACAAGCTTTCGGAGGCTACCTCCTTCCTCAGGTGAACGATGTGGAAAGCTTGTGAATTTAAAATAAAATTGCTGGACTATAACTTGGTGTTGTAAAATTGTTTACAATTGTCAACCCCAGTCCATCACTGGCATCTCCACATTAAGAAAAGTGTGACTGAGCACTTAGAGAAATTTGAGCTGATTAGAGAGAGTCAACGTGGATTTGTAAAGGTAGGTCGTGGCTAACTAATTGAATTTTTTGAGGAAGTAACTGCAGTAGTAGTTTATACGGACTTCCAGGAGGCATTCGATAAGGTTCCACGTAAGAGACTGTTGCCTTCAATTCAATGGGCTTTAATTTTAGCTAAGTTATTGACCTGGTTAGGAGAGCAGGGAAAATGGGTATGCACTCGATTTGGAAGGAAGTTACTTGTGTCCTACAAGGATCTGTGCTGGGGCCTCAACTATTCACTTTATTTATTAATGACTTAGATAGCACAAGAGAGAGCCATATGTTCAAGTTTGCCGATGACTCACAGATTGGTGGCAGAGTAAATAGTGTAGACGGGAGCATAAAATTACAAAGAAACATTGATAGATTAAGTGAGTCAGCAAAACTGCAGTAGATGGATTTCAATGCAGGTAAGTGTGAGGTCATCCATTTGAGACCAAAAAAGGATAGATTTTTTTTTAAATGGTCAAAAGCTGGAACAGTGGAGGTCCAAAGAGACTTAGGGGTCCATGTACACAGTGTAGTAGTCATGTACAAAAAATAATCAAAAAGGCTAATGGAATAACTAGGGCTACAGTATAAAGGGGAGTAAGTTTTGCTACAGCTATACAAAGCCCTGGTTAGACCACATCTGGAGTACTGTGTACCGTTCTGGGCACTGTACCTTAGAAAGGATATATTGACCTTGAAAGAAGTGCAGCACAGATTTACCAGGGCTCCAAGGGTTATGTTATGAGGAGAGATTACATAAACCAGGCTGATATTCCCTGGAATATAGAAGATTAAGAGGTGATTTGATTGAGGTTTTTAGGATTTTGAAAGGAATTGATAGGGTAAATAGAGAGAAACTTTTTCTGCTGGTGGGGGAGTCTAGGACAAGGGGGTATAACCTTAAAATCATAGCCAGGCCATTCAGGAGAGAAGTTAGGAAACACTTCTTCATGCAATGTGTGGTAGAAGTGTGGAACACTCTCCCACAAAAAGCAGTGGATGCTAGCTCAATTAGTAATTTTACATCTGAGATCTGTCGATTTTTGCCAGCCAAGGGTATTAAGGGATATGGAGCCAAGACGGGTAGCTGGAATTAGGATACAGATCAGCCATGATCTCATTGAATGGCGGAACAGGCTTGATGGGCTGAATGGCCTACTTCTGTTCCTATGTTCCTGACTTTGGCCTCTTGTGCATCCTCCACTTTTGCCTCACCATTGGCGGCTGTGCTGTCAGCCATTCAGGCCTCCTGCTCTGGAATTTCCCACCTTAACCCATCTGCCTCTCCGCTACCCTAGGGTTACCTAGATATTAGAAATTTTTAATGCCACACTTACCTAAGGGTGTGGCACCTATTGAAGTACAAGGATGTCTAAATTTCACTTGTCTGTTAACTATGATGTGTCATGATGAATCATCAGCTTTCTAACTCGTGTGATGCCATCAATGTGGCCCAGTACTTAAAAGTTGATTTATTTAAAAGAAGGTATAATGTCTCATCTTTCAGAATGACCAGTATATCTGTAGTAACTGAGTTTAGTTGGAAAATGAATGCGTAACAAAGTTTGTGTCAGAAAATGTACACACTTTGGAAGGACTTTTAAGTACTCATACAGGGTGAAAAGGACTTATGAACACACGAAAATGACAGATAGGAAAACCAGATGGACCAGATGACCCATGAAGCCTGTCCCATACTATCATGGGGCAATTTATGTACACCATAATCCCCATCTATTTCAACACCTTGCATTTGTATAGCACCTTTAACATAGAAGCACATCCCAAGGTGCTTCACAGGTGTACACAGACAAAAATGGGTGCTAAGCCAAAGAAGATGATATTAGGAGGGTGATCAAAAGCTTGGTGAAAGGTGGGTTTTAAGAGGATCTTAAAGTAGGAGTGGGAGGTGAATAGGCAATCGGGTTTAGGGGGACAAAAAACTCAGGGAAATTCTTCTCTGACCCCTGAAGGTGATCAATTGTGTTCCAAGAGACCACAGTGACTGGGAGATGCATCCCCCAATGCCTCACCTATCTTCTATATGTAGTTATGCCTGCCACAGTCAGGAACTTGTCCAGCTCCCTTTTGAACATTTGTAGCGAATTCTCACTCAATACGCAAGCTGGCAACTTGTTCTGTAGATCGACTGAAACTAATCCGTTAAAGACCTCAACCAAATCTCCTTGAAATCTACATTTTTTTCTAGAGTAAAAAAGCCCCAGCGCTCTAAGCCTATTTTCATAACTAAGGGCCTTCAAACTAGTTATCAGTGTAGTGGCCCTTCTCTCAACCTTTTGCAGGACCTCTATCATTCTCCATGTGAGGGATGCCAAAACTGGATGCAGTATTTTAATTGATTCCTAACTAAGACTAGTGCAAAGACAGCATAGTATTTTTTGCTTTGTATTTAATTGTTCTGGCAGTACATGCTAGCATCCCTTTCCATTTGCAGTAGTTACACGGCACAAGTTGTGAACCTTCAGAAATTCATGTACTATTACACTTAGGTCTTTTGCTCAGCAGCCCTGCAAGTTGTACACATGCTTGGTGTTGGCCCGACCCATATGCATAACACTACATTTATCTACTTTAAATGACATTACATGAGATGTGTTTCCTTTCCCCCCTCGAGTCTAACCTTGTAATCCATTTTTCTCAGCTAAGATCCTAACACTCACACAAATCTTTGTATCATCTGCAAATTTGCTACAGTTCCCTTGATGCCGCCATCCAGATCATTGTGGTGAAGAACAACGGCTCTAATACCGATCTCTACGGAACTCCACTAGTATCTGGTTCCCATTGCCATTAATAACGACTTTTCTCCTACGGGAATGCAACCAGTTCCTTACCTAACCCAAAATCTGCCTGCTGATCCCACAGGACTCTATTTTATTATGTAGCACTGTGTCAAAGGCTCTTTGAAATCAATGTATGTAATGTCAACTGGGCTACCCACCCACATCCACCAACTTCCTCAAAAAAACTCAACTAGTTTGGTGAGATATGACCTTTTCCAGAAGCTGCATTAAGAGTCTTTCATAACATGTTCTTTGTCAAGTTGGTCATACAGTGCATCTCTGATGATCCCTTTTGGACTCTTAGTAGGCTTGTGTTAGGTGGACTTTATGCTGGAGAAGCTCTGAGCTTTCAGCTGGAGAACTACTCAGTTGTTGTATCTGGAAGTCTACCTGATCCCCACTGAGGACGCCTGGCTAGCAAACTGGTCCACGTTAACCTAAGTCTTTGCTTATATTTTATACGCGTGCTCCCTAGTTCTCTGATCCTTCAAATATCCTATCCAACTGAACAAAATCGAATCCCTTTGTTAGCTTGTTTTGTTGCACAATCAAAACAACAACCAGGATGTAGATGTAGTTTAGCCAGGTGTTTGTGTGAGAGAGGCCAAGCCATTCTATTCAAATACAAGCATTTTGTGACTTTAGTTGTACATATTTTTGAGGTTTAAAATGTACATTTAAATTTCCTTTGCCCCAGTTTTTTTGGAAAAATATTTTTCAGCTTGTGTTAAAATTGAATAGAGCCTTGGTACATTTTACTATGTTAAAGGTGCTATATTGTTGTTGTAGCCTGTATGAAGCCAAGAGATACATGCCAGAGAAAGACTAAATATTGGCAATACCGAAACCATTGTCTTTGGTCCCCCGCCTAAACTCCGTTCCCCAGCCACCTACCCCATCCCTCTCCCTGACTACTGTCTGAGGTCTAACCAGACCATTGGCAACTGTGGCGTCCTATGTGACCATGAGATGAACTTCCAACTATATATCCGCTCCATCACTAGGACTGCCTGCTTCCATCTCTAACATCGCCCGTCTTCAAGCTGCCTCAGGTCATCTGCTGCTGAAACCCTCATCCATGCCTTTGTTACCTCTAGACTTGACTATTACAATGCTTTCCTGGTCGGCCTTCCATCTTCCACCCTCCATAAACTTGAGCTCATCCAAAACGCTGCTGCCTGTATCCTAACTCGCACCAAGTCCTGTTCTCCCATCACCCTATGCTCACTGACCTACATTGGACCCTGGTCCAGGAACACCTCAATTTAAAAAATTCTCATACTTGTTTTCAAATCCCTCCATGGCCTCGCCCCTTCCCCCCTCTGTAACCTCCTCCAGCCCTTCAACCCTCCGAGATCTCTGCGCTCCTCCAGTTCTTGCCTCTTGCGCAACCTTGATTTTAATCGCTTCACCATTGGCAGCTGTGCTTTCAGCTGCCTGGTCTGGAATTCCCTCCCTAAACTGCTCTGCCTCTCTACCTCTCTCTCTTCCTTTAAGACATTCATTAAAACCTACCTCTTTGACCAACCTGCCCTAATATCTCCTCATATAGGCCGGTGTCAAATTTTGTTTGAAAACGCTCCTGTGAAGGGCCTTGGGATGTTTTACTACGTTAAAGATGCTGTATAAATTCAACTTGTGTGGACGGTCAGCAACAAAACTCCCCCAGTCCCCCTGTAAAGTTTAATATTCGGGCTATTTTTCGAATCCAGTTTACATTACAGTCTAATGAATATTAGTTGCTTTCAGTCTTCCGGGGAGAGATAGTCAAATCTGTGTCTACTCTAAGTATACAATATGCCATTGCTTCTGTTCATTTATCCACTTACTGTTGAATAAATCTGTTTGCCACTTCTTAGTCTAAGCCATAGTTTAGTAAAGCATTTATTCTGCCTTTTGAAGTAGAGGAATATCACGTGAGGGCAATGAGACATAAATAGTCAACCAAAGTACAATGAACGGTGTTCTCTGGTTGACCCCCTGGGCTTCCTACAAATTCCCTAGATATTGGAGAGGTAAAAACACACTGTAGGTCATAGGGAGCAAGGACTCGCCGACTGTCGTGGTCTGACATGCTGAACCAAAAATGTAACAATCGCACATAGCAAAATTATTTCTATGTGCAGGTTTTTTTTTGCTGGCTAAAACCTACATGAAACAGTCCAGATGAAAGATTGTTTAAAACCATACTGAAGTTAGCCAAGGGGTACTTCGATATCTGATATGGTGAATTTTTACCCAAAGTGCACCTGTCCCATATGTATGAGATCCCAAAACCTTGATAAAAGATGGCATCACAGGCCAGGTTGGAGTGTCGGACTTTAGTCATGAGGAAGAAAGTGGACATTTTGCCGCTAGCGATGGGGAAATGTTATGCTAAAGATGCTGCATAAATGCAAATTGATGGCACCACACTGTTGCCTCACCGAAGTGGCCATTGTTGCTTTTATTCATGTTTCTCTTCTGCATTACTGAAGGTGGCAGTTCATAGGAGCCAGGAGCCTGTTATCACACCCAAGTGACCATTCTTAATATCTGAACTAAGTTTTTCTCCGTACCGATTAAACCTTTGTGGGCTGAGTGGCTCAGTATCGCACCATGCAGTGCATTTACCCACTGTGCAATCTCTTGTAGCTATTTCTTTTTAACTATAGAATTAAATGTAAGTATTTCTTAGGGTAGAATCTGAAGAAAATTGTTCACAAACTACCACTTAAGAAACTGGTCAGATGAGTGGTGATGTGAATTTTTTTTCTGCATGCTGTTGTTTTGACACATTACGTTAGTCTTGCTCACAAATAGTATTTTGTGGTGTGCTGCAACCACCCAGTAATGGATGAATTTTACTGTCATTTGAATAGTTAGGGTAGTTGTTACCTGGCTAACAATAAAGTGTGTTTACTGCAATGTTAACATGTTTTCCTTTAGGTTGCTGACACTATTTTCAAGAGTTAGTACAGAGGGGCTCTGGGATTTGTTCCTTGGGGGTGTCAATTGTTACAGTGCCCCTCCGCCGCCCCCCCCCCCCCCCCCACCACAAAAAGTGAAAACCATTGCTTTAGAGTTCTATTTGTGTTTTTGGAGAAATTAATTTCACTTATTATAAGACAAGCCCTGATCCAGGTAATTTACACCTACCAGATGCCAAGCTGCTTTACTACTTTGGCAGGTACTAAGGTAAACCCACCCACTTTACAATTATTAAGATTTTCATGCCAATGACGTTTACTGATCCCTATCAGCTGTTTCCAGTCACTCCATCTCGGTTTTGATCACATACAAGAAAGCAAACAAGTAAGTAAACCAGAATGGCACAAGGAAGAAAATGAAACCATGGGAAGCTACATCCTGGGTCTCCTTCGCTGTAATGAAGCCTTTGCACTGCAGATTAGCCTGGGAGCAGCTTTTAGCCACCCAACAATTAGCTACAACTGCTTCTCTACAGTGCAATCTTAAGACAAGTCCTGCAGTGCTTCTCCATAGGAGCAGGTTCAAGGCGTCGTTCTGTGAATGCAGCTTAAGCGGAGTAAGATTCGGGCACAGATAGGAGAAGAGCCCAATCCTGGACGTACATATACTTTCTGTTCAAAGTATTCTCTGATCCCCAAACATTCTCAAAAAAGATTTGCTGCACATATTGTATTGAAAATCAGATGAGGTGGGTAAATGAATTGCTTTGCCTGTCAGGCGCTTGGCAGCCAGGTGTCGCAAATAGGTTTGAACATAAAATGGTCTAGCTAGCTCTGTGTTTGATCATTACCACACCAAATTAGAGAGTCTGGACAGGCATCTGAGCTAGAGGTTGCCAACCTTGATGGTTAAGATGCCTTGAACCTAAACCAGTTTTCATCACAACTACTGTTGTTTTTATGCTATAACCTTTTTTATTGCCTTCTGCCAGTAAAGTTTATTAGGTTGAGCGGGGTGGGGGGAAACATGGTGGGTTCACGAAGGACTTCTATAGTGGTGATGTTGACCTTTATATAGATTTTTCAAAGTAATTTCTTTTGCATAGTCTTGGCTCGTGCTGGCTGTGGATGGATTAATACCTGACCTAAGGGTTTTCCTTCTGTTAGGTTGTTAATGCAAACCTATAGCTCCCATTGCATAGAAATTTTATGGTGCTGTATATTTGCCATTTATTCATTCCCTTTTCAAGAAAAAAACAGCTGCAGAACAAGGAATTAAATGCTCACTAAACAGAGGCTTTTTGAGCCATTTTATTGATAATCAAATACTTGTTGCTAATTCAGTTATATTTGATCTTATATATAGCAAAATATGATATATTTTGATCTCTTGTCATGCAGTATAGATATGCAAGTGATATTGACAAAAGATTGTTCTTTCTATTCAACATCTTGCAGGCATGCAAGAATGTCACAGTGGATACTTTCGGTGGATTTGAGATCCAAATACATGAGGCAAAGAATCACTTACAGAAATCCCATTTCATCTTGAAAAATGGGATTGTAAATTTTATGGTGACCGTGCAATGCAAATGGATGCCTAGGTTCTGCTGCAGGAGTCAGGACAGCCGTTGGGTATTCAAAGTAAGGTGGTTTCCTATTGCGTTCAAGATCATCCACAGCAACTAGGAAGAGGTGGTAACAGTATTGGTTAAGGAAGACTTGATTCTTGGACCAGTTGGACTTCGCTGTTGATCTGTCCATTCATAATCTTCACTGATAGGATCGGTCATCTCAAATGGAGAGCCAGATATACACAATTAACCTCAGAGCCTCACATAATGTGGGGCTTGAGAGGACAAATGTGGCCTTATCTCTCTCACGGCCTATTACATCCAGAAAACCTACATTTATAGCTCACAATACTAAGGCAGAAAGATAATGAACTCTTAGGGTGTGGTTACATATTTATATTGTTGAATCAAGGTCCATCACTGAGTTCGTATTTGTGTGGCAGCTATTGAACATTTGTGACAGACAGAAAATTATATTGAACACTTAATGATTTACAGGTTCATAAAAGGAGCCTAGAGAGAAAGTCAAACTTTTAGAAGGACAGACCATATTTACCTGGGTTTTAGATCTTGTTTTACACAAACATGTGTAATCATTTGACCCAAAGGTTGTTTGTGATTTTAGATTAGTATTTAGGCCATTACTTTTCAATTACTTTAGCTGACAGGTTTCACGGCCTTTGTGTTAGATCCACTCTTCTTGGTTTGGCATGCAGCTAGGGTGGTTATAAGATCGTAGGGGAAATTCATGGCTAAAATTGCATCCGAGTTTCTTTTCTCCTAGGAAGCAGTGATGCTGACATCTTATCTGGCCTGAATTTTTCTTCTCTTGAAAGCATTACAGCATTTTGAAGTTCACAGAACCATTTAGTGGTCTGTGTGGATAGAACCAAGGGCATGTAACAATCTAGACATTTATTTGTTTTTCTTAGTAACAAACCTTGAAGTAAGCCCATTATAAAACTGCATTTGGGTTAATGGGTTGTGGAAGGTATTTCATGAATTTCCTTAGCAGGTCAGCATCTGCCAAGAAAATCTAGAATTCATGCTACTTGTGCTGTGGCTGCATCCTAGGCCAACATGTGAAAGGTTTCTGTCAACCCCCTCTCTACAATCGCAACATTGAGTATTACCCAAGCTTTTATGAAGTATTACTATTTGATCTAACAACTCAAGATGGATGAGCACTTGCCTGCTGCTGTGCTCAAAGGTGATTTCAGCATTTAGCTGTAGTTTTCTGTTTGTTTTTGTTATACTTTGGCATAATATATTCATATTGAACAAATAAGGATATGTTACATTTTTTACCCAGGGCATGGTTTTGCATGATGTCTTGAATGTAGCTCATGCACAATATATAAAGGTCCTTTGGTTCTCTGACTGATAGAAACTTTGAAATTTCAAAGTTTCTATGTTAGTCTTAAGCTTTCAGAGCTCTCTTGATTCAGGAATTGCGCTGTTAGACTGGAAAATTGCTTATAGGAACATAGGAACAGGAGTAGGCCATTCAGCTCCTCGTGCCTGCTCCGCCATTTGATAAGATCATGGCTGATCTGTGATCTAACTCCATATACCTGCCTTTGGCCCATATCCCTTAATATCTTTGTTTGCCAAAAAGCTATCTATCTCAGATTTAAATTTAGCAATTGAGCTAGTATCAATTGCTGTTTGCGGAAGAGTTTTCCAAACTTCTACAACCCTTTGTGTGTAGAAATGTTTTCTAATCTCGCTCCTGAAAGGTCTGGCTGTAATTTTTAGACTGTGCCCCCTACTCCTAAAATCCCCAACCAGCGGACATAGTTTCTCTCTATCCACCCTATCTGTTCCCCTTAATATCTTATAAACTTTGATCAGATCACCCCATAACCTTCGAAACTCTAGAGAATACAACCCCAATTTGTGTAATCTCTCCTCGTAACTTAACCCTTGAAGTCCGGGTATCATTCTAGTAAACCTACGCTGCACTCCCTCCAAGGCCAATATGTCCTTCCGAAGGTGCGGTGCCCAGAACTGCTCACAGTACTCCAGGTGCAGTCTGACCAGGGTTTTGTATAGCTGCAGCATAACTTCTGCCCCCTTGTACTCTAGTCCTCTAGATATAAAGGCCAGCATTCCATTAGCCTTATTGATTATTTTCTGCACCTGTTCATGACACTTCAATGATTTATGTACCTGAACCCCAAAGTCCCTTTGGACATCCACTGTTTTTAACTTCTTACCATTTAGAAAGTACCCTGTTCTATCCTTTTTTGATCCAAAGTGGATGACCTCACGTTTGTCTACGTTGAATTCCATTTGCCACAGTTTTGCCCATTCACCTAATCTATCAATATCGCTTTGTAATTTTATGTTTTCATCTACACTGCTTACAATGCCACCAATCTTTGTGTCATCGGCAAACTTAGATAGGAGACTTTCTATGCCTTCATCTAAGTCGTTAATAAATATTGTGAATAATTGAGGCCCCAAGACAGATCCCTGCGTGACTCCACTAGTCACATCCTGCCAATGGGAGTACCTACCCATTATCCCTACTCTGTCGCCTTTCGCTCAGCCAACTTCCTAACCAAGTCCGTACTTTTCCCTCGATTCCATGGGCTTCTAATGTCACTTATGCAAGAAGGGTCGGAGAGAGGAACCAGGGGGTAAATTTTAACCCCCAAGAACTGGTGAGTTGGGGGCGGGTGGGCAGTAAAAATACTGATTTCAGAGTGGGACCGCCTCCCGGTTCCAACGTGCCTACTTCCGGGTTTGACCCAGATGCGTTTGGATGCACGTGCGCTTCTGACACTCAAGTGCTGGCGGGACGATATTTAAAGAGCCAATTTAGGTCTTTAAAGTACTTAATCCTATTAACTTTTTGCGTATTGAGTTACACAAACCGTTTTAACTTCTCCTGAACATGTCTCCCGTGGCCCCTCAAAAATGCCATGGAAATGGAAGCAAGTTGCAACTGGCCCTCATTTGGACCTTCAAACCAGTAATTGACACGTGAAGAAACGGTGATTTTTTTCAGAGGCTATCAGTTCTCTCAGACAAACCTTTGGCTGGGAGTTCTTTGTGTTCATACTTAGAATTCTTGTGTTCAGACATATTTACCATTTTTTGGGACCCCCTCAAAATAACATCATCAGGATGGGGAGGTGCAATGGATTTATTCTACAGTACATCTGAGGAGGAGGCATATCGCCATCCGCGGCAGGCACGACGTGCAGTTCTGGGAGTTGTAGGTACACAAGGACCTGCAGAAGAGCACGGAGGGGCTGACGTCGCAGGAGGCGCTGATGTCACAGGAGGCACTACCCATGTGGGAGGGTGTACAGGCAGAGGCTGAGCTTTCTGGACCTCTGAGGAGCAGTGCCTACGCAGGGTGAGATTGAGTCGCCAGGTGGTTGCAGACATCTGCACACTCCCTCATGCAGAGCTGCTCCCAGCTAGGCCTGGTGGCCACGCATTGTCCGTCGCACACAAGGTAACCATTGCCCTCAATTTCTTTGCCTCCGAATCCTTCCAGGGCGCCACCGGTGACATCACCAGGGTCCCTCAATTGTTTGTTACTAAAGTGTATGTTGGAAAGGAATGCGCCCCCTGACACGGACTCTCCACAGCTGCCCTGCCGCAAGTGTCTGCTCGTGCTCACTTGTGCGCCCTCAGAGGCATGGTGCTCCTCTGAGGAATCTCCCTCTTCCATGTTGCGTGCCTTCTCATCGATCCTTGAAGGTCTTGGAAGAGAACATAAAGCAATATTAAGAATCGCACAAGTTAATTTTCAATCAGCATACTGAGGTGTGCAACAGGTCAATCATTGATAACATCAATTCATCATGTGTGTGAAGGATGTTAAAGTTCTGTCACCAGCCGTTTGCGGGTGGTCAGTCTCGCCATCTCCGACCGCCAGGCATTCAACCGTGCAGCTGAGCTCCAATGCCGCCTCCTCCGCCTCTCGGGCACTATTTGTGGTGGCTCACCTCCAGTCCTACTCCTCTCCTGTGCATTTTGCACTCTTTTCTCCTACAAGGGGGGAAAGAACAGACCTGTGAGGGTGACATGGTAACCGATGGATGCATTGCTTTGGGTGAGGCTGCCAATGAAAGGAATGCATCACAGATTGATCACATTGCATCGGGATTGGGGTGAGTGGGAGTGGTGGGTTCACAAATGGGGAGGTGAGGAAGTGCACAGAAAGTGAAGGTAAATTGATAATGACACTTAAGTGGGTTTGATGAGTGTGATGGAGTAGGCTTGGCAAGACAGAGTGGGGTAATGTACACCACAGGATGCAGGTGAAACAGTAACTGTACTCACTTTTTCTGACTTGGTTAGGTCATTAAAGCGCTTCCTGCACTGCACCAACGACCTTGCCACGGTGCTCCCGCTGCTCAGCTCCTCTGCCACTCGAGCCAGGCCGCCTTCGTGGCAGAGGCAGGGTGCTTCCTCCTATCAGCCGGGCACAGTATGTCCCTCCTTCTCCACACACTGGCCAGTAGCAACTCAAGGAGTCATTAAACTGGGGTGCTGCCGGAGTCCTATGGTGCTCCATATCTGCAAATTTCCACTTTCTCAAAATCCATGGTTGCAATAGCCCTTTAAATACTCTCGATCCCAGCGCATCATTTGGGTGCGCAGTGCGCTCGCTGCTTAGAGACACGAAAGCCTTAAGTTGAGTCACGATCGCTCGAACCAACGCGCAGGAAATTTTTCTGGGTTTCCCATGTGACAATTCACCCCCCTGCTGAATTCCTGCGATAGTGTTAAAGTTGTGCCCCAGGTAGCTACAGTTGTGAGGAAGCTACCAGAATCTGTTAGGAATAGAGTGACAGAGCCTTTGTAAGTCATATCTGACTAATTCAGTTGAATTTTTTGAGATCACTAATAAGATAGATAAGGGAGTGTCTATGGATGTTATCTATATGGAATACCAGAAGGCATTCGATAAGGTTCCATACAAAAAATTATTAGTAAAAATAAGTGCTTATGGAAGTGGAGGTAGCATTTTGATCTGGGTTCAATATTGGTTGGGAGGTAGGAGACAGAGAGTGGGTATAAAGGGTAGATACTCTGGCAAATAGTGTGCGCCAGGGATCTGTTGTGGGGCCTAAATTTTTCACCATATTTATTAATGACTTTTATGTTTAATAGTGACTTGTATTGGACAACTTCCCCCACCCTACCCCCAAATTAATCCATGACTTTGTCTAAGACGGTCAACATTACAAAGAAGAACTTGCATTCATATAGCGCCTTTTCACACCCTCCAGCTGTCCCAAATTGCAGGTGGTGGATTAGTTTTGAATTGCAGTCACTTGTTATGCAGGTTAACACAGCACCCAGTTTGTGCACAGCAAGATACCACAAACAGCAAATTATTTATTTTCAGTAGTGATGGGTGAGGGAGAAATGTTGCTAGGACACTGGGCGCATGTCTACCTGTTGAGAATTGTGTCATGGCATCTCTTTAATTCAACCTGAGCAGGTAGATACATGGTTTAACATCTCATCTGAAAAATGGCACTTCTGACAATGTAGCATTCCCTTAGTACTGCAAGTATCAGCCTAGATTATGTTTAGAAGAATGAAAGGTGATCTCATTGAAACATGTAAGATTCTGACGAGGCTTGACAGGGAAGATGCTGAGAGGTTGTTTCCCCTGGCTGGAGAATCTAGAACTACGGGGCATAGTCTCAGGATAAGGGGTCAGCCATTTAAGACTGAGATGAGGAGGAATTTCTTCACTGAGGGTTGTGGATGCCGAGTCGTTGAGTATATTCAAGGCTGAGATTGATAGATTTTTGGACTTTTACGGAAATCAAGGGATATGGGGATCGGGCGGGAAAGTGGAGTTGAGGTCGAAAATCAGCCGTGACCTTATTGAATGGCAGCGCAGGCTTGAGAGGCCATATGGCCTACTCTTGCTCCTATTTCTTATGTTCTTATGTTCTGTCTACTGAAATTCTGCTTTCTGTTGGCTGAGGTCACAAACATTATGCTTTTTTTCATTCCAACCAGCACTTATTGCTCTAGTCCTCCAGTGGTGTGATATTGTAATGGCTGTTCTCCCTTTTGACTGAATGAATGAAGTTCGGAACTGTGAAGAGCATTGCAAAATCTACTGTGGAACAAAGAGTGATCTTGTACAGAATGATTACAGTGCACGGGGAGTCGATTACCATGATGTTCAAAATCACATAGATGAGATCAAAGCCAACTATTGTTTCCCGTTGCTAATTGCAAATCTTTTCTGCAACTACCTGCTAGTCTTTCTCTGATTTTAAGTTTGCTGGAGTTTCATCTGAAGATGGAGGTTATGAGGGAAAGTTGCCATTTAAATATTAGTGCTCAAGCAATTGAGCAGAGCAGCTGATAGGATTGCAGTGGTTGCACTGCTCTGTTGATGCTGCTGGATCCACTGTCTTTAGAGAAATTGCTCTACTAGGAGAAAAACATGAGAGAATACGTTGTGCGTAAAGTGATTTCCTTCTCTCTATTTTAGACTCCCAAGTTTCTTAAAACTTGCGTATGTGTAAGTGGTAGTGGAGGGATCAAGGGAAGAGAAGCTGTTGTGTGGGAGAGCAAGACCAGTTAAGCTGGCAGTGGCTATGTTTCAAACTACTTGGGATTTGTCAATATAGTGTTTTATTACTTATTTTATGTTTTGAATTAGTTTGAACCTCAGACCAAGCATTGAGGCTAATTTGGGCCAGTTTGTAGATTAATGAGTTATCATTGCAATATATACAATTGATTCATGTGAAACTTTGTGTAGGTCTGTCCTTTTCTGGACTAACTATGTTTGTGTAACATTTATGTTGATCCAGTTCATATTACTCAGTTGACAAGCACATTGCCCCATTGTGTGATTCCCTGGTACCACAGAGTTCTGCTTCAAATCTTCAGATTTGTTTTCTACATGATCACTTTAGTAAATGCATTTGAAAGCATTTATATGGAAATCACAAAATTATACTGGAGCGCCTAAGTGGAGGTACTGTCCAGTTTCAAACCAGGAGCCCAAGTCGTTTTGTGTATTACCATTTACAAAGAGTAGAAGAAAAAGAATGAAATACTTGCATTTATATTGTACCTGAGCATATCTCAAATATCTCAATGTTTCACCTACTGTTAATTACTCGAAAGTGGCTGTTATGTCGGCAGGTAACAAAGCCACTCTCCACAAAGCAAGATCCCACAACAGCAGAGAGATGAATGACTAATTGTTTTTTGGTCATGATTGAGGGAAGAACCTCGTGTTGGTTAATAAGTGCTAGCTCCCAATTCGCCAAGCATCAGCAAATAGTTATTCATTTTTTGCAGAAGCAGCAATTTTGGGGGAGGGAGAATAATGGTGCTGGAATAATTAATTGTATTATCAGCTATTAAAGCTACTAATGCATTTTCCCTTCAACACTAATAGGAGATACCAGAATTAATGAGTTCAAGTTTACTCTTCAATTAAAGGCTAGACAAAGTAGATGAATTGAGTATTCCTATATCATTTGATTAAGACTCATTATTTTTGTTATCACGAGTACTATCGGAGTACGTGATGCTGATTCACTGAAGACACTGACCATTTGAAACAGAATATTTCCATTGGCTGACCCGTCAATGGAAAGCATTTTGATACCACGCTTTTATAAATTGGGGCAATTACCTCCTTGGTATATAGCAACCGAGGTAAAGAATATAACCCTTTCACCACCTAAATCTAAATTGTGATGGCTTGCCGTTTATATAGGTTTACAGTATTGTGCAGTCATTAAAATGTGGCTTTATTTTGTGAATGAGGAATGCATGAAAGTTAACTTTTTCATTCCTTTTGAGTTATGTACGTCACTCTCCAGCTATGGGGTGGGCAGCTGACTTGTTTGCACTTGTTGACAATGCAATATCATAAAATTTCATTTGTAAATGCTTGGGGCAATTTAATTGCAGATAATTTTCTTATCTATAATGGGAAATGTCAAACTGCTGCCACTGTCTTCCATAATGGCATGTAGAAAGTTGGAAACTTGGGGTATTGGGAATTGTAGGCAATCCCTGTCCTACTAGAAATACACACAACTTGAATGTGGCCCCGAGGGTACTATTAAAGGGGAAGGGCAACAGTGATTCTTTCTGTTGACTTCATGGGGATGTGCCAAGTAGAGAAGAGCTACTAACCAATTAACAGTGTGAGACTGTTAGTTCAGACTAAATATTTTATTTTGAAAAGAAAAAAGCAAGTGATATGAGGTGTTCCTCAAAGCAGAAAGAAAGCTTTTCCTGGAAAGATCAAAATAATGTTGAATGTGGATAATTATCAGTAGTTAGCCATAGTATACTTTTTTTTTAATCCCACGTATGAATTGTGTGTGTGTGAAATCAAAATGTGCTCTTTTGAAGGTTGTGTTTATTGTCACCAATTCATGAGACAACTTAAATCTTTTTGAAATTGAATGTTGAAATTTCATTGCAAATGAAATGGCCTCACGCTATACATTCCAATTAACAAGGTCATTTTCTCTCTTGGTTGGATGGAACGCAAGTTTTTTTTGGGTATGTACTCCCGGCCCTGCCAAGTTTGCCCCTGATTGATCCCAACAGGCCTAGGGGCTCTTCGGACTATAGGAACGGGCAGCCTGTTCCTTTGATGCGTATGTACCAGGTGCTCCTGTGTGTGCAGCTATTAACATCAGAACTAGATATTCTGAAATGCTCAATTTGATGTGCTCATGTTGCGTTTAATATTGTGATTTCCTCATAAATATTCAATGCCTGCGGTTTACAATGTAATCCGTTTATCTTCAGCCTGGCATGATGAGATTTCTCTGCTCCAAACTGTTGGCCACCAACATGAATACTTCAAAATGCGAATGATGATCAGTAACTAGCCGTACAACAATTATAGTGACCTTGTAAGTGGAAGAGTTAAAGATTGTTCAAATTTAACATCTTTGGAGTACTGCAGTTAAGTGTGGTTTTGACAAAAGAAATATTTAATTGTGTAAGTTTAGAAAATGTCCGTTAGTGTTTTAAAAGCTTTTAGAAATGTCTTGGATGTAATGATTAAATCTAAGATCTAAAGATTCATGCTTTTGCACTGAAAATTAATCTCAGACAAGGTTCCATTAAACCGGAATGAGGGTTTTTTTTACCCTTTAATCTAGATTTCTAAATTAGAGAGACTGGCAGCTTTAAGTGCCTGGATTTCTAGAAAAATTATATGTACTTGGTATTTCAATTAAAGAATTCCTTTTAGGTATCAAATATGCTTTTGAAGTTTAAAAAAAATCCCATTCTTAAGTTATCACCTGGTAACGGAAGGAGTTTTCTAAAAATAACGCTTTACATCATAAAATTTTCAATTTGGAAGTCCTGGCATTGTCAAAGAGGAAAAATAATATTTGAAACCTTCGGATATTAAGTTCTGTACTCATGAAAGTTGATATTTTGGGAAATTCCAGTGAAAAAGAACATCCGGTGTCCAGAACAAGGGGTCATAGTCTCAGGATACGGGGTAGGACATTTAGGTCTGAGATGAGGAGAAATTTCTTCACTCGGAGGGTGGTGAACCTGTGGAATTCTCTACCACAGAAGGCTGTGGAGGCCAAGTCACTGAATATATTTAAGAAGGAGCTAGATAGATTTCTATACACAAAAGGCATCAAGGGGTATGGGGAGAGAGCGGGAATATGGTATTGAGATAGAGGATCAGTCATGATCATATTGAATGGCAGAGCGGGCTGAATGGCCTACTCCTGCTCCTATTTTCTATGTTTCTATGGATAACTAAGTTTTTGTTGCAGGCAGCTTTGTTTACCTTCAGCTGACTTGGAGTTACCTATGTCGTAAGCTGAACCAGTTCTTCGTGGAGGCAGATCAAATTTCAAACAGCATTTGGCTTGATGTATTTTTTCTTTGAAAGAATTGTAAATGTACTTCGTGAAAGAATAATCTGCAGAAAAATATTTTCCAGCCAATTTACAGAAATCATTTTCTCTTGCTGAAAGGTAACCATACTTACAGTATCAAGTTATGCTTCAGCCTTCACGGTTGCACAATATTTTTGTTGACATTGATTACGGCGGTTACAAAAGGAAAATTGATTAAATTTAGACTGAAGTGATCCAGATTAAATTGTCCAATTTAACTCTCCTGGACCCTTTCCCTTGCAGTTTTCCAAACAGAATGAAGATTTCACTCAGGTTCTTGAAACATTAAAATGGCTATGTAGGCCAATCCCAGACTTGCATCTGCCAGCTATACTTCGAATAGATTTGTAAGTTGTGTTCTGGATGTAAGATTATGACATGTAACCTCTTGCTCTGATAGCACAGAAAAGCTTGTTTTGGTGAAATAACACTTTTACTTTGTGTGTGTGTGTGTGTGTTTGTAACTATACACGTGTATAGTTCTGTTTTTGTATGAGTCTTTGTTTTTTCCTTTTTTGTACTTAATGTACCACAAGAACAAACCCAATTGTTTAGTGGATAAATGTATCTGAAAGGTGTAGTACTGAGCTTTGACCTTCCCCCAAGTCTCTGCTGAGTAAGCTAATCCTAGCTGGGTGATATTTGTAACCTTAGAATTGGCCTTCATGTTCATGAGTTTAAGATGAGAAAATTTAACCGATGCTCCTGTAACCCTTGCTAGAAGTGAGTGTGTGGGGGGTGGTGGTTGGGTCAAGTATGAATCTGCTGACACTCAATACCTGGGCTCAGATATAAAGTCCACTTGGATCAGATATGATAGCATTACCTATGCTCACCACCTTTCAGGAGAGGAGGATTAAAACAATTACAAAGAACAAACATGTAAAATTTTTAATCAGAATACCAAATGTCCTGGCTGGTGATCAGCTAACTAGGCATAGATTAGGGATATGACTTGCTATTAACTGGAGGGCATCCCATGGTTTCCAATATTTTCCTGCTGGAGGACTGAGGTCCTCCTGTTTCGAGTAACAAAATTGTGGTGTTATATATTTCTTCCTTCTACGTGGAATAGTTGAAAATTTTTTCTGAATTAGCTGATGGTAAGTTGAAACCTATCCTTTCTCTTGACGCCACAAGCTGAGAATGGATTCAGGCTGCCTGCAAGAAAGCAGACGACATTGTTTGTGTATGATTGATCAGATGAGGAGATGCAGTGTTTGTATGATGGGATAGGTGCACATTGTGTCAGGATTAGCATTTTCTTGTTGTCACAGGTTTTGGGTACTGTAGCTCATTAACAGTGTCTTCGTTCTGCTTGTAATTGACAGAAGCTAACTGTATCTGGAAATAAATATGAGCTTTTGTTGATGCTTTAATTTAGTTCTCCCAGTTCACCCTGGTGAGTCATACTTCAAGGTTGCTGCAGGGAGACAGAAGTCCATGAGTGCAAAGATGGACATGTGTGTTTTTTAAAAATAAAGCATCAAAGAACTGTTATTTTGTACTTGATAAACAGTTGAACATGCTACTATTTAATTGCTGTTTGATCCAATTTTGCATTTGTTTCTTGCAATGAACTCGGTCATATTTAGCTGACCTACATAGTCTATCAGCATGGTGTTTCCTGCTTATTCAGAGCAATCAGGAGTGTATGGTGGTATTCCTGTGGAAGTTGACATTTGACAGGAGCATGAATAAAAAGTATGGAGAAGTTGCCTAATCTCTAGAGATTGGAGTATTACAATTTCTGATTTAATATCTCTTTAGGTCTGATGGTCAATTATCAACTAAGTGGACTTCAAAAGAATTGAAAATCTTTGAAACGCGCATTAGCTGTGTAGTTAAGAGATGGATGGTCTCACTTCCTGCATAATTGTAATCTTTGGGTCTAGGCCTTTCAAACATAATGTTATATGCCAGTGTAAAAATCTGCAACATACAAGTGGTGTTTGCACCTATTCAAGTGTTTAACAGTCTTGTACTGCTGTTATTTTAGTTTTTTTTCCAGAAAGCCTACATACACTTATCTGCATTGTGATGTTCAGTGCAAATGCTCTTCATAATTTTTTGGCAAATGGCCATAACTTCTCCATTACCAATGATAATTGAAATAAAATAGTCTTGATATATTTTTGATTAGCACCCATGATATCAGGATATAGACTGATTCACATTCCATACAGTATTCTGTTAAGTAATTCTGGGTTTCTGTGAAAAAGGTAAAGGGATCTCTAGAAAATGAGTTTTTGAACAACATACACTATTTAATTTTTGTAGTGGGGGCACCATCAGATGCATTAGATGACTAATATTTTTACTATGTTCTGTATTCCTGGTATAGGGTAGATAATGCAGTATCTGCTTCTCATAGATCTGACTAACTGGACCCAGGTCATTTTTATTTCCTGCCTCATTAACACCAAATACTGTTTTTAGTTTAAAATTTGATTTTTTATTATTCATTTCTGGCACCCAAGCCTTCAGTACACTCCCTTGTTTCTTTACTGGAATGCGTTTGAGTACTTTCCATCTTTTTAAATATTCTCCAATGCTGATCCATGGTACTATTTTCTAGTTTTTTCTTCCTTTTGATTTGGGCAAGGTTGCTGTTTATCTCACTATAATTTGCTTATTTCCAGTCACATATCCTCTCCTGGACTAATTATTCTGTTTCCATTCTTATGCTGAATATAATTCCCAAATGCTCTGCTACTTTTAGGTCGCCTACTTGCTCAGCTTTGTTATTCAGAACTACTCAAGTAGTGTTTCCTTCCTTGCTGGAGTAGCAACATATTCACTGCAAAACTGCCTCCCTTTTTCCTCCACATTTTCCATATTAGTCTATTTTTGGATAATTGAAGTCTCCTACAATTATAATTATCATTTAACACCCTTCTCTTGAATTTGATTGTTTAGCAATCTATAATATAATTCTAATACAATAACAGATCTCTTGCTTTCCTCAGATCAATCCAAAGTGATTTTGTTTGGACCAATTTTTTATTTAAGCCCTTATTGTTCCAGTGCTATGATATTGTTACTAATGCTGTCACCCTTCTTCCTTTTCCATCCCTGCTCAAAGTTTTATACTCAGGAGTATTTAATTGTCAGTCCTGACTTAGTAGTAGTTGAAAAGTAACTGCAGCTATCATGTCATGATTTTCTGTTCTAATCCATGACTCTTATTTCCCTAATTTTATTATGCTCTTTACATTAACATACATACATTTTAGTTTAGATTCCCTTGCTTTGGCAATTCCTTTCTTTTTTGCTGCCTTTCCTGATATTTTTTTTTGAATATGCTGTCCTGCTTAAACTCTCTTAACCATTCTACTTCCTTTTGCTTCCAAGCTGCCTATTCTAGTCTCTTTCTTTTCTCCTTTTGTGATGGCTGCAGGAGAATGGTTTACGGTGTAGAGAATTCTATGATTTAAATGTTATTGATTTTGTAGTATGGCTAACTGGCATTCAATCCATGATTGCCATTTTGCAGTGCAAAATGATGGGCATTATTATTATTGAACTGATCTATTTGAACTGGGAACTGCCAATGTGCAATTGTGATTGTGTACCTGTCATACCACTGAAATTGATTCATGTTTCTTTTAATCTAAATTTAACACTTGCTTTTCTTTTGCAGTTTTTTATTTGTCTGTCATAGACATGGTTTATATTTAGAGTATGTCTTCATTTCAATTTTTTTGTGATGCTGGTTTTGATGGCAGTTTAAGACATTATTCTTGTGAGCTCTATTTTTCACAGGAGTGTGGGTGCTTAACAGGACAGATGACATTTAATTATCTATGGTTATGTCAGATCTGCTCCATATAAGGCAACTATGAGCAAGTGCTATTGTAGGGAATTTTATGTTAATAGAATAGTTACTTTTGTGGGCTTTGAAATCTGCCTTGTTACAATTAGAGAGTAGTAATTAGATTAAAGTTATCTTTGAAAAAGAGTAAGGAAGCTATGAAAGGACCAGATGAAAGTATATAACATCAAGGCAGCATTTGACGGGGTGTGGTACCAAGGAGCCCTAGTAAAATTGAAGTAATTGGGAATCGGGGAAAACTCTCCAGTGGCTGGAGTCATACCTAGCACTAAGGAATATGGTAGTGGTTGTTGGAGGCCAATCATCTCAGCCCCAGGACATTGCTGCAGGAGTTCCTCAGGGCAGTGTCCTAGACCCAATCACCATCAGCTGCCTCATCAATGACCTTCCCTCCTAATGTTTGCTGATGATTGCACACTGTTCAGTTCCATTCGCAACCCCTCGGATAATGAAGCAGTCCGTGCCCACATGCAACAAGACCTGGACAACATCCAGGCTTGGGCTGATAAGTGGCAAGTAACATTTGCACCAGACAAGTGCCAGGCAATGACCATCTCCAACAAGAGAGAGTCTAACCACCGCCCCTTGACATTCGACGGCATTACTATCGCCGAATAGCCCACCATCAACATCCTGGGGGTCACCATTGATCAGAAACTTAACTGGACCAGCCACATAAATACTTTGGGTACAAGAGCAGGTCAGAGGCTGGGTATTCTGCAGTGAGCGACTCACCTCTTGACTCCCCAAAGCCTTTCCACCATCTACAAGGCACAAGTCAGGAGTGTGATGGAATACTCCCCACTTGCCTGGATGAGTGCAGCTCCAACAACACTCAAGAAGGTCAACACCATCCAGGACAAAGCAGCCCGCTTGATTGGCACCCCATCCACCACCCTAAACATTCACTCCCTTCAACACTGGCGCACCGTGGCTTCAGTGTGTACCATCTATAGGATGCACTGCAGCAACTTGCCACGGCTTCTTCGACAGCACCTCCCAAACCTGTGACCTCTACCACCTAGAAGGATAAGGGCCTCAGGCACATGGGAACAACACCACCTGCACGTTCCCCTCCAAGTCACACACCATCCCGGAAATATATCGCCGTTCCTTCATCGGCGCTGGGTCAAAATCTTGGAACTCCCTACCTAACAGCACTGTGGGAGAACCTCACCACATGGACTGCAGCGGTTCAAGAAGGCAACTCATCACCACCTTCCCAGGGGCAATTAGGGATGGACAATAAATGCTGGCCCTGCTTGCAACGCCCACACCCCATAAACGAATAAAAAAAAATACAATGTTATTGTTTAAGCACAAGAGAAAATAATTCAGTTTTAATCCTGTGGAATGTAGCTCTACTGCTTTAAGCCACTGTGTGCAGTTCTGAGGAGAACATTGGGTGGAGTTAGATCACTTTAAAAGCAACCCCGCACCCCTGATGACGATATGTTTTGTTACTTTAGACCAAGATAAAAGGTTCATTTAATTATAGTGAATATGTAGTTAAAATGCAAACTAAATTTGTCATGTGGTAAAGCTCCATGTGGAGTTTATTGTGCAAATTCTCGAGAGGCATGTGCACGGTTCCTTTAAGAATTTTGGTCTCCGTTCGACACTAATACAGCAATTTATAGTGTTGTAGTAAGTTAATATTTGAAGTGATGTAAATATTTACATCATATGCATTGTTCCTCACTGATTTACTATGTTAGGAACATATATAATGTAAATATTTACAACAGAAATATGGTCGCTATTGGGGGCTGTTTGGAGTGAGGTGTGTAATGAAAATTATTTATATTAAACTTGAGGCGGCAGTGTTAATTAGTCAAAATGTTACAGCTGGGTTATCGTTACTGTCAGGTTTCAAGATTTTTGACCGTTTCTCCACAGAAAGGATCGTGGTATGATTTACCTTATTAAAAAAAAATTACCTTTTAAATTTAAATCCAACTCTCAAGGCATTAAAATTACCACATCAGTCAAAGGATTGTTGGGGGGGTGGGGAGGGGAAGAGGGAGGTGTAGAGTTGTGTATTAGAGCTAGATGGGGCAGTTTGTGGAATTTTACTATTCGCATAACATTTTGAACGGAGATAGTAAGAGTCATTAGTATGGGTCCTAGCTATGCCTGCCTTTTTGTTGGATACGTGGAACATTCTTTGTTCCAGTCCTATTCTGGTCCTCTCCCTCACATTTTTCCGGTACATTGATTACTGTATCGGTGCTGTTTCCTGCTCTCGCCCTGAACTGGAAAATTTCATCAACCTTGCTTCCAATTTCCATCCTTCCCTCGCCTTCACATGGTACATCTCCGACTCTTCCATTCCCTTCCTCGACTTCTCCATCTCCATTTCTGGGGATAGGCTGTCAACCAATATCTAATATAAGCTCACCGACTCCCACAGTTAGCTTGACTACACTTCCTCCCACCGCGCTTCCAGTAAGGACTCTATTCCATTCTCCCAGTTTCTCCGTTTCCGTTGCATCTGTTCTGACGATGCCACCTTCCACACCAGTCTTCCTCAACTGAGGATTCCCTGCCACTGTAGTTGACAGGGTCCTCAACTGTGTCCGTCCCATTTCCCACACTTCTGCCCTCACCCCCTCCCCTCCCTCCCAGATCCACGAAAGGTCCCCTTGTCCTCACCTTCCACCCCACCAGTCTCCACATTCAACGGATCATCCTCCGCCATTTCTGCCACCTCCAGCACGATGCCAACACCAAACACATCTTCCCTTTCCCTCCCCTTTCAGCATTCAGAAGGGACCGTTCCCTCCATGACACCCTGGTCCACTCTTCCATCACCCCTAACACCCACTCCCCTCCCCACAGCACCTTCCCGCGAAAGCGCAGGAGATGCAACACCTGCTCTTTAACCTCCTCCCTTCCCACTGTGCAGGGCTCCAAGCACTCATTTCAGGTGAAATAGTGCTTTACTTGTACTACTTTAGATTTAGTATACTGTATTTCCCCACATCGGGGAAACTAAACACCGATTGGGTGATTGCTTTGCTGAACACCTCTGTTCAGTCCGCAAGCATGACTCTGATCTTCCGGCCGCCTGCCATTTTAATTCTCCGTCCCACTCCTACTCTGACCTCTCTGTCCTCCTCCTGCTACACTGTTCCAATGAAGCCCAACGGAAGGTTGAGGAACAGCACCTCATCTTTCGATTAGGCACTTTACAACCTTCTAGACTCAACATTGATTTCAATAACTTCAGATCATAACCACTGCTCCTATTTTTTTGGACAGCAAGTGCTGGTAATGGTTCTGATATTGTCATTTACAGCTCCTCTAGACCCATCCTTTGTTTCTTTAATTGTCCCATTACCACCCTCCTTGCTTTGCACCATCATCCCTTGTCATTTAATCACTCTTGCCCTCCAACCCATCACGGACCTTCCCTTTTGTTCTTTCCTCCCCTCCCCTTCCTCTCTTCTCTTTCTCCCCCCCCCCCCCCCCCCCCCATTACCTGGCTCTTGTTTAAAAACTGTTAAATTTTTCACTTCTTTCAGTTCTGACGAAAGGTCATCGACCTGAAACATTAACTCAGTTTCTTTCTCCACAGATGCTGCCTGACTTGCTGAGTATTTCCAGCATTTTCTGTTTTTATTTCAGATCTCCAGCATCCGCAGTATTTTGCTTTGTCATTAGACTGATCCCAGGCTGATTATGTCAAGGTGGTCCCATTCGGCTCAGAAAAGTGGTAGATAGTTTCTCTGGACCAACACTTGCGAGGGGAAGGATGGTAGTTGGTTTAATTAGCAGCCCTGCTGGTCAATCCCTGAGTGGGGTGAGGGTCAGAGGTCATATAAGAGTTTCCTCCAAGAGGAAATGGGAGTACAAAGGGGCACATGTACTGGTCTGTTTTAGTGTAAGATCTGGTAAGGGATGGATGGACTCTCCTGTATGAGAGCACTAACTAGATCTACAGAGAGCTGGTCAGATTCAGTGATAAGGCTGGTCAAGTGATCCAGCTAATAGGAATAGTGTGGCATATTTTTGTTTTTCTTGTTCACGGGGAGAGAAGTTAAGATGGCTTAAGGTGATATTTGATTATAACTGTTACTTGAGATGTTCATTGCTGTCTGTCCTTATCTCACTTAACTGCTATTGGTCTGCCTACTGAGAAATTAGAGAAGCGCATGTGAGGCCATGTGCAAAAGACACAATATCCAGTTGGGATCACAAGGGGGTGATATTGTTACACCCTAGGTTGTGGTATTGTCTGATTGGATATTAGGCAGTATGGGTGAACACCTGAACATAAGACATGGGACTGCGTTCAGGAGTGACTATCATTGGACCCGAGAGACTGTTCTAAGACAGACCTGAAATTTGTAACAACTGCCAACACACGGATTGACACAATTTTAAAGGGGGTGCAGGAACAGAGAGTCATGAGGGTGCGTACACAAATCTTTGAAGGTGGCAGGACAAGTTGAGAAGGCTGATGGAAAAGCATACTTTATAAAGTATCCTTGGCTTTATAAAGTGTTCAAGCTGAAACTGGTGCAAATTCTGCCAGTTGACTTGTCTTCTCTGAGAAATACTTTCTCTTCAACCAGACACTTTATGCTGTTTGATATGGTCTCGGCCCGTTATGTACATAAAGTGAATGATACCAGCTGAGTGTACTCAGGACATGAATGGCAATAAACCAGGATATGTCTCACCAATAAACTCTGCTACAAAATTTAAGCTTTTGATCACTGGACCAAGTAAGATTTTGTGTTAAGGCCAAGAACAGCAGGCATGTTTTCTGTTCAATAAATAACCCCTTAATGTTTTTTTAAATATAATATTTTCACTTGAGGTTTTTATCTTATTTTTTGAACAGTATATATCATTTAACAACCTGCAGAAGGGGAGAAGACTCTGTGAATACTTTTTAAAAAAAAATAATTAATGCTTTGGCATTTTATTAGTTTAAATAAAAATAGTGAATGCTATTGATTTCATTGGAGAAAGTGCCATAAAGGAATCACTGTGCCTGATTGTGTGAAGGGGTGAAATAAGCTGCCCAGTTGAATGAGACGATCACTGAAGTGGTACTCATTACACTGCTGGGGGTCAGAAAACCTTCTTGTGAAGATGGCACCAGCACTCACTGTTTCAACTGATTTTGAAAAAAAAATGATTGAACTGCAAACAAAGATGTTGGGCCAGATTTTGCTGTCAAAATAACGGTGAGGCTAATGGTGCTCTCCATTATTTATGCATAAATGATACAGCAACTTCAGGCGAGGAGCGGTTAAATGCCAGTGTCCAAAATGTTGCTCTTCAAGTTGCGCCACACTGCCGTTAGCTTTGCGAAAATAGCATTTTGCTGATTGCCTCACCATTGACATGCATTGAATGTCGTGAAGTTGCTGTATTTGCGCGTTAGATGCGAATTAAACGTGCCACAGAAGGTTAAGTCTTGACATTATAAGCATAAGTACCCTTTTAATGGTGATAATTGTTAATTACCGCCAATTAACAATTTCTCCGGCACTGAAAATTAGCTTATACAAATGTGGCGTCTCATTCCTTCAGGTATTAATTGTTGCCGATTTTTAAAAAAAGTCAAATTTAATTTTATTTTTACTTTTACTTTGTCTCTCTTTTTTGATCTTAATCCAGTCTTTCTTTCCCTCTCTTTATCTTTCTGTACCTAATTTGACATTGAATTCACCCAGTCTAATTTACACTTCCTTCTCTGTCCTTCCTTTGTTTATTTCTCAATCCTTCAATCTGATTGGTTAAGGAGATACACAATTGGTTGTCCAGTTCACTAAGGTTCCAGATGCCCTGTTTCCTTCTCTGTGCCATTGTCAGCTCGCACTTGTAGCGACTTGCAATGCAAAAAATTTTAAAACCTAAATGTGCATGAACGAGTCTAATGGCTGACGCCGTTAGATGCCCTGCTACAGCAAAATCTTAGCTGTTACGACAGTTATTTTTAATAGCTTGATTTTTTTTAAACAAGATTATTGCTATTGAAACTTCATCATACATGTGTCAATAACTGTATTTAGAAGAAAAGAATGCTCCAAAATACCCATGCTTTTTGTCTTTGTTGGCTGTTTAGATGCATGCCACAGTCTTGTGGAACGCACATGAAGTTGAAATCAATTGCGATTAATTTGCATAGATTTCAAGTTTTGGACACTAACCATTCTTGGTATTCTGATTGGGATTTAGCCACAAATGAGGCAACAGCATTAAAAACAACCCTTTTCAAGCTGCCAGGCTCTCAAGAGTCAAACAAGACGAACCAGGAAATTAGAAATGTAAGCGCAAATAGATTGCAGTTACCGGGGGCGCTAGAGTCAGAAATGGCCAATAGGTTGCAGCTTGGACATCCCATGACCTAACCGGACCTAGAAATGAATCTATCCAATTGAATACTTGGAATCAAATTTGAATACAAAAATTAGATTTTGCCTTGCCAAGTTAAGATGTTACAGAATATTGATGAAATGAATAAATTTCATGGTAGATAATGGACTCTGAATGTTTCTTTCATGAGAAAGATGTGGATTAAATCATTCATGAAAATTTAAGTACTACATTTTTCTCTATATTGCTATGTGCTTGGGCAGAATATTATTGACAACAGTTATATATGAATCATTGTTTTGCTGCAGAGGGCTGGTTTTTGGTTAACTTCTGGATGGATTTTTCACCATGATTGGATCACACGTGACTAGATGTAATTCCCAGTGTACAACTATAATAACTGGCTGAACCATTTGTTATTATTTAGGTTGTTAACAGGCCATTTGCTATAAGGAGCATGTTTGAGTGCCTGCTATTATGCGGAATTTCATGAGCCAAACATGATTTAGTGGCCTAGATTTTCTGATACAGTAGGAACCCTATTGATGAGTAGCATCACAAACTTTGCAATGGCCCCTCTCTCTGAGCCGAATGAATCATCCAATGTCAGGTGATGGGCTTCCAGCGGATATAGCTGCAGCTCCTGGGGCTGGAAATGTTTGTCGTCTTAAAATTGCCATCCTATCTTGAACATCTTAGCAATGCTGGAAGTCAGGAATTCAAACGTTCAGCATTGTTTAAGCATTAATGATGGGAAATATATCAGATGACATATTCCCATAATTAACATATCATTTGAATATGCTCACCCACATATGGGTGAACATATTCAACATCTGCCATCACTTCCATTGGAAAATGCTGTATGTGGCAGCAGATGCCACAGAGGTAAGGGAACAGATACCTGCTGCATTTCCCATTCCTGACTCCCCCGCCACTGGCTGAAATATACACCACAAATACATACATTAAATTATACAATGATTCATCACTTAAACAATCAAATTTAATCCTTTCATAAGGATTTAACACTGTGAGCACCATTTCCCACTTGATGTAATTCATGAATTTTATGATATAATGCCTGTGCAAGCCCAGGTTATTTTTAAACTCCTTTTTCGGTATGAGATAGGAGTCCAGCGGTATCTTTGTTAGAGTAGGGTAGGAAAGGAAGATTGCGTTTGAACAAGTTTGGTAATGAAATTGGGTGGAAGCAATGACCATTTAAGAATTGTTGTACTCAGTCCATTTCTACTATGCATAGATGCGGCAGTAGATGTGAATATGGGGCTAAAATGCCTACTTATATTTATAGAAAGAGTATCTACATTTAAAAAAAAATGTTTTCTTGCTATTTTCTCTATGCAGTTCCCTATCATTCTGAGTTCCACAGACCAACTCACCCAAGAGGCCATGTGGGAACCTTGACTGTGAGCATTGGCAGGCGTGCAATCATGGAGCCATCATAGCCAAGGCTGGCCATGTCTTCACGAGATGTCCATACATTCTTGATTCCAATAGGTGCCGCTGAGTGATTAGGAGCGAGAGTGCTAGCCGATATTTTTCTTTCCGCCCCATCTCCCCCTAAAACTCAAGGTCACTGCGGCCAATTGCATTTGGTTCATTTACCCCTGCCAAAATCAGCTAATCCAACATTGGCTGGGGATCAAACCTGGGAAGTTCCTGAACTATGTGGGTCAGCTACCCATGGCTTAACCATCTGAGCCATTGGGGAATCCAAGGTAGTAATTAAACAATTTAAATTTAACTTTTCAAAAAAAAAATGATCAGAAGCAGTAGCAGTTTTTAGCAATTAGCAATTGTTTCGCAGCCAGTTTTAACTATTTAGAATGTTGAAAGGAAATACATCTAGATGTCAGGTTTTTAGCTGTAAGCCTCAGCTCAGTGGTAGCACTCTTGCCTCTGAGTCATAATGTTGTGGGTTCAAGCCCTGATGTGAGCACTTAATCTAGGCTGACACTTCAGTGCAGCATTATTGGAGGGTGCTGTTTTTCGGATGAGATGTTAAACCAAGGCCCCATCTGCCCTCTCCGGTGTATGTAAAACATCCCATGGCACTATTGGAAGAAGAGCAGGGGTGTTCCATCCGTGTCCTGACCAACATTCCTTCCTCAACCAACACCACTAAAACAGATTAGCCGTTTGTTTAACTCATTGCTATTTGGGGACCTTGCTGTGCACAAATTGGCTGCCGTATTTGCATACATTACAACAGCGACTATGCTTCAGAAGTACTTACTTCATTGCCTGTGAAGCACTCCGGAGCACTCCGATGATGTGAAAGGCTCTATATGAATTCAAGTTTCCTTCCTGTCTGCTACTTATTTTTCTCAAATACTCTACTTCTGTGTGTACCTTTGCCAATTTAGTCTCATGCATAAACTACTTATTTAAAAAAAATGAAAAGCTATTCTTTAAAACACCTAATAAGTAAAATAATTTGAACAGCATCCAGGTGTGTGTGTGTGTGTTGAAAGGGCTGTGCACTTAAGTTGTAATTAAATAAAAAACTACAGTATGCTTGTGCTGTATCCATTTATCTCAAGTTATTGTAGATTTTTTCAGGCTGCCCTCAAGTTTAGCTTAGAATTAGCTAGTAGTTCTTGCACATCAGTAATTGTTTTTAATCATACCAATGACTGAAGCCGCCATTGTTCTTTGCTCATGTGAATGGCTAAATTTATGAAAATTCTTGCAGTTTATATTGTTGACTTGCTTAAATTAATGAATGCTGACCCGGTATTTGTGAAAGGTGCTTTATGTGTTATGGTTACCTTTTCAGATACTGGGGATAATTTTAACCTAACCTGCCGGCAGGTTCAGGTCAAACACCCGTTTCACATCTAGCCGCATTTTACGCTCAAGGGCGAGATGTAAAACGGGTGTCTGACGTGAACCCACACCTCTCCCGCCAGGCGGTTTGGGTTAAAATTACCCCCACTGAGTTTCTGGGCTATGCCTTTTTGGTCTAAGTAAGCTGATCCAAGGTTATATATTTTGTGACTGACCATGTCTCCATTGATAGGGAGTTTAACTGTTGTGTGACTGATTGCTTAGGATTATCCAGATGTGGACACACAGACAAAATGTAATTAAATTTTGCAACAATTTGTTTTTTTCCCCCCCATGCAGTGGATTCTCCCACTGTATACATAAGTGTTCAATGCCACATATTTTATGTAGTAGAGTGCCATGATTGAAAAAGACCCACCAGTCTTACAAGTGCAGTTGTCGTAATCAATTGCAATCAAATTTTGAGGTCACTAAAACAAAAGATGATTTGTGTGCCTCTCCGATTTTGACTAGCTTAATTAGCAGAAAGGTCTGGTAATACAGAGAGGTGCTGTACTCCTCTGCATTGATTATTTTTGTTATTCAAGATTGAGCAAGGGCAGTTAAGCATTTAGACTGTTGAAGTTCATCATGATATTTAATTTACAATATAAAACAGTATCTGCTGATTTCAGTGCCTTTACATCAAGTTTTACAGCATAGAAATCGGATAATAAGCAAACTGCTTTGTAACTGCATTCTTTTCCATTAAACATCCTCCACATATTGTAGGAGTTAAGCCAATCTGATTTGGTTCTGGAAAAGCCATATGCTCAGTGCCCATATAAAATGTCGTCATGACATTATAGATGAAAGATGCCGCATGTAATCTCTACTCCCACATCAATTAAAGCCCCAGGACCTGTGCTATTGCACCAGTTTGCCTTTCCCTGACTAAAAACATTGATATGTGGCATTGTTCACCAAGGTGGATAAATTGCTACCATCAGAGGTAATCAAAAGGCTTTATCCTGAACAGGAGAAAGCAGCCTTCTACTCCAGATCTTTTGTGGCTCCTTAGGGTATTGAACTGGTTCCTTAAACAGGGAAAAATTCAAGATGATCACACTGATCTAGGTCACTGGTTAGCACTCATATACCTATTGTGGGAATGCAGTTAAAATTTTCTCATGTTCAATTTGAAATAATAAAGCCAAGATTGCAACCTACTATCTTCCTTCAGCATCCAGAGTTTTTAAACAAAGTCCTGTCCATGGTTGCAGTGTGTCTCAATGTCTATACATACGCGGATGACTGGCTAATCAGAGCCCCGTGTCAAAAGTCTGCTGTGTCGTACTATGTAACATAATCAGTGAAGTGCAGCAGTGTTTAATAGTCAGTAATGAGAAGTGTCAGCTGCAGCCTACCAAGTGGGTAGTTTTGGTGATGGGGCAGGAGCCAGTGTCGATCTGCCAGGTTTCAGTCAGCCCCGAGATGTCCTTATGCTTATTGATGATGAGGTTGTGGATAGGAAGACCCTTGTTCACAAGGAAACAAACCTTCTAGAGGGTGACATGGAACAAAGCAGTATTTGAAGTGGGGGAAGGGAAGAGGCAGGGTGTGGAAGAAGAAAGGGTGCCAGTGAGGAGGTGAGAGAGATTAATTGCCAGGGAATGATCTGGTTGGGATGTTTGCGAGGTCAAGGAATGAGGCATTTTTCCTAAGGGAGAGCGCAGGGTATACTGTAGTAAGCATGGCAGAAGAAGATTAGAGAGGAGCAAAGGGAAGTGTGGGGCATACGTGTGACACCTGAGCCCTGGAACAGCGGCAGGGACGTAGTGTAAAGCAGGGTGGAAGACAGAAGGGTACTTCACAGAAAATAAGGAGGTGATTAAGTGGTGGAGGCAACAAGCTTGGAATAATTTAAGCAACAATTGGATGCAACAATGGGTACATTTTAGGATCTTTCTAAGTGGATGAATTTAAATGGACCGAATTATGTTCCTCTTCTGCAACTATATTGTGAATTTGACATTGTGGTTTTTGCAATTGCCAGCCTCCCTACATACAGTTCCCTCCTTTGGCGAATATTCTGCTAAGATCTCAAAAGGCTATCTCTTTGAAAGTCTCAAATGCTAAGTAAATAAGATATGTACATGGGTATCGGGTTCATAACTACACCCAACAGTTCAAGATCATGGGAACATATCGCCTCCAAGTTGTACACCATCCTGACTTGGACATAAACCACTTTTCCTTCATCGTTGCTGGGTCAAAACATGGAACTCCCAGCCTAATGCCATGCAGTGACTTCGAGAAGGACTTCCACCACCTTGTCAGGGAAGTTAAGGATGCCTTTGTCAGTGTTGCCCACATCCTGAGAGCAAAACAAACCATTTTACATTTTAGTTTATTCGCAATTATTGCTATTTCAGCATCTGTTACCCAGCTTAATTCAACTAGGACCTAACTCTTTACAGGAAGTTTAACTTTCCAACTATCTTTAACAAACTGGGTATTCAGCATATAATACTTAAATGGTACTTAATCACTTCTGATTGATCGTTTTAGTTCCAATCCGTTTGGACATTGATAACCATAAATAAGTTTCCTTTTTAAACTTAGTCCATTTGCTTGCCTCTTCTAGCCAAGATCTAACATTGCCCAGACCTCATTACAGCCTTGGTCCAAACATGGACAAAAGAACTGAATTCCAGAGGTGAGGTGTAAGTGACTGCTCGTGATATTGAGGCAGCATTCGACCCAGTGGGGCACCAGGGAGCCCTAGTAAAACTGAAGTCAGTGGGGATCGGGGGAAAAGTTTCTGGAGTCATACCTAGCACAAAGGAAGATGGTTGTGGTTGTTGGAAGCCAATCATCTGAACCGAGGACATCGCTGCTGGAGTTCCTCAGGGCAGTATTCTGGGGCCAACCATCTCAGCTTAATGACCATCCCTCCATCATAAGGTCAGAATTGGGACTGTTGGCTGATTGCAGAGTGTTCAGCTCCATTCGCAATTCCTCAGATAATGAAGCAGTGCATGTCTGTATCTGCAGGACCTGGACAACATCCAGGCTTGGGCTGATAAGTGGCAAGTAACATTCGTGCCACACAAGTGCTAGGCAGTGAACATCTCCAACAATTGAGAGTCCATTCACTTTCCCATGATATTCAGTGGCACTACTATTGCAGAATCCCCCACCATCAACATCCTGGGGGTCACAATTGACCAGGAACTCAACTGGACCAGTCACATAAATGCTGTGGCTACTAGAGCAGGTCAGAGGCTGGGTGGCTCACCTCCTGACACCCCAAAGTCCCTCCACTGCCAACAAGGCACGTCAGGAGTGTAATGGAATACTCTCCACTCTCCTGGATGGGTGCAGCTGCAACAACATTCAAAAAGCTCGACACCATCCAGGACAAAGCAGTCCGCTTGATCCACAGCGCATCCGCCAGCTTAAACATCGACTCACTCCACCAATGGCGCATAGTGGCTTCAGTGTGTATTATCTACAAGATACACTGCAACATCGAGCCAAGGCTTCTTCGACAGCACCTCCCAAGCCCACAACCTCTACCGCCTAGATGACAAGGGCAGCAGGTGCATGGGAACACCATTACCTCCAAGTCACACACGATCCCGACTCTGACATATGTCGCTGGGTAAAAAATCCTGGAACACCCTACCTAACAGCATTATTGGGAGTATTTTCACCACATAGACTGCAGCGGTTCAAGAAGGCGGTTCACCACCAACTTTTCAAGGGCAAATAGAGTTGGGAAGCCCACACCCCGAGAATGAATTAAAAAGAAACAGCATTTTTGTATATGATAGAGCAAAGGAAAACTGCTAAGCTAAATATGGTGCCGATTTCTTGAATGGACAATGTCCCGGGGGTTTAATGCCAACGATTGCAGAATAAATGGGAGATGACATGCTTTCCAAGGATAGCAAAGACCGTACTTACAGAAGGTAATCTATGATCATTTGGTAATGCTGAGGGCAGGGTGAAATTTCACTTGGTTTGGTTTCTCTTCTAATGGTACACGGTTGAAATCTTGATACCAGAACCTCTGTCCATGCCCTCTGATATTTTTCTGACCTTCACTGGAGTAGCACTGATGAAATTATCCATTATGTGAATTTATATTTGGATATTACTTAACATACTGCTTCTTGTTCCACAGTATCTAATTTACGTTGCGGTGGTTCCAGTTCAGGAGGGCTAGAAGTGACACTTTAAGTGCTGTCTTAATAGTAGTATCTGAAGATAAATAATGACAATCTGAGGTGGAAATTAATTTATAAATTCTGATATTGGATTTGGATTGAATGTCCACCTACTCATTCTTGTGGGGTGGGGAGGTGAAGATGGTTATGTTGATGTCAATTAAGCTTTCCTACTGAAAATGTAATATCATATTTTTTGGACAAAAGCATAACAATTTGAGTAAATCAATAACCTTCAGCATGCTGGAGGTGAAAAATATGAGAAGGTTCCAGGTTTGATTCCTGATCGATATTAGCAAATTTCAGCCAAAGCAGTAAATGGGTGCTACAATTGTCTCAGCATCCCTGGGCTAAGGAGGGAAAAAATTAGTCAGGTTTCTGCTCCTGATTCCTGCCAGGTGACTGCTGCAAGAAAGTATGGATGTGATTAAAGCGCAAGATCTGGTTCAGAAGTGATGCCCTCTAAGGTTGAATAGTATCCTAATACACTCTATCGAGGCTCAACTTGGACAAGTTATTAGAGGGCTGCTGGTGTCTTCAGCACCATATCTTGGAAAGGAGAGTAATAAAAAAAAATGAGTAGTGTATTAAATATTTCTAAATTTAAACAGCATTACATTTTTTCTGTCATGCTATTAATACGGATTAGATATATGCTAATATATTTATAATCTAATACAGGAAGATGGGAGGTAATACAGAAATTGTAGCTGTGAAACTGGATTCATGTTGGTTTAAAATTATGAACAGATTTTGCATGAAGGCAAATTAAGTGTTTATTTGCCTAACCTTACATTAAAGTTTATTAGGTCGTTGATGTGTCAGGAGGATCTTGCAGGGAATATTAATAACTAGTTTCCGCTGATGAAGTTATGGATTCATAAAATGTAATTTCTTACTAAAATTAAAGTATATTGTCGGTTTTAATTAGTAATTGTAACATAATAGAGGCAGAGATTATACTCGTGAATCCCTGATTGTCCAGATTGTGTTTTATTGAATTCTTAAGTGTACATTCATATTTAATGAAGCCATTGTACATTTTCATTATATGGTGATTGTGGGAGGAGTGCATTGATACATCCAGGTTTCTTATAATGGATGTGCTTGCACCAGGAACCAAGTTGGTCAAAGGGTTGAGGAGCATGTTTTGGTCTTGGTTTCTGGCGATTAATTAGGCCTGGGGAGGGAGAATGTGGGGAGTAGGCCCTGCATGCTAGTAGTTGTATCGGTTGGGGCATTTGCCCTTCATGGTCAGTGGTTGGTTGCTGTGGGGGAGGGGTGCAGTTTGTACTCAGAGTCTCCAGAAAGGCCTTGGATTGCTTGATATTTCTTCCAGTTACAGTAGGAAACTGTTCTGATTGGCGGTATGTCCCATAAGTTGTTCAGCCACATATTTGTTTTAAGGGCTGCACTTTTCCATAATTACAGGATACACCTTCTTACATTACCTTTATCCAAGAAAAGAAACAGAACCCCATTAACACACAATGTCCATAACCTACACTGTGTTGTAGTAAGTACTTTTATTTTCCTGTCCTTGAGTTGGACAGTGAAATGTTTTTATAATTTGCCTGTGTCTGATCAAATGACTATCGCTGTGCAGGACTGCTTAGCTAAGGTAAGTGACCTCCTGTTCCTTTATATAAAAAAAAGTCTATTGGCCTGCCACCACTTGCTGGAAAATCGGTATTGTTGCTGTCCTTCGGTAGTGCTTCTCAAAAGTACAGAACTTTCTATGTACCTTTTTCATCATTTGGGGAGGGATATGTGGCAACAGCACAGGTTGTTTGATGCTCCTGGTTTTTTCCTTCACTCAGGAAGTCCACATAAATTCATGAAGCCCTAACATAGGAAACCAGAGGATAGGAATCCATGATTTGATACTCTAACTTAGCAGAGCAGTTGTCTAGTGCAGTGTCATTATAGTCATGAACTGATAGAGGTTTTCAATCACCTTTTTTGTGAAGTATTTCAATACCACCTTTAATGTAATGTCCTAAGGTACTTTCCAGAGAGCTGTGGAGACTAAGCATGAAGTAGGAATGATGTAAAAGGAGCTGGTTGAAGGACGATCAGCATAGGTTTTGAGTCTTTTCAAGAGGTATCAGGATGAAGAGGTTTAGGAATTGCAGGTGCAGGAACATGGTGGTAGTTGAATGTTGTGCCAGTAAAGGAGTGGAAAGAGTGGAAGGGATGAGGGCATTGTACAGCAGACAAGATTAGGAGAGCAGAGGGTGTGTGCTGAGACGTACGGCCTGGAGGAGATTGCTGGAGAGGAGTGAGGCCATGGAGTGAGCAAGTCCACTGAGGGACTTGAAGATGAGGGTGACGAAGCCATTGGAGCCCAGAAGGTGATGGGTGATTTCCCTGAAAACTGTTCAACTAGTGTTGTAGCTGGAGTAGTCTCTTTGAGTTAAATTGCTTATTGACTGAAGCCTCTTACAGGACTTAATGTTGTATTTCAGATTTTGAAAACTGCCCAGTTATTATATAAGTTCTGTTTTATGTCAAGCTGTAGCAGGTTGTACATGGTCTTTTCAGAAAACTCTCAACCTTTAAGTTCCTTGATATCCTTGTTGAATTTTAATGCATTAAAAAAAATTATATCATAAAGACAATTATTATGTAATAGGCAGGTTGCATTTTTCAGTTAGTGTTGTAGGTGCTATGTGTCACAGTGGAAATTGCATTGACTTTGATAGTATATACATATGTGTTTGTGGTGCGGGGGAGGGTGGTGGAAGGAGTAAGGAGAAAATAAAACAGCTCAAGTTATCAGTACAGTGTTTACTTCTGTCTGAGCACAGGATGTGGCTGCATCACGTTTATCGCAATAGGCTTTTGATGTCACTGAAGATCATTGTGAAATATTTACTACTGATGGAAAATGCATTTATGTGAAAGAATCTCAACACAGAAGATGTACCCATACTAAATACATGAGCATTTCCAATGAATCAGTTTCATTCATGCCTATTGATACTTTCCTTCCTATTTTTCTCCTTTTTTGAAGGTGCTGACTCATGGGGTACAATTTAATAGGTTTTGCAGCCCCCCAGTGTCTCACTGAAGTGGATTTCTTCATCTGCGAGCCTAGACAGCACATATCAGCAGGCTGTTTGACTATACGGTCTATCCTAGATGAACTTGACGGCCGCATAACTGCACTTTCCAGAGATATGGGCCAAAGGCGGGTATATGGAGTTAGATCACAGATCAGCCGTGATCTTATCAAATGGCGGAGCAGGCATGAGGGGCTGAATGGCCTACTCCTGTTCTTATGTTTAAATCTTATTTTGAATTTCCTTTTTCAAATTACACAAAATAATTTGAAAAAAAGAGTTGTGGAATTCGTCAACCTTGCTCTTGAAGTCAATTCCACAATTTTACCTATTATTCATGCAAGAACAATGGGCCTGTAGTTTCCTTGATCTTTTTTGTCACTTTTAAAAAAAAAATTGGGCATTACATTCGCTTTTTTCCAATCTAACTGAGCCTTCCCATCATTCATCAACTGCCTCATGATGTTATGACCCCTCTGAGCATTTCACAAATCTAATTTCATGTCTCTTGGCCCTGGGTAAATACCATAGATTCCTAGGAATTTGTTTTGAGCCTTAGGTTTGTTGAAGACCTCCATCTCCTTGACGGTGAAGTCATGCTTGGATTATCATAGATTTATGGAGCACATGTTACTAATGTCTTCTCTAGTGAATACTTGGATGAATTAATCATTGTATATTATAACTATTTTAAAGTCATCCTTGGATTTAGCTCTGTTAGAATCCTTTAAGGTTCTCAGCTCTTCCACTAGAGGAATCCTTTGCTGTTGTGTTTAATGTCAGTAGCTGAGGTCATTTCTAGATTGCTATTTTCTCTTCTGTCCACTCTTTTAACATTCAACAGCCCTAGCTTAATGGGATTGATCAATATTTCAGTGATAGAAGCAGGGTGTAAATAACTGGTGGTATGTAGGATAGCCATTTCATAGGATAGAATCATACAGCACAGAAGGAAGCCATTCGGCCCATCGTGAGAGGTTAACGTATTATGATGTATGGCTGAAAGTGATGGAGGGAATTCCTTATTTTGTACGATTCTTGGACAATGAACGAATAGTCAAGCAAAGAAAGTCACCCTCACTCACGGTAGTTTCGTTACTCAAAAGTAATTATTTAATGATATCATTCATAGGAGCATTCGTGAAGCAAAATCAAACCATATATATGACTTTCCTCTATAAAATCCCGTTATACACTTAATAATTCACAACGTTATTATGTAATGACTTAACAATTCATACACACATCAGGCAAATCATTAATACATATACAAACTTTAAGCCGAGGCTTCTGTTCATTGGGCCTGAAGATTGATCAGCTCTTCAGTACTCGAGATCCTCTTGTGTGAGGTTCAACTGCAGTGTGCGGTCCTTGTGACTGCCGGGTGGTAAAGAAGACAAGAGACTGTTCTTCTCTCAAAGCCGTCTTTTTAAATTGTTTTTTACCAATAGGGTGTAGGATTGGGGAGGGATCATTCTTTTTGTCCAATCGCTCCCTGTTGCTATGCCTCAATTATTAACATACTTCAGTGATTGACAGTTTTGGCTTTGGTCATGTGACTAGAGACCCTTTGATATAGAAAAGACTATGGGGGTGATTTTAAACCCCAATACCACGTGGGTTGGGGGTGGGTGGGAGTTGAAAATAGTTGTTTTTTGGGTCACAACCGCAACCTGGCTTTGTTTCCGGGCTTAACGTCGGCGCGTAAAAGTACAGGCTTCCCACTGGGAATGCAAAGTCTGAAAATTTTGCGGTTGCGACCCAAAAAAACTATTTTCAACTCCCAACCGCCCCCAACCCCCACCCGTTTTTGGGGTTTAAAATCACCCTACATGTGTTTGAATGATGGGTTGTAAAAGGCCCCTTACATTTCTATGCCCAGACATTCTTAATGGTCCTTGGCTCTCCAATTTTGATTGCTTCAAATCCATTGTTTATACCATTTGACCATATGTTGAATGCAACACTATTTGATGTTTTACAAATCCCAGTTCTTTTAAACAGATTACCAGATAGGAATGAGAGGCCCATGATTTTTTCACACCTATCATTGCTTTCCTAATCTGAAGCCATGTTGCCTTTTCTTACATTACCCCCTGCTGTGTTGAAAAGTTCCTGCTTCCAAAAGCCTCTGGGCGCTAAATTGGGCCGTGTACCGCCCGTTGTTTTGGCGCTACACAGCCTCTCTGACTTCCAAGATGGTGTCTTGGATGCGCGCACACGTTTCCAGCGTGACATGCACTGGACGCCATTTTGGTATAGGAGTTAGCGCAGGCGCAGATAACGAACGCTGGAATCATGTAAAGTAGGGAGAAAATGGCTTCAATCAATGTGTAACGCTGATTTAAAGTGATAGACATCATTTTGGGACTTAACGCTCAACTCAACGCACATTCTTAACCCCGACCATCTGAACGTGTCTTAGAGTGCCTGGAGGACCCCCCCACTGGTGCTATTTAAAGGGACCATGCAGGATTTATAGGTTAGTGGCTGGATTATTGCTTCTGGCCGCTGAGACATTTGTAATTGTTTTTGGAGGTCTCCTACGCTTGAATACTAGGATGTGGGGACATAGCCTAACAATTAGAGCCAGGAAGTGCAGGAGTGAAGTTTGGAAATGCTTCTACATGCAAAGGGTGGGAGACGTTTTGAACGCTCTTCTGCAAATGACAGTTGATGCTAGCTCACTTGTGAAAGTTAAATCTGAGATTGATAGATTTCTGTGAACCAAGGGTATTAAGGGATATGGGGCTAAGACGGGTATATGGAGTGAGGTCACAGGTCCCACCATGATCTCATCGAATGGTGGAACAGGCTCCAGGGGCTAAATGCCACTGCCACTTGCTGCCTCCTGATATGCGCCACCTTCTCCTGCAAGAAAGCGGGACGTGCCTGGGTAATGTGCCTCTCATGGTTGAATACCTGCCAGTGTGTGTGGCCTGTGAGTTGTGGGTGGGCAGCTTGCAACAGTGGTAATGTGCAAGGGTGAGAAGAAGCATTTGGTTGGAAGAGTCGAGTACTGACGGAAAGAGTTTGTTGGTATGTGAGTGATGGGGGGTGTAGTGCGTGGTGCAGTTGGTAGGAGACACCAATTAACATTTGACCTTACTCACCTTGACCACTCATGTCAAAGCATTGAACTTCTTCCTGCACTGCATCCATGTTGATGATGCTGTGCACCTGGCATTGACTTTGTCCCCCACTACCTTTTGGATATATGTCTGGCGGGCCTGCTGCCGCCCACCACCCCCACTTTGGATATAGGATGTCCTTCCTTCTGTCCACCTCTTGCACCAGGGTCTCTAGTGCATCAGCAGAGAACCTTGGTGCATGCACTTTCGCAGGCCTGGTACCAACTCAGATTGGCAGATTGGTGAGGTCTGGCGTGCTGAATGGAGGATGTGGGATTTAGTAGTGTGCAACCTTTATTCAATGTTTTAACATAACTCATCAGCGTGTAAACATAGGGATGGGATCTGCACCTGTGTTTTACGTGTGCGATATCTGATCTCTGTTCAGACTCCGTGCAGGCAGTAGGCTGTTATTTTCAGTAATTAACAGGTACCAGTTACCTTTTAAGAGATTTCTAAGAAACATTCTCCCTTTAAGAGATTGAGCTCCCCTGGTGGTGGAAAGTGCGAATTGCATTGATTCCACGTGCAAGGCCTGGAATGGAACGCTGATTGCAAGTGAATCCCCGGGTGAGCCGAAACTTGCGTCCTGCCTGTGCAGGGGTCATTAGGCGCGGGGTAACAGCACATCACGCTACCTACTCCCAAAAACGGCCCCGATCCAATTTTTTCCCCCCAATGTGTTTTGAAAGCCTGACAACGCTTTAAGCTCAATATTATCCATCTAGCTTATTTATTTAATAATCTAGATATCGATCCGCAGTACAATGTCTTAGATCCCAAAACTCATACTTCTCCAATGCCATCAGCATCAGTGAGGGAA